>NC_077229.1:161365064-161728397 GCF_027887165.1 Monodelphis domestica | reverse complement strand
ATAGTAAGGCAAGTAAACTATCAACCAACTCAACACATATTTATTTAGATCAATCTTTTGTATTACTGTGGATTTCACTGATGAAGCTTGCCACTTGTGTTAGCTACAATAGAAAAATGTCATCTATAGGTGAGAAAACCTCATCATTAATAAGGAATCATTCTTGTTTTTCAACTCTCCCCAGGACATATAGCCTGACTTACTTGACAGAGTCCTACTTTTGGAAGGACGAAAAACAGGTTCAAATCCCACTTTTGCCACTTATTAACTATGTTACTTTGGGTAAATCATTTAATCTGTGCTTTAATTTCCTAATCTTCAAAGTGAGAGAGTTGGATTCTTTGGCCCCTAAATATCTTCCATATATACATCTATCCGATTTAGGATTCTGAGATTATCATACTATATCTTCTGTGACAATGGGGAACATTTAAGTGAACAGATCATCTCTATTTCACAATGCACTCAATAATAGCACTCAAACGAATTATTGGGTAAAGTTATCTATGTCTGTGTGTGGGTTGTAGTTTGGTCAAGAAAAGGAATACCATCTTTGAGGAGCATGTACAGGGCTGTATTTCATTATATATATTAAAACAAATGTTGTGGGATTTTATATTTTCCATTCACTTCTGTCTTTATAAATATGTAGTCTATTATGAAAACAGTCTTGCAAAACCTTGCCAGTTTCCTTTCCAAATTTTCAATAATACCCAGGATGTATGCATAGACCATCCTCCTGAAGATTTTATAGAGATATTAAATGATATAATCAATTTAAAGCACTTTTCAAAACTTAAATCCTTATAAAAATTTAAAACTTGGTAAATGCTTGCAACCATTTTCATCATTATTAGATGAAAAACTCACCAGAGAGATGAGGTAGAAGAAAATGGATTGAATTACTTTTGGAAAATGGCAAAATTCTTTTCATGACCCCACACATATCTCTGAAATAGACCCATCTCTTTAATACCTGTTTGAAATCTACATGGGATACAGGTGTCTGGGTTTGTCTTGTTTGTCCAAGGGTTTTCAATCAACTCAGAGTGCATTATCTAGGATTACCACCAGGTGGAGCTTTGTTAAAGCTGTTCTTTTATGGGTCCTGTACATGTCAAACTATCAACTTCTCAGCAGGCTGCATCATCTATGCTAGCAGCAAGAGAGTACTCAAAAACTTTAGTAAACTTCATTACCTGATTTCTTCCCCTCTTCCGCAATGGCATCTCTATGCCTTCACATTAGGCCCTAAAAGTGGCTTCAGCCCTTGTTTTTGCAAAACTCTTGTCCAGGAGGTAAAATGTTGATATTTAAAAATATTAACTGCTGTGATTCTGTCTTCTCCCTTTCCATTTTTTTTCCAAACAATCTGGTTCATAGGCTTGAAGTTGTCAACTATTCTTCAGCTTATTTCCTATATTCAACCAGTTGCACAAAGAATTGTAATTTTTAACCCTACACCAAGTCTAAAAATCTTTCCCTTTCTCTCCTCTTATATAACCAGTAGTCTAATTCATAAACTAATTTCTTGCTTAAACTATTGAAACAATCTTCTATTTAGCCTCTATTCCCTCTTTTCTCTTTGCAGTACAGAGATGAAAAACTGTATGTAACAGCACTTTTGGTAAGGCTTGGGCTGGCCATATGGCAAAAGGACACAAGTCACTAAAGACTGAAGTTCTCAGTTTGGGAAGAGGGGAATAATGTGAGATGAGGATTGGAGGGTATCATTAAGAATTTTTAGAACCTTCCCTGTTCTCCCTCCCCTAAACTTATGAAATTACTTTGGGTTTATTAATTTATTTTTTTAATTTTAAAAAGTTTTATTCAGGAAATTAAGACACTAAAATTTCCTTAGAAATTACTGACATTTAAGTAACTAATTTCAATGCATAAAATATAATAACACAATTTAGGCATCTCCTGAAAAATCCTCATCAGGATTCACTTGTCCATTCATTTGTATTTGCTTCTCCTCATATGCTGATAGTTAAGTGTGTATACCATTCTTCTGGTTCAGAGTTAATCATATACATATTTAACCATTTCTTTATTGTTAGACACAGGTTGTTTCTAGCTTTTTTGTGATATATTATAATGCAGCTATGGATTTCTATGAATGTGTTAGAAAATATTTCCTTTTTATAATGCTTTGTTAATGCCTCAAGTGTATTCTATTCATAGAAATGGAATTGTTGTTGGGCCAAAGGATATGATTATTTTTGTAATTTTCACCAAATGATACCAGTTGGCTATTGAAAGTAGATCTACCTGTTTTAATTCCACTAGAGATAAATTAGTGCTTTGTTTATCTATATTTATAACTATCTGGATTGAAAATTTTCCTTTTTTTCTTAATGGGTGTGAGATGTGCTTGAAAGTTTCTTTTAATATTTATCTCTGATTGATAAAAAAGTCAAAAACTTTTCAAGTAATAAGCAATTATTTAAATTCCCCAAAGTAGTTGCCTATTGATTAGGGAATGGCTAAACATGTTTTTTTTTACATGAATGCAAGAATTGAGGCAAGACATGCAAGAAATGACTTATGAAAAATTCAGAAAAGGAAGGAACAAATGTGAATTTTTGGAAAATGAAGTAAACAGAGCCAGGAAAACAGAATATACAGTGACTAAGACCATATAAATGGAAAGAACAGCAAGGCAAAATCTGAATGCTATGTATTTTTAATGATCAAGTTTGTCCTCAAAGAAGAGGTAAGAATATGTCTCCTCTCCTTTGTAGAGAAGTGATAGATATTGAATGTGAAATATTGTCAGTCTTAGAATGTATGTAGGTTAGTTTTGCTGAATTCCTTGCTTTCCTTTTTTCACTTTTCCCTCAAATGATGACTCTGTGAGGTATGTAGTTCAAAATAAATGATGTTTGAGGAAAATATATCCAATATTAAACTTTTAGAAATCAATAACAAAACATGATTTGTGTTTTATCCTTTGAAAAAAGTCTTTATATCCTTTGACCATTTATTCATCACTTAAGTTACCAATGTGATTTTAATAGAAAGATTTTTCTATGTTATAGACTTCAAATATAAGATCATATTTACTCTAGATAATTTTCCAATATGCCATTTCAACTATATTGGTTTTGTTATTTAGAAAATAATGTATTTCACATATTCATTACCTCTTTACTATTTTGTTAATTTTCTTTTGTTAAATTAAAAAATCTTCCCTCCCGACAAATATGTCAAATTATTATTATACAGAAGTCTATTGATATCATTCTGATGGAATTAATTGAGACAGGAGGTTGTTGTAAATCCTTCTACAAGAGTTAAAAAATTAAGGTTTTGACTAAATATGAGAATTCTAAAGTAATATTGTGGTTGCCAATTTAAAAATATTACAGCTTAAGCCAAAATGACTTTTAGCAGCTTTATTTACAAAGAGGTAGAAAGAATGAAAGTGGAAAAATGTAGATAAAGAGATGGATTCTAATAAGCCTACCAGCCCTTCTCCCAGGAAATTAGATTCAGCCCCAGCAGGGCTTTCCTAAGACTCTGTCCTGGTGGTGTCTTCAGCCAGGCTTCCACCAATGCAGCCTCCTCCAAAGCCAAAGCAGGAATTTCCAGAACCAATCTCTCCAAAAGCCAGGAAAGGAAGGCCAGCTATTCACCTAGCAAGCTGACACAAGATTCAGGGAAAGAGTCTCCTCCTTTAGTCCAGCTCACTGAGGCAGAGTCTCCAAAGATGAATCCAAAGGAGAAGTTTAAAGGAGAAGCCCCATGGGACAGGAAGTTCAGGATTTTTTATAGTCCTTTTTCCATGTCCCTTCCTGTCCCTTCCCCACTTTATGGGAACCAATAACAATCTTTCAATTTGCCTAGCACTGTGAAGGGATGGGGCAGTGGCTTCTGGAGTTGTCCCCCACTCTAGCAAGTGACTTGTGAACTCTCATACTTAGTGACTGGTAAGGTACTAACTAGGGGTACTTAAGTTTTGATTTATTAACTTAAAAGTTGCTGCTTGATAGACAAAGAGAATTTGGTTCACTCTTCACACTTCCCAATCAGACTTTCAACCAATTTTTCCTAGGACTGTGAGATTTTAAAAATCCTGGGTATATATATTAAACTTTGGAAGATTTATATGGAAAGAAGGATTTATAAATTCAAGGTGGCCATTATGAGCAAAGGAAAGGTGATAAGAGATGGTAATTGAAACTGGGGGACTGTGAATAATAATACAGTTTGGCTGGAACATGGAACATATGAGGAAGAGTATTTTGAAATAAAGCTTGACATATTTGAGGGTAGAGTACTTTGAATGGCAGGTTAAGTAGTTTGGAGCTTGTTTAATCTATAACAGGGAGCCACTGGAGAGTTTTAATTACTCATGTTGTCCTCTTGCCTAATTAATTAATTCAAACAAGTAGTACTTACTGTGTGCCATATACTATGCTAGGTGCTAAGAATAAAAAAAAAACAAAAGTGAATCAGTCCCTGCCCAAGAGGAACCTATAGTCTATTTAGAGGAAGTTTATCTATCTATCTATCTATCTATCTATCTATCTATCTATCTATCTATCTATCTATCTATCTATTTGTGTGTAAACATGTATATATACATATAACACTTGTATATGTCATATATGTTTATATATGCAAAATAGATACAAGGTTACTTATATATTGATATGTGCATAATTATATATCTATATCTATGTATATATATTTACAAATATATGTAAAATAAAAGGGGATTTGGGAAATGAAGAGTATTAGTAATGGAGGGGGGATCAGGAAAGGTTTCATAAAAAAAGGAATATCTGACCAAAGTCTTTAAGGAAATAAGGGGTTTTAAGGTGGAGGTAAGGAGGTACTATTTTATCATTTTTCCTTTGTTTTCTTTTTTAAAAACTCATTTTCATTTGTTTTACATGATGATAATTTCTAATATTCATTTTCTGACATTTTGCAAGCCATATTCTCTCCCTCTTTCCCATTCTTCCCACCTCCCAAAGATGGCAGATAATATGTACATGTATTATCATGCAATACATATTCCCATGTTAATCATGTTATAAATGAAGACACATATTGCTTAAACAAGAGAAAAATTCAAGAGGAAATAAAGTGAAGAATGAATGGTATGCTTCAATCTGCATTGAGATTATGTACAAAGTTCTCCTGGTTCTGTTCACTTCATTTTGTGGCATTTCACATAAGTCGTTCCAAGTTTTTTGTAATCATCTTGTCATTTCTTGTGGAACAATAGTATCCCATTACAATCAGATTCCACAACTTGTTCAGCCATTCCCTGGGTGATGGAAAACCCTTCAGAGTCCAGTTCTTGTCCTTTGTTTTCAAAGAGAACCAATGTTATCACGAGCAGATGTCTTAATTTCTCCATTAATCAGACATGAGGCAGAGTAGCACAAAGAGGCACACAAAGTAGCACAAAGTCATCAGCCTCACTGTTTTTTCTAGAGTCAATGGAGTAAAGTAGTGAGACAAGAGACAGGATGACTGGTGATGGCCCTAGATGTAGTGGATGACCTTGGGGTCTTCAATATTTGACAGAGCTCTAAGTTCTCCCTCTTCATGGACATTGGAACAAATTGTACCCATTCCAGAGGGGGGATTCTTCATATGCTTGCTTGGGTGGATACTCTCCAACTCACTGCTGAGTTGGTTTTCCAAGATGTGGCCACTGTGCATGCTGCAGCTTCTTGGAGTCACAGGTGAGACCTAAGTGTCAGGTGTACACCAAAAGTGGATGAGCAGCTCTGAAAAGGGTTAGGCAAGCCCTTACAATAGAAGTGCTAGTCCTGGAGAGAAGAAAAGAGATGTCAGAAGTGTTATGGAGGTAGAAATGAGACTTTATAATTGATTAGGGAAGGAGAATGAAGAGTCAACAATGATGCCAATGTTGTAAAATTGGATGACTGGGAAGATGATTTTGAGCAGAGTGGCAGGAAGATGGTTTTAAGCTGAGTGGCATAATTGGACTTAAGACCAAAAAAGATGACTCTTCCATCAGAATATAGAATGGAAAGGAAAAGATTGAAATAAGAGGATGAAGCCTGCTTAGGAAGTTGTTGGCTATTTGAAGATTCTAAGATTATCATAATTAGGACTCATACTATATTATCAATGGTTGAATTAGAAAGAAGAATATAATGAAGGAGATATTGTGGATGTTGTATCAATAATAATAATGACTAACATTAATATTGTGCTTACTATATGCTAGGCACTGTTCTAAGTACTTTACAGTTATTATATTATTTTATCCTCCTGACAACCTTAGGTGGTAGGTGCTATTATTATCTTCATTTTACAGATTAGGAAACTGAAGTAGATGAAAGATAAAGTGACTTGCTCTGGATCACACATCTGAACTTAGATCTTCTTGATTTCAGGCACTCTGTTTACTGTGTGGATGAGAAGAAAGATAAATGAATCTGAAGCTTCATGTCTGGGTGATTGGAAAAATAGAGCTGCTTTGAAGAGGGAGAAATAAATTAGGAGGAAAGATGGTAGGTACAGATTTCAGATATTTTGAGTTTATGATATTTGTGGACATTCAAGATGGAGATGTCCTGCAAGAATTTAGAAATGACAAACTGGAAAAAAGTTGATGAGGGGAAAAAACAAGATTTAAAAGTCATTTGTATTAAGGTAATACTTAAAGCCATGGTAATCAGTGAGACAAGTTAGGAAGAGGGAGGCATATAATGAATGAGGACAGAATGACTTAGTGCCAGATGAGGAGAGTTATAACAGGAGTCAATACTCATTCCCTCTGAAACTTATGTGATCCTAATGAAACAGGAGAGAAGTACCTGGTCCCATTGACTCCTCACCATATTCCTTTAACTTCAGATTAATTTCAAAACATTCTGTTTTATTATTATTATTACTATAATTTTTATTGTTTATTATTATGATTAAAATAAAAAAAACAGAGTATCTGTTCTCTTTTAGACTAATGCAGTAAAGGTCTTGGTACAGATTAGTATAAATAATTAATCCCCGGATTCTAATTATTCCAATTTGCACTGAATGTTTCCATTGGGCTGGAACCAATTATCATATTTTACATAATTATAACTTCAAATAATGTATATTTGAATACATGCAACCACTTAAAGGGATTCATTATTTGCACTAAGCAGATCTAGCTGTAACAGATTTCTCTTTGCTGTAGGTCTAGTGTCTAGCTAAAAGATCTTTTTAATATCCACATCTCATCTATTTTCTCATCTTATCTGCAAGCATCTTCCCCACTCCACCAGAATTTCTTATCTTTAGATTTTATTATTATATATTATTGAACTTTGCAAGCTATTTTGATCTTTGAACATGAAAAATGACATATGAAATTCTATGTTAATATGCCATGTTTGAAAAAAGCTGCCATCAATCTTTTTTTTGTTGTTTGTTTAATCTGAAATGAGCATGGTTTGGGGGTGGTTTATAATTATTGCAGGAAATTATTTTAATAGTAATAAATAGCTATAGAGTAGAGGTTGTAGATTAGCTTGAATGATGAATGAATTTAGATTTATCATCTCAGTATCTTTTTGAAGTAATGACAAACTGAAAGATTTATTGGAGCAGAGATGATGAGAGAGTAAGGTATGAGTGTGAGATGCCCTCAATTGCCAAGTACTTCATCTTGGTTCTCTTTGCTTGTGGGACAAAATGCAGCCTGTAGATGTCCCCCAACACGTGTTGCTATGTTAGCACCCCAAAATTCAGCTCTGCTGAAAGCAGCCATCATGATTATGGATTGCCAAAAGCTCAAGTTAAACAGAGCAGGAGAGATGAAAGGCAAGCCTGGAATGGCTGTTCTGTGGGAGGATAGAGGAGGTAATGACAGAAGGAAGAACACCTCAGAGCAACAAAAACAATAGTGAAACCAGGCTGATGAGGAAAGGGGGAAGGAGGAGAGGAATTTCGAGTCTCTAAGAAGGACAAGAATCAACTATGGATAAATGAGGATTACTACACATGAAAAATATTCTTTTTTTTTAACATGGACATTCTATATTTGTGTTTTTCTTTTGTTTCCTTATTTGTAAAATGGGGATAATAATATCACTCACCTAACAGAGTTGTTGGAGGGGTGTCAAATGAGATAATATTTTTAAAATGTTCTGCAAAATTTTAGTGCTTATATATACTACTATTAGTAGTAGTAACGAAATCTAAAAAAATAAATTATTTCAGGCAGTATTTTTAAAAGTTTAAACATCACAAACAGTAATACATATGGTTATTGATGGATCATGACAGTCCATTAGACTGGAACCAATCATATTTTGCATAATTATAACTTTAAAAAAGGCAAATTTGAATACATGCAACCACTTAAAGGGATTCACTATTTGCACTAGTCAGATACCTATTTAACACAACAGAAAATGTTAATTTAAAGATTTAAATAGCTTTGTGTCCAAAACATCCCTTGAGACTAAAAAAAGTAAGGGATTTTTGATTTCATTATCCTAGGGAAATTCCCTAAAAGTGGGAACCATAGAAACTGCCTTCATCTACCACTTATGACTTAGAAAATAAGTTCTTGAGTACTAGGTATGAAACGGACGTTAAATGACTTGTCAATAGCCACGCAGCCAGGGATGAGAGTTAGAATTTGAGTTTTTTACCAAATTGCTACACTAAGAAACTTTCTGTAAAATTCTATCATCTTATAGATTAAAAATAAAATAAATTGAAATACAAACAGCTTGGCAGAGTGGATTGAGAACCAGCATTTTTATTGGGAAGAGCTGCATTCGAGTCCTCTATCTGATACAAACTAGACACGTGCTGAGCAAATCATTCAACATTTTATTGGGCAGGTCTTGTAGTTCAGGATCAATACTGGAATGAAATGAGATACTTGTAGACCATCTTAGAGTGAACAAAAGTACATTTTCTTAGTCAAAGGAGAAAAAATAAGAAAAAATATTGCCTTGATTCAGTTGGACGTAGTTGAATTGACTCTCCTATTGTGCTGGTCAGAGACCTGAACGAGTTGAGTCGTTCCTGACTCATGTGCTGGTTTTTACACTTAATACACCAGGAAGTCTCCTCAGTGATCCCCAGGTTTGGTCCCCTGGGTCAATGAAGCCTTAAAAATGGTTCAATATCCTTTAAGGAAAAACTAGGTTAGTCAGAATGGAGTAGAGCTTCTAGACATTGCTCCTCTCACAACTTCTCAGTCCCTCAGGTAACTCAATAAGACTCTCAGTCACTTAGACAATTCTAAAGTAAGTCACCAATTTGCATCCATGTTTCCACAACAGGAATTCTCCACATTAGTGATATCACAGGTCTGGTGCCTTTGGAAGGTGAGCTAATATAGAAAAGTATAAACTCCTTAATGACAGGCATTCTTTTAGTGTAGGCAGCTAGATGGCATAGTACATAGAATGCCAGGTTTGAAATCAGGAAGACTCTTCTTTTTTAGTTCAAATCTGACCTCAGATACTTAGTAGCTACGTGACCCTGGGCAAGTCACTTAACCCTGTTTGTCTCAGTTTCTCTTGTATAAAAAGAACAGGAGAAGGAAATGGCATTCCACTCTGGTATCTTTGCCAAGAAAATCTCAAATGGCATCACAAAGAGCTGGACATGCCCGAACAACAACAAACAGCAATCCTAGTCTAGCACAGTGTCATGCAGATAGAAGGTGCTTTATTAATGGTTCTTCAATCGAATTGAAAACCAACAACAATTTAAAAGAACTCAGAAAGAGCCAAATCCTAAAGTTTGCAAATCAGGTTTTCTACTCCATAACAGAGAACAGAGCAAATGATATGTCCTGTCAATTTCATACCTTCGTAATGAATGCATGCTGGAGCATCCACTGGATGCCCAATTATTCATGAAGAGCTTCATGTGGAAAGCATTTTGTAAAATGTCAAACACTACATATGCTCCAATTACTACAGTGTCAGTGCCAGGAAAAGGAGTAGTATTTATTTACTCTACTAACAAGCTTAAGTGAATTAAGCTCCCTACAGTGTGATCCTAAACTTTAATCCCAAGTCCACCTCTCCAAATTTAATCTATACTACTCCCCTTTATGAACTCTTTGGTCTAGTCAAAATGGCATTTCTGTTGTTCATCATGCATGGGGCCCTATCTATTCTCAAAGAACTTAACTGCAAGGCAGTTTACAGAGAAAGCTGAAGTGTGAAGGGGGTGGCACAAAAACGGTACTCAATGGTCAGGCATTATATTACGTAGAGTAGAAACCAAGCAGAGCCACTGATAGAAAGAGGAAAATTACCTGGAACCTTCTGAACCCTCTATAAAGGAAGGGTCTGGGAGAAGTTTGTTTCTAATCTCCTAATCAGAGGGGAGAAGCTACAGAGAGCTGAGAAGGTGCTGAGTATTGTACTAGCAGGGGATCAGGAAACAAAGCTTGACAGGTCTTAGAGAGGGAGGGAACAGATAAATAGGAGCACCACTTCCTCTCCCAGGCAGAGCTGCCCAAAAGTAGGTGAGGTTGGATCAATGTCCAGAGCTGAAAGGTAAAGAGGAAATCCCCTTCAATCTCTGGTTTCTGTTCTCTTCTCTGGATGGATTTTATCTTGATCCCTTTAGTACATTTGAAGAATGAGATGTTTAATTCTTCTGTAATTTATAAGATCTATTTATTGTTTGGAGATTCAGGATTGGTAGGCTTAGGGAAGAGGGAAAAATAGGAAGTTCTTATTTCTATTTCAACCTAAATTCCCTTTGGGGTTAAGGGCTCAGGTCTGGGAACCTGGGTCCCTGAAGATGTTGTGGAGTCAGGCTGGTGTAATTTCCTAATATAGAGAGACACAGCTTTTAAAGATATCAATGGAAAATCTTCTGGGTGAATAGTCTCTTGTTTTCCCCAAAGGGAAAAAGTCTCTATCCACCACTATTGAGGAAGGATGGCTAATTTGAGTTCTTTAGATCGATGAGGGATTATAGTAGGTTAAGCTCAGTGAGATGATCTTCTTCCTTTCAGTTCAGAAGGGAAAAGAACTCCTTTTCAACTGTCCATCTGCTTTTCTTGACTAGAGGTTCTAGTCCCATCCCCCATTGTCAGCCAAAGTTCCATTTTCCTCCTGCATGATATTCCCTTGTAAATCAGGTCCTTGCAATGCTTTCTGTATCTCACTCATCCACAGTATCAATAGCTGTCAGTCTGCATGGTGATGAGATTTCAGGGGATTAGTTTATCCTGGGGATTGAGGTTATATAGGTTATGTGTATTTGTGGTGAGGTGGCAGGACATTCTCTGGAGTAGAAACTAAGCAGTTACTGATGGAAAATGAAAAGATGCATGCTAATGGATATATTAAATGACTAAGTGATATAGTGGACTCACCACAAATTCTCCAACTTGAAGAGTAGCCAAAAAAAAAACAGAAATACCTGCTCTTCTGGGATTTAGATGGAAAGACTAGAGAAGTCAGCTGTTGGAATTTGAATAACAACAAACCTAAGGATGCATTCTGGGATTCTTTTTATTGTATAGGTGGCTAGTTTTCAGGTTTTCAGGTGAATATAGAAATAATGTTGGCTGGCACTTACATAACATTTCTAAGTATATATATATATATATATATATATATATATATATATATATATATATATATATATGAAACTTCATTTGAGTTTCCTAATGACTTTGTGATCCAGTATTATCAAAGTATTATCACCATTTTACAGATGATAATAAGACTCAGAAAGAATAAATCACACACTCTGTCTGTTTCTTGGTCTCTCTATCTCTCTGTCTCTCTCTTTCTGTCTCTGTCTGTGTCTGTCTGTCTGTCTCTGTCTGTCTCTGTCTCTGTCTCTCTGTCTCTGTCTCTCTGTCTCTGTCTCTCTCTCCTCTCTCTCTCTGTGTCTCTGTCTCTCTCTGTCTCTCTGTCTCTGTCTCTGTCTCTGTCTCTGTCTCTGTCTCTGTCTCTCTCTGTCTCTCTCTGTCTCTCTCTGTCTCTCTCTCTCTCTCTCTCTCTCTGTCTCTCTCTCTCTCTCTCTCTCTCTCTCTCTCTCTCTCTCTCTCTCTCTCTCTCTCTCTCTCTCTCCTTTATTCTCAGTTATTTCCAAGTGTCTCTTTAGGGCTTCCTGGACTTGACCTTGTAGACTATTTAAAAATAAATGCCCTTAACTTTTGGTACTTGTTGAAATTTTTCAGCTGTTGATGTTTGCTTTTACATTCTTTGCTTGAATACCTATTGTTCTTAACACTATAATTTGATTTAGAAACTGGATTTTGGGTATAGTTGACCAGGAAAATTTCATTCCCTCCCTTTCCCTCTGTAATTTTGGTGGAGTTGTTATTAGAACTATCCTAGCCTCTGGGGTAGGGAGATTGTTCTACCTCCCTGCCAAATTCTATGGCAAGCCCCATGATTCAGCACTTTGTGTTACTATGGCATATTCTAGAATCCTTTTTCTGTCATACTAGGGAAAGAATGATGGTTTGAAACCATAAAACCTCTGTTTACATTTCAGTTCTTACATTTAAATTTCATATTATTTTGAGTAAGTCATCTTCACTACTCTGCCTTAGTTTCTTCTTCTATTAAAAAAAAAGGAGATTGGGCCAAATGGCCTCTAATATAATTTCCAGTCTATAATTCTGTAACTGTAAGCACGAGTCTATAAGAGACAAAATCATATTGGACTAAACTTCATTTCCAGAATTACTAGCATAATCTGGGAGAGTCCCCATGTGGAACAGACAGGATTGCTGCTTTAAGAAAGGAAAAATGATGTGTCAAGAAAGTGCTTTATTCCTCAATTTGGAGCATATGTAGACATTCTTTAATTGGTTTTGGTGGCTAACCATATGTTGAAGAGGCGTCTTTTTGATTGCCTGGGGAGTGGGATTCAGGAAGCATTAAAAAGGCACTAACCAGCCAGAATCTTTTGGCTCTAGCTACTGCTCTCCTGGGGAGGGGGATGGAGAAAGAGGAAAAGCTGCAGAGGACTTTGGGGGAGAAATCCCAGGTTCTGTCATGCTCTGTGGCCACATTGGGAACATTACATTAATTTCTAGGTGCTATGACAGACATTGAAAAGTTTGTGAATAACCAGAGGAAGGTGGCCAGGATGAAAGGTTTATTCAGCGTCTCTTGTGTACCAGGAACTGTGCTCCCTCTGGGGATTAAAAATGAAGCAAAAGGTAGTCCCTATGCAATCTACTGGATGTTTCAGTGATGGGCTTGTAAGCAATGCCATACTATGACAACTGAAGGAATATTTTAAGGGCTGTTATGTTCAAGAAGGATTAGAATGGTTCTGCTTGGTCCCAATGGGGAGAGCTAGGAGCAATGGGTTGAAAGGAGGAAGAGGTAGATATAAGCTTACTATAATGAAACAAAGCTAGCTTTTATATAGCATTTAGAGTTTGCAAGGTGCTTTACAAGTATTATGATGTTTAATCCTCACAACTACCTTTGGAAGTAGGTGATATATACATTTTATAAATAAGGAAACCGAGGCAGAAAGTAAAATGACTTTCCCAGGATTATAACTAGTAAGAGGCTGAGGCTGGATTTGATTTCAAGTCTTCCTAACTCCAGGTCTGTCACTGTCATTTGTCCTACCTAGCTTCCTTGACTTCATCTATTCCCAAAGAGAAATGAATAGTGGTGAGAAGCAATGGGTTTCCTCTCCTTGAGGACTTCAGGAAATGTCTATATGGCCACTTGTTAGGTAAGCTGGAAAGGGAATCTCTATCCATGTTCAGGATGCCTTAGACAACTTCTTAGGCCCCTTTCATCTCTGAAATAAAATAATTCTGGGATGTTCTCCTTTGTGGCTCACCGCACTACCTTGTGCCTTCATGCACAAAAAAGGGACACCAAGAAATGCAAAGAGTAGGGTCTACTACAGATATTCAGGAGAACTAGGATTAGATCAGTCAGGCGCATATTTTTAAAGAATAAAAATAGGTGCCAGTCACATCCTACAAGGGAAGAAGAGGAAGAACACTGATAGTCCTTGTATTGGTCTTTCCCCTCAACACTCTAGCCATCCAAATGAGAACCTGTTATAAAACCAATCTTATATTCCTCAATCAGGCTGCTCCTCCGTGCAGTTGGAAAAATTCCACCATCTTCCTTTTTGATGTTTGTTCTCTTTCCTTCTTTACTCTCAAGAGATTAAAAATAAAAAATCAAAACATTGCAGTGGGAAATGCTACTCTTCCATCTTGACATTCCATTAGTTTTTCTTCAAAATTGGGAAAGATATATTTTATAACTCTCAGGGTCTTTAGCAATGAAGGCCACCTTGCATGACAGCTAGTGTAAGACTTGCCAGGTGACTGTTCCACAGGAAAAGGGAGAAGAATGGATAAAGTAAAAGAGAATAATGGAAAGGAAGGAAATAAGAGAGAGAATGGGAGAGTGATAGACAGGTTAAAACCAATGATGCAAAAGACTGGAAGAAAGAGAGTTACTAGTGCCAGAATAACCAAAGGTTTGGCTGTGTTGTACCGCCACTTTTTATCCTTATGGAAGATTAACTTGAGGCTCTGATAGATCTGTGATACTAGAGTTATGGGAATTTATCCCTCTAGTACAGAATACAAAGCTGCCACCTTATTAACTTGGGAAATTTTTGTCTGTCTTTCTGTAAGTTTTCTTGGGGCTCCAACTAATTCAACTAATTCATAACCTTCCTCTGAATAATTATTACCATTCAATTCATCCTGATAAACATTTATTATAAATAAAAAGACAAAATGAAATCAATCCTTGCCCTCCTGTAGTCCATAAAGTTGATACCCCAACAATGACTAGAGTGCTGGACCTGCAGTTGGGAAGACCTGAGTTCCAATCCAGATTTGAAAATAAATTGTGTGACTCTGGAGAAGTAATTTGATTTCTGTTTGCCTCAGTTTCTTCATGTGTAACAATGAAGAGAATAATAGCACCTAGTTCTCTGGGTTGTTGTAAAGATTTAATGAGATGGTATTTGTAAAGCATTTTGTGCATCTGAAAACACTATATAAGTTCTAGCTAGTAATGATATTCTTATTGTTGTGATGATGATAATGTTGTTATCTAGCCATAGACTCTCACCAGAGTTATGTCTGCCATATATGACTGCTTCAGAAGGGTTGCCTTCACTCCTCCTCCTAACAAAAACATTTCTAAAGGAAGAGGTAGGGGTGGATGGGTCCTCCATTGCCTTTTATCTAATCATATGCAGATTACTCCTAGACTCTGCCAAATTTTCAAGCCCAAATATCCCCAGTAAGCCTGCTAATTTCCCAGGCACTAAACTGGCCCTTTGCAGTAGATTGAGTACCAGTTCTGGAATCAGAAAGGTCAGAGTTCAAATTTAACCTCAGATACTTACTAGCTTTGTGATCATGGGCAAATCTATTAATCCTTGCCTAAAACTAGAGAAGGAAATGGCAAACTACTCTATTATCTTTCCAAAGAAAACCCTATAGAATGTTGGTCCATGGTGCCACAAAAATGTTAGATAAGACTGAAAAACAAGAGGTCTTAACTGAAATCTCTTTTTAATAAATGTGGTAGAAGAAACATCCTAAAGCAATTTTTGTCATTATTGTAGTGGCTTAATGAATATTTGTTGAAACAATAGAAGATAATTGTATTATTGACCCCCAAATACTTTATGAAAGGCTTTCAACAATATGAAGGTATTGGCTTATATATATATATATATATGCATATATATATGATTCTCCTTCCTTATATTGTTAGTGTTTTCTGGTTAATATAACATTCCTTTCCACCTCCTAGCCATGGTATCTATCTCCTACCAAAACATTAAAATGAAAAACTATTAGAAATTTTGCATTCTTTCATTTTCTAATATTTCCTCTTTTTTCCTGTGAAGAATCTCAAATCTCAATGCAATAGGAAGACATCTGAATTCTCTAAGTTGTATAGAATCTGTATTTGTTGGCATGAACAGAGATGCAAGACTTTCACCAACTCTAGCCACCTTTACCAACATCATATTCCAAATCCTCTAGATAGAGTCTCAAATATTGAGGTCACATTCTCTCTGTATGTATGGAGGTGAGAAACTGGGTGGCAGTTTATCAAGTGGTATTTCTAGGTATATTCATAGAGCCACAAAGCAAACATAATCATCAAAGAGTTGACTGACAAAGAAGGGTTAAATTTTTTTCTTTTTTTAGCCAACATGATGCCATTAAACCAAAACTTTGCACAAAAGCTGAGGCCCAAGTGGCTGACCTTTGTGTCTGCCTTTCTCCACGCCAACCAAACTTCAATGCCCAATTGCATAACAAAGTTGACTTTTTAAAGGAGTTGACCCGCTGGGAGTGAAAAGTTCTTGGTTTTCCAAAGTCTGTGTATAATTGGATTTTCATTTTCCATGGGCTGCTCAAACAGAGCAAAGCCCTGTGCATAATCGAGACCGATTACACATTCCCATCCAGATTTGTCACCGCACAGGCAGCCAGTCCACAGGCCAGGGATTATGAGATCCAAATATGCACATTTACCGAGTGTGAATAGTTTATAGAACGTTCTGTTTTATCCATGAGGCCATCGAAGAAGATGAGTGGTGTTTTTTTTTTCGTTCTTTGTACCTTCTTAGTTTTGTGCCTATCATATCCCACTTTGGCATAAATAAGAGTATTCACTCTGCAATTCTATATGACTATTGAACTAAATTAAAAACTCATTTATTTATTTTTCCACTTGGTTTTACTTTGACACCTGTTGGGCAAAAGCCAGGAAATGTCTAAGTTTTTTTCCTAAGTGCCCCTTCTCTCCACCTTTTCTACAGAGACATTAAATACTTGTGCAGTAGCCAGGTTCCCCCTTCAGAACAAATCTCAGGGAAGACAAGCATCAGGGACCCCCCGTAAAAAAAGGAAAAAAAAACCCAAACTCTGTGTCCTACTTGGAAGAGTTCTGTTGCCTACCGCAATGTAGTTCAGTGGTCTCCCATCAATTCATGGAAATGACTGGAAAAACATTCCTAGAAAAGGCTATTATGAAAGGAGAGAAATGTATTTGGGTGAGATTAAAAATGTGCTTGGATTTCTTTCTTAAGAGTACCCAGGAGCTATACTACTTTTTTTCCCAGAAATTTTGCTATATTTTAGGGGGAGATAGAAATGGGAATCCATCTCCATTTTCTTGTCTCATGCTTCACTTCATTTCAGACAGGCTATTTGAATTTTTGTTTTGACTTGCCTGAGGCAGGCAGACTTTATCTAGACAAGTAAATGCTAAGATGGATCCACCCATTTTCACTAAGGAGTCATCATGGCTAGGCACAGAGTTTCAAGACCATTTCAAACTCAAGAATGCTGTATGATCCATTGCCCATCAAACTATTCATCCAGGACTTTAAGCTCATTTAGTCAATCTGTAAGCATTTATCAAGGATCAACAAAGTGACAGATACTTGACAAATGTGTCTTGCTTTAAATAATGAATGTGCTCCTAAAATATTGTATATGAATTAAATTACTTCAAAACTACCTTAATTACTAAAGAAGGACTTGGTGTTTAGAGTAACCTTATAGTTAATTTAAGCAAAAACAGGCAATAATCACTCAATTGCCACATTCAATGGCCTTTTCCTAGTGCTAATTCATCTTGACTTGTCTTCAACATTTGACACTACTGACCATTCCTGGCTCCTGAATTCTCCCTCCTTTCCTGATTTTCTATAATGTATGCTTAGGCTATATTTCTACATATCTGACTGCTCTTTCTGACTTTTCATTGCTAGATCATTGTGGTCTGCCCCACACCTAGAGCTGTAACTTTGAGCTCCTTTTCTTCTTTCTCAACCATTTTTTCCCACCTTCATTACTATTAATTTCCATGAACTCATCTCTAATATTAAACTACCAAGGAAATGATGTTGCATACAAGGGACTCAGGCATGGCGTGGACATGATTTCTCTCAGGGACCCCTTAGCACTAAACCTAGGCACATAGCCCAAATGAATCTCAGAGAGAGAGAGAGAGAGAGAGAGAGAGAGAGAGAGAGGGAGAAAGAAATTCTGGTCTTTAATGGAAGGATTATTCTGCTCAAGAAATGCTCAACCCAGCAACCCAAGAGGAAATGATTAAAGTTTATGTATTACCTCATGTTCAAGTCTACCTAAAATGGGGAGGGGAAGGTAAAAGGTACTCAATGGGAAACAGAAATCAGATACAGAACAGCCTTTATTTCCTACATACAAAAGCTAAAAGACACAACTCACAAAATACCTTGAGAAAAAATAAAGACCAAACAAGATTTAGTAGCATAACTATTAACACAAATATATCTTCTTGGAAAATTGATATCTCCTAAGTAAATAAAGCATATTTTAAATTTTATTATTAATATGGTTACTTAAATTTGCAGTATTTATTATATTAACAAGCCCTCCATTCTTAATATAAATGCAAACTGGTCATGGCACATGATGGTCATGACATATTGTTTTTGCCTTTGCTAATATTTTATTTAAATTTTTGTTGTATCAGTTTTCATTAGGGATAGTGACCTATGGTTTTCTTCTTCTGTTTTGACTTTCCCTGGATTATGTATCAAGATTATATCTGTATCATAGAGGGAATTGAAAGGATGCTTTCTTTTGCTATTTTTGAAAACAGTTAATCTAGAACTGGAATTGTTTTTTAAATGTTTATTGGAATACATCTCTCTAGTAGTAAATTTTTATCCATTAGTTAATTTTTGATTTGTTCAATTTCTTCTTCTGAAATGGATTTATTTAAATTCTGTTTTTTTTTTATTGAAGTATTTTATGTTTTCATAAATAGCTATTTAATTTAGTGTGTCAGTTTTATTTTTATCCAGAAGAGCCAAAAATAGTTTTAAATTTCCTTTTCATTTGTAGTGAATTTTCCTTTTTGATAATGTAAATTTATTTCATTTAAAGGTTTTAAATAAAACTAAATATTTTTATTAAATATTTTTCTTTTTGTTCTCAATTTTGTTAATATCTTCTTTGGCTTTCAGGATATCTGTTTGGGTGGCTGTTTTTTAATTTGTAAAATTTTCTAGAATTTTAAATTATGAATGAATTGATCTGTTGTTATTTCTTACTTTTTTTGTTAATAAAAGAGCTTAGGGCTATACATTTCCTTTAGTAAATGTTTTGTTTACAACTCAAAAATTTTGGTATCATTGTTGTTATTTTCCTTAATGAAATTACTTATCATTTCTATGATTTATTCTTTGACACACCACTTCTTTTGGATTAGATTTCTCTCCAGTTCATTTTCTATCTTTTTATTTTACGAATTTATTTCCAGATTACATGTTGATGCAATTTTCAATAATTATTTTCGGACATTTTGCAATCCATGTTCTCCTTCTTCCCCCCTTTCCCTGCCTTTTCCCCAAAATGGCAGATAATATGATTTAGTTTGTGTATGAATTATCATACAGGACATTTTTCCATTTTAATAATGTTATGAAAAATATGTGAAAAATATAAATATAAATATATATATGTATGTAACTTACACTAGAGAAAGTTCATGGAGGAAAGAAGAACAGCATACTTTGATCTGCATTCAGACTGTCATTTACTTCTATAGCAAAGGGTAGCCTTTTTCATTATGAGTCTCGGAGTTGTCCTGGATTTTTGCATTTCTAATAATAGTTACATCATTTACAGTTGATAATTATAATTACTTATTGCTGTTAGTTTCTACAATGTTCTTCTGGTTCTGCTCTCTTCAATTCACCTTAGTCTCTCCAGGTTTTGATCATCTTATTTGTCATTTCTTATGGCACAATAGTATTCCATTATAACCACATACCACACCTTGTTTGGCTATTCCTCTGTTGATGAACATCTCTTCAGTTTCCATTTTTTTTTGCTACCACAAAAATGGCTGCTATAAATATTTTTGTAAAAGTAGGTTCTTTCAATTAATGTTTTACTTTAATATCTTGGCTTCACAAGTATGTCATCTAATTTTAAATAGACAAATACTTTTTCAAACAGCATAAATTCATTTCCTCTTTCTTCTATCCTTTCCTAGCAAATTGAAAACAAAAGAAAAACCCTGGTTGTATGTTTAGTCAAGCAAAATATTTTTTTATATTGGCTGTGTCAAAAAAAAATATGTTGCTTTCAGTATTTTGAATCCTTCACCTTTCTATCGTAATGTAGAATGTTTCATTATTAATCTTAAGGAATTGTGTTTGGTTATTATGCTGATTAGAGCCCTTAATTCCTTGAAAGTTGTTTGTGTTTCCATATTTTTGTCATTATATAAATTGTTCTCTTAGTTCTATTCACTTTATTCTCAATCAGTTCACATAAGACTTTCCAGGTTGCTCTGAAATCCTTAATTATTTCTTATAGCACAATCATATTCCATCACATTTTCTATACTATAACTTGGTCGGCAACTCTCAGTTCCTCTTTTTTGCATGACTGGCTACTTGTTTATGATTGAGAATTTTCCTTAATCTTTCATTTCCTTCCCCACCTGGTAAATTCCTTTCCCCTACTCTTTCCATTCTTCTCTTAAGATCATCAAGACATAACAGAACCTGATATGCCTCTTCTTTTACAACATGTTGAACAGGGAAACATTCATAACCTATATCCTATTGATTACTGTATCAGGGAGTGTGGAGGAGAGGAAGGAAGGGAGAGAACATGGATTGCAAAATGTCAGAAAATTATTAAATTTTTATAATCTGGAGAAATATATAATTAAAAAAAGAAAAAAAATAAACATATCAAGACCATTGTAGTCCTTGTCTAATTAAACTTCTTTCATGATCTCTGGTTATGATAGTACACATATTATTATAATATAGGACATATATATCACAATCTCTGATTATGATAAGACACAGTAATAGAAGATACATATATCATCTCTCCATATTTAAACACAGTTTATCTTTGTTCAGTTGTTTATGATTGTTTATTCATGTTTTCTTTTTTGTGTTTCTCTTAACTCCTGTGTTGGACTTTCCAAGCTTTTGCTCAGTTCTTGTCTTTTCATCAGGAATGTTTGGAAGTCCTTGATTTCAGTGATGTCAAACTCAAAGAGGCAACGATCCCTAAAGGTCACATCTAACTGAGAAAACTACAAATTAATATATTTATTATCTTGTACTTTCATTTATTTTAAAACATTTTCCTATATACTTTAATCATTTCAGACCTTACTCAGGAGTTTTGTGGGCTGTTTTATGACCTAGCAGCTGTGAGTTTGACACCTCTCTTTTAATTCATTAAAAGTCCATTTTCCTCTTTTGCAGGAAATACTTGATTTTTCTGGGAAGGTTATTCTATGCTGCAAACTTATGTCCTTTCCCTTATGGAATATCATATTCCAAGATCTTCATTCTTCTATTAGTGGTGAATGCTAAATCATGTGTGACTCTGACTGTGGTTCCTTGACACATAAATTATTTCTGTCTTCCTTCAGTATTTTTTTCTTTGACTTGGGAACTTTGGATTTTGGTGATGGTGTTCCTAGTAGTTTTCATTTTAGGGTTTTATTCAGGAGGTGACCAATGCATTCTTTCTATTTCTATTTGACTCTCTTGCTCTAAGAGATGGACTCTTTTCTTTTAAGATTTCATGAAATATTATGTCCATATTTTTTTTTGGTAATTATGTTCACTGTTCAATTATTCTTGAACTAGCTGTTTTGCTATGATACCTTACATTTTCTTCTTTTAAAAAATTCTTTTGACTTTGTTTTGATTTTTTTGGGTATATTTTTGTATATAGTCTTTAGATTTATTCTGTCTGTTTTATTTTTCAGAGAGTTTCTTGCTTGGAAAAGATTTTGTGCCTTTTGTGCTGAGCTATTAGTTCCATTTTTTATTATTTCTTCCCTAGTTTTCACTTTTCCAATTCTTCCTCTAGCAGTTTAATTTCATTTATAAAAATATTTTAACTCTTTAAAAGTAACTTTTGCTTCATCTTTCCTAGGCATTCTAGTTGAATTTGAGCCCAAGTTATGTTTTTCTTTGAGGTTTTGCTCATAGATGATTTGGAGACCTTTTCTTCTGATTTATGTCTTAAGCAAACCAATAAACACAATAGCTTTTTATGATTACATTCTTTCTTTTTCCATTCTTTCAAACTATATCCTAACTTCAGATTTGATGACAGTACTTCTAGAGGGAAAACTTATGCTTGCATGGACACTCTTCAAAATGCTGGGGATACAAAGAAAGGGAAAAATATAGTCCCCACTCTCAAGGAGTTCATGGTCTATTGGGAGAGACAAAATGCAGAACAACTATGTTCAAACAAGATATATGTAAGATAAATTGGAGATAACAAGACAAGCTGTAAGCTTAAGGGGGATTGGGAAAGGCTCCTTGTGGGAAGGTAGGATTTTATATGGATTTTGAAGGAAGCCAGGAAATAGAAACGAGGAGGGAGAGAATCCCAGGCATGGGGAACAACAAGTGAAAATGCACAGAGTTGGATGATGAAGTCATTTGTGTTAGAAACAGTTAGGACGCCTGTGTCATTGGATCTATAGCAGGAACTAAAATGCAGGAATAGTATAAAGGGGTCAGGTTATGAGAAGCTTTAAAAGCCAAATAGAGGATTTTATATTTGATCCTGGAGATAAGAGGAAACAGCTGGAGTCTGTTAAATAGATGGGGGAAGAGGGTATGGTCAGAATTATACTTTTGAAAGATTAATTTGACAGCTAAGTGACTGGAGTGGGGAGAGACTTGAGTCAGAAATCTCAACCAGAAGGCCATTTCCAGATAATGTCCTGGATCAGGGTGTTGGCAGTGTCAGAGGAAAAAAGAATCCATATATGAGAGATGCTATTAAGATAGAAACAATAGGACTTGGCAACTGATTGCATATGGAGGGCTAGAGAATGAGGAGTCAAGGATGATATTTGGGGATCACCTGGGAGTATGGTGGTGGCCCAGGGGGATACTTTGTCTTTGAAGTCAATGGAACATGCATAATTTTAAAGATAAAAACCAATACAATATCAAAATTTATAATAATCACAAAATGAAATGTCTATATCAATTCTGACCTATACCAGCCACATACAGTATTTTCTAGGAGGATGAGACTAATGCATTGTCCTTTATAACTATAATTGACTGTGGGGAGGAGAATGACTTTAGTGCATTGGATCTGGAGTCAGAAAGTCTTGGGTTTAGTTCCTTCTTGGGTTTGTTACTAGCAGAATTCCTTTGTGTTTCAATTTTCTTATTTAAAAAATGATGAGTCATAGACAGAGTTGGAAGGCACCTCCCATTTTTGTTTGGGTTTGACACCTATAGTTTAATCTATTTATTTTACAGATTATGAAACTGAGGCTGAGAGAAGGTTTGCCAAACATCACAAAAGTAGAAATGGCAGAGCTGCACATTGAACCCAGATCATCTGTTTTCAAACCTAGTACTTTACTTTCTGTGGTCCTTTTCAGAACTAAATCTATCATTCAATGATCTTTTAGAAGCAGATTTCAAGATTTCTGATATTGTAGAAGAAACTCTCCCAATTAAAGAATCATACATTATCTAAATAGAAAACTGTTCAGGGACCCAGTGGTTTAATTCATTTCATCAGATTCCTTTATACAACAAAAAAGCAAATACAGCCTGATTGATCTGACTTTGCTTGAAGACCTCGAATGAGGACAAATCTACTAATTCTAAACATGTCATTCCACTTTTTGATAGACCTTATTGTTAGAAGTTTTCTTGTATATAAGTTCTTAACATGCCTTTCTGCAACATTTATCCATTGCTTCTACTGTAGCTTCCCATTGGCACTAATCTAACCTGCCTTTATTTTTTTAAGCAACCCTTACCTTTTATTTTAGAGTCAATGATAAGTTCAAATCTGGTCTCTGATACTTCCTAATCACTGTGGTCAAGTCGCATAAGCACCACTTCCTGGCCCTTACAGTTCTTCTGTCTTGGAACCAATGCACAATATTGATTCTAAGATGGAAGGTAAGGGTTTAAAAAAAAGAGAATTGATGCTGAGTATCAGACTTCTCATCCTCAAGCCTGGCTTTCTATCCACTGAGCCACCTCACTACCTCTCCTCTGTCATTCGTATGATGCTTTTATTTAAGCATCAGTCTTTGGAGTTCTTGCTTATCATCACAAGGAGTGTCTGTGCTAGAGCAGAACTTTTCTTTGTTTCATTACTGTAATTTATTAGTAATGGTTCCAAAGTACAATTGTAGGGATGCTGGTAGCTCTGTTAAACCCAAGAAAAGTCATTAAGTGTCTAGATAGGTTCATATAAGAAATACTTGTTAAATAATGGGCTTTACTATTATGCATGAGTTTCAGCTTTCGAGAGGGAAGGGTCTTGGAATGTCTTAGTTGAGTAAAATCAGGTCCAACTTCATTGCAAAAACAGAAGCTCATTTCTCCCTTCTATAAGATTGATTTTAAAAGAGAAGAATAAAGGGGATTGCTCTGGTCAGAAAGAGAGCAATTCCAAAAACTGCAGTGATGAGGGATGTGTACTGGTGCTGTTAGGTCAATGTGCACATGTTTTAAATTAGTGGTTTCTCAACAAGGAAGTGGCAATTATTTGTTATGATTATTTGTCAAATAATCCTCCCATCTGTACCCAATTACCACTCATGCTGGTGCTTGGGTATATGTATTTCTCCTTGGAAAGCAGACAATGCCAATCATTGGATTTTGATGGTAAATTAAAAGATCATTCAGAGCTTTTGTTATACCACGGATTACTTGTGTTTAAAGTTACAAATCAGATGGATGCCATTTTGACCAGGATATTCTCCTTGATTATCTCTGTACTTTAGAACCAGAAATGAATCTAACAAAGCAGATTTGTGATGTGGTCCCATCCAGCCTCACAGATCCCATTTTCTTATCAGGCTTAATGTCATGTCCTACAAAAATAATGCCAGTAATGATCATAAATTCTTTATCTTTCAAGTGTGTCTTGGCCAAAATGAACTGTTATTAAAATTTATTGCTCTTACTTATAGAGGTTATTTGTAGATTTCTAGAAGTTAGACTTCTGTTTTCTCTTAAATGGATATATCTTTGTATGAAAACCAGTATGTGAAGCATTGACTTAGATGGACTTTTAATATAAGTGTATTAAAATATTGCTCACTTTTGTGTCTTGGACTCACTCAAGGTTCAGTTCAAGGGCCACCTCCATGAGTCAATTTTAGATCTCTCCAGTTATTAGAGCCTTCCTTTCCCCCTAAAATGCCTTTTTAATTTTATATACAATGCTTATTTTATATGCAATGAATATATATATATACATATGCACATATAAGTATATATATATATGATCTCTAATATTTGTACATATTGTCTTCTGACATAATATAGGCTCCTGAAGGCAGTCAATGCTTAATTTTTGTCTCTGTACATCCAGCGTCCAGAAACATTTTAAGTTACAGTTCACATATGATGTCTTTTGTATTATAGTTTGTGACAAAATAAAAAGACTTATCAAAAGGTCGGAAGTACCTCACGAAATTATTGACCTTGATTTTTGTACTTCAACAGTGGGGGCTCAACTTCTTAACTTGCTCACTGATAATTAAATATTGGTGCTTGACTGCCTATAGTTGGTATGTTGATATAAATATGCCAGTACCTCAAGCAATAAAAAAATGGAAGATTCTAGAGGGCAGGGACCATTTGGCTTTTGTCTTTGGATCCCCAGAGCCCAGTACATTCCCTGGTACATAATAGGTACTTAAATATTTGTAGAATTGAATTAAATTGAATTGATCTTGATTTTATCAGTTCAGGAATTCTCTACCACAAAAGGTATATTGAAACACATCCAAAATTCATACTCTTACAGTCCCTGAGACTCAGCAAAATTAAATAATTTAGTTGCTCTAATTATATAGCTAGGAAATGCTATAAGTGGATTTTCAAGCCAGGTTGTTATGCTTCCAAGGCCAGTACTCTATTTACTATGCCATCCTACCTCTCTTCTGATGAAAATAATGCTTTTGCATAAATTATCTGAATCTTGCAAAAACTTTAGGAATCATTGTCATTATTTTGTAGACTCAGAAAATTTAATTTGTAAGTTTTAAAGGAGAGATCTGAACTGATAGATTCTCTTGTTTCCTTGGTTAAGCTTCTATTCCCTGAGGTTCCAGATTACTTCTTTGATTAAACAGGCAGGAAACAGAACTTTCCATCTGAAAATTCAATCTATTCACTTATTCCTCTTTCAGTTCACTCATTTGTTCCTTCACTACTTTCTGTTGATAGCAAAACTAGCATGAACTCTGGTAAGTTACCTCCTGTGTAGATGTAATTCCCACAGGGAATTGTACCCTGGAGAGACAGGAATTAAATTCAGATTACACAGCAAAGACCCAAGGAGTAGAGGGTTGCTAGCTATTAGCTTGGACCATAGTACTAGAATGAGTTCAGCTAAAATGGTTGAAGCAAGAAGACTGATCATGAGGATCCATTTTGTAGTGACATGGGGGAGAATTCAGATTTGCTCTTTGTCCTTTGGCAGTTCTTTCACATGCATGTGGCAGTAGTGTTCTTTTCCAGAAAAAGTGAATATTTCTGTTGTCCCATTGGAGTTTTAATTTTTTTCATGATTGTTATGGGCTTTAACATAACATTTATACCTTTTGTTTTATATCACCTGAATTTCCAAATCTATCCTCTTTCTTCCCCCAGAAGGATAATTCTTGTAACAAAGGAAAAAAAAATTCAACAAAGCAAACAAATCAAAGTCAATTAATGCAAGGCTCCGTACCCTTGATGATGCAAAATATGGAATTTGGTTGGGTGCTGTGTGTGAGCATGGGAAGCAGTTTCAGGCTTGACCCGCCAGAGCAGTGTATAATTGTTTCCAAGACTCCCAAATCTTACCTCTATTGTGTTTCTGGGTCTCTGGGTATTGGTTGGCTTGTTTAGAAATCTAGGGGGTAGAATCTTGTGTTTGTGTGCCCTGAGAGAGTAGGCTGGATCTAATGCCAATCCATTGTCTTGTAGGATGAGAGAAGTGTACTTAGAGGCTGGGACAATGTTATCGATTTGGAACATGTCAGTGGTGATGAGATATTTTCCCTCTAGGCTCAGTTATTGGCTACATACCTGAAGTAACCTTGCTGAGCCATTTCCCTTATTTCTATGGTGGGAACCCAAGCAAAGATCAGGCCCCTGTCAATCTCCTTTCTTTGAAAAGATGAACTTGTGTGGGCTTTCATGGAATTAAACAGGCACTGGGAAAAGGTAACATTTCAAATGATCTCTTTAGATGAAAGCACACCTTTCAATGAACATTGCTTCAACTTAGTGGTTGCTGACGGATGGTAAAGATAAAATGATGGATGGATCCTGTATATGGGTTCTATATGTGTGGAGGGAGAAAATTGAGACTATTGCAACTTAACGACCAATTCAGAATATACCGGGAATTATTTTTCTTTGAACTTTTTATAAAAATCCTTAGGAATTTGCATTGAACTCTTGCTAAAACACTTTCCTAGTCATAATGGCACAACAGTAGTGAATTCTTTTACTGTAACCAAATAGTTATAAAATTTTAGATTTTAATTGGGAGGCAGCTTTGATATACTTAAAAGAACACTGTATATGGGCACAGAAAATGTGAATCCAGATTCCAGTTCTGTGATTGTTGGACAGATCAAATGACCTGTCTGAACTTCAGCTTTCTTATCTCTAAACTAGGGTTAATAAATTATGGAGAATAGAGTGTTGGACTTAGAATCATGAGGTCTGAATTAGAATCCTGGCTTTGGTACTTACTAAATTTGTGACATATCACAGATCACTTCACCTTTCAGGTCCTCCGTATTTTCATCTGTAAGATTATGGTATTGAAATAAATGGCATTTATGGTGCCTTCTTGATCTATGATCCTTTCAATCTTTTTTTTTTGTCATGTAAAAACTCAAATTCTTTTTGCATGTAGATTCAATTTTTTAAACTGTTACTTTCTGTCTTAGAATTAATAATGTATATTAGTTCTAAGGCAGGAGAGTGGTAAGGTTTAGACAATGGGGGGGTTAAGTGACTTGCCCAGGGTTACACAGCTGGGAAGTGTCTGAGGCCAGATTTGAATCCAAGACCTCCTGTCTTGAGGTCTGGCTGTCAATCTAGTGAGCCTTCCAGCTGTCCCCTTGATGAATTTTTTAATAATCATTTCTGAACCCTTTGCAATCCATGTTGTTTCTCTCCTTTTTCCCCTTCCCAAGATTACAAGTAATATGATGTAGGTTATTCTTGTGCTATCCTGTAATACATACTTCCATGTTTGTCATGTCGTGAAAGATAACACATATTGCTTGTATAAGAGAAAGATTCATGAAGCAATAAAGTGAAAAAAATGGTGTGCTCCAGTATGCTTTCAGACTCCATCAGTTCTTTCTATGGCAGTGAATAGTCTTTACTGTCATGAGTCCCTTGGAATTGTCTTGGATGCTTGTATTGCTGATGAATTAAGTTCCCAATTGATCACTGGATTCTGTTGTTGTGAGGATCAAATGTGATAATGTAGATACACTATGAATCATCATATAAAGGTCAGTTTCACCATGGTATGATCAGGAAGAACTAGGTTCAAATTCTGTTCCAAATACTATGTGAAACAATGGGCAAGTCTCTTAATCTCTCTCAGCCCCTGATCACTGATCTATAAAATGGGGATAATTCTTATAGTATCTGCCAAACAGAATTATTACAAGAATTTAAAGTTATTTTCAGAGAATTCCAGAGAAAGAGAATCCTCAAAATTTTATCTTTTTATGTCCCTACCCAGAGATTACAGTAATAAATAAGCACAAATAGCTTATTTATAACTTGTTTTTCTTTAAGCTATATATAATAACTTTATAGTTTTTCTAAATGTGGGTCAGATTCTTAGTACCTAAAAGTACTCAGGTTAACAAATATACCTCAGATCGAGGATGACTTACATCTCACCCTATTGCAAATACAGATGGGTACTATAGATAAATGCATACAAATCACAAAATAACATGTAAGACAATAAGCAATAATTATAATTCTTCTGATGGGTCCTACTTTTTTGCATATTCAGTGTCATCCTGGAGTTTTAATTCTCTGATTTCCAATGGATAAATATGCTGAGAATACTGTATCTTGCAATGCTTCTGGTCAGACTTAAATCAAATGAATAGGTCACCGTAAGAGAGAAGTACAAAGTCTAGATGTTTTACTCCTCCATGTGTTGACTTTGAGCAGCACTGGGAATCATGTGCATGATCTTCTTCTCTAGATATGAGAATTGTAGATAAGGAGGTTCCTCTTCCCTTAATAGAAGACTAGAACTCTAAACTTTCAAATTTAGATTACACAAAAGTCAATTTACAAGATTGGCAGTTTCCCTCAAAATCTCTCTCTCTCCTGGAAAGAAGTCTGTATTCTCAGGTCATATTATCTATAAAATCCCCTTCTGTGGCTAGAAAATAATATGGATTCCAGGTCTGTTAAACTTGGAATTATTGGGAAGATGGCACCCAGAATTTCCCTCAGAATTCTAGGATCGAGACACATTTTTTTCTTTTTTAGGTTTGCAAAGTGTTTTATGTATTTCCTCCCATTTGACCCTAAAATAAAAATTTGAAGCATTATTATTGTGAATATTGTGGAGATATTATTATTCCCATTTTATAGCTGAGAAAACTGAGGTTTAGAGAAACTAAATAACTTACTGATGGTCAAACAGCTGACAGATTTTCTGGGTAATGGGGCCATTATAAGACAGTCTTATGCTTTTATAGAAACACTTGCCACTCCATCACCAATCTGGTCACTGTCATCTCTTGGGCTTGGAAAAGCTATTATCACAACTCTCATCTCTCCATTCACAAAAGAAAAAAAAAGTACAAAGGTGACCTGCAATTTTTCACACCGACTCTGTGAATGAGCTTAGTTTTGGATGCAATGCAGCCATTAATGGCTTTTGGAGGGATAACCTTCCACCCTCCTATGTCCTGCCTTCTAAGCAGCTCTTCAGGAAAAAAAAAAAACTGGAAGGGAGAAGGCAAAAAGCCCATCTATGTCCTTAATGACAACCCCATTTAAAGGCTAGGGAAAGGAGCCATCAGTCCTTTGATAAGAAGAGTCCATCTATATAAGAATTTGAACCAACCTATTCATCTAAGGAACAATCCTCATCAATGAAGTGCCAAGGATCAGGTCTATGCTAAGCAATTCATCTTGGGAGAAGCTCCAGTTTCTGAGACTTATAAGATGCTTTTTGTCCTCTCAACAAGGTTTTGCTGGATATATTCAGCTTCATTTTCCAGACATCTTTGACATTCTATCCCTGATCTTTGACCTTAATTTAAGTTCAATTCTGGCATCACAGGATTCTGATTGGTGAGCATTCTCCATATAATCAGCATCCAGACCTACCACTTCACAGAAATCTTAGTATTACACTACCCCTCTCACCAATTCTCCATCATTTTTCCAAGTCTAGTCCTAGCTGTCCTATAACTCCAAACACTATTGATTTGGCTTCTCTGTTCAAAAAATTCCTATCTGGCCATCACTATTCTATATCTGTTGTCTTCCCATTTAAGAATGTAAACTACTTGAGGGTGGTGTCCCTATTGGCTCGTATTTGTATTCCTATCCTCCCTAGCATTTTGCACAATGCCTGCCACATAGTAAATTCTTTAATTCTTAAAACATACATTTTTATTCATTCTTTAGGGAGAGGTAATAAAAATCCTTAAACAAAATCTCATTCCTTCCCACTTCCTGAAAGTCATCAAGTTGGTTGGGAGGTCCTCCTGATAAAACTCCCACATGTAGAATTCTATATTATGGTGAATGGTATTAAAAGGAGTTCTAGGAAGGTATTTTCCAGATTCACTTTTATTGAATTCATTTCTAAAATCAGCGAAGGCTCAGAAGTCTTGATGTTATTCCCAAAGCTTCTCCTATATCTGCCAATTTTGCTAAGTTAATGAACCTGAATCTTGTATAGTCACGTAGCAATTCTGGGAACAAATCTGAGAAGAACATTGACCTAGATCTTGTCAGTGATAGAAAATAATGTGGTATTGTGAGAGTCTCCAAAATAGCTTTTATTTGGGGGCCTCATTGAAGTTTGTAAGGATCATTAGAATAGGCTAGCTCTGCTCTAGACCAAAACCCTCATGACTAAAGAAAAAGTCGCAAATGATCTTTGCAGCAATTTTGTATGATAAAGAACTTTTTCATGATATATAAGGAACAAATTCAAATTTATATAAAAAATAACCCTTTTTGAGAGGACAAAAATAATCCAGGATGTCAGGATTGAGCTTCAATTTAGGTCAGAGATCAGGGCTAGAATGTCAAATATGTCTGGGAAATGAGGGTGAATATATCAAATGAAACCTTGTTGAGAGGACAAAAATAATCCAAGAGATAGTCAAAGAATAATAAAAAGAAATCCAATTCTCAGAATCATGAAAAAGTGCTTGAAATAATTTAATTATTAGAGAAATAGACACTAAAGCAACTCTAAGGTTCTACTTTAACCAATTAAATTAGTAAAGATGACAAATATGCAATATAACAAATGTTGGAGGGACTTTGGGGGAAATAGTAATATGAACAGACTGTTTTTGGATTTGTTAAGGCATCTAGTCACTAGAAAGAAATTTGGAATTATATTCTAAAAAAGTCACCAAATTGTGCATATTTAATAGTGTTACTGTTAAAGCTTCACCCAAAAGAGGTAAAAGAAAAAAGAAAATGATATAGTTAATATTAACATTTTTAAAATTGTTATTTTTCTTAATGCAAGGCACTGGAAACTAAGGAGCTACATATCAGTTGGGAAATGTCTGAACAAATTATGGTATATATTGCAATGGATTATTAGGATACTGTCAGAAACTATGAAAAAATCAATTACAGAGAATCTTGGGAAGACTTATATGAATTGATGCAGATGGAAGTGAGCAGAACCAGGAGAACAATTTATATAAGAGTAACAATGTAAAGAAAATCAACTTTAAAAGACTTGATATCTCTGATCATTGAAGTAACTAACGATACTACCAATGATGAAATATGTCACCTGGCATAGAGATGAGAAATTCAAGATGTAGAATGAGAAGTACATATTTGGACAAGGATAATGAAGAAATTTGTTTTGCTTGATTATGCAAATTTGTTGTTAAGATTTTGTCTTTCTTTTTTAAAATATATTGTTCTGCCTCCCTAGTCCCCAGAGGAAGAAGGAAAACCAGAAGGAATCAAGCAAGCACAAAAACTTTGAAACTTCCCTGTTGGATTTTTTTATACTTTAAAAAGAAAAGCAAGTTGTATATAATTGAGTCTCACAGTTTCATGTACTACCCTCTCTGTCCTACAAATGGATATAGAAATATTTTCTGTATTTGATTTTTGTTAACCTCAGAATAAAAAATACAAAATTAGCAAAAAGAATGATAGGTATACTTATTGCAGTTCTTGAATTGGTCCAATAATGCTGGAAAACATGTTGGAATAATGTAAAACAGTAAAGCAAACCTTTATTTCAGAGACTTAGGTTCTGGACATATGTCCAAACAGGGTCAAAGATAGAAATAATGGTACTAAATATCCCTAAATAGTTATAGCAATACTTTTTGTGGTGGTAAAGAACTAGAAAATAGAGTTCTCATTGACTGGGAAAATGACTAAACATATTGTTTGATATATTTGCCAGCCTTGAGTCTTCTATTTCCAACTACCCAGTAAAATATCACAAACTGGATGTCCTATAGACATCTTAAACTCAACATGTCCCAAACTGAACTCATTATCTTTGCCTCCAAATACAGCTCCCTATAAATTTCTCTATTACTTTTGAGGGCACCACCATATTCTTAGTTACCCAGGCTTTCAACCTAGGTGTGATGCTCTGCTTCTCACTCTCTTTTACCTCCCCAAACTCCATATCCAACCTCTTAACAAGACCTTCTCTTTGCAGTATCTCTCATAGGTACTTCCTCATACCCATGCCTAGACAATTGATTTTCCTGCCTCAAATCCCTCCACATTCAAGTCTATCTTCCACTTAGCCATCAAATTAAACTTTCTAAGAAGTAGATCTGACCTTTGAAAATTTTCAATGACCTTTCATCTCTAAGTCCCTTCCCACCTTCCTAGTCCTTTTACATTTTATTATCTTCCATGTATTCTACAATATGTCAACACTGACTCATTTGTCATTCCTCAGTGACACTCTTATCATCTTTTTTGGAATTTCTTGGACTTTTCTTGGCTTCCCTCAATGCCTAGTATGCAATTCCTCCTCACTTTTGATTTCTAGCTTCCCTAGCTTTCTTTATGACTCCGTTCAAATTCCACCTGATGGAAAAACTGTTCTCGGTCTCCTTTCTTGGCCATCCAGTGCCTTCTTTTTGAGATACCTTCCATTTAAATTGTATAGCTCTTGAGTGTACAGAATGGTTGGCATAGTATTACCCTCATTATAGCATGAGCTCCTCAAGAACTTTTTTTTTTTTGGTATCTCCAGCACTCAACACAGTGTCTCATATGTAGTAAATGCTCAATAAAAATTGTTGGCTGATTGTCTTTAAGTTGTCACTTATAATATCTGCCATTTTGGGAAAATTGGTTGACCCTTAGGAACCTTAGCTTCTTTACTTGTATAAGGGAGCAGAATAATATTTGCATGATTTGGAGAAAACTAGATGGCATGCAGCCAAAACATGGACTTGGCATCTGGAAGACCTGGGTATAAATCCTTCTTCAGACCCTTACTATCCAGATGGTCCTGGGACAAATCTCTTAACTTCTATGTGCCTTATTTTCTTCACGTGAGAAATGGGAATAATAATAGCATCCATTTTCCAGGGTTGTTATGAGGATCATGCAAACCATAAAATGCTACATAAATGTTTGTTATTATTATTGTTGTTGTTCTCTAAGGGGTAAGCTAGGTGGCTAGTCAGGTTTGGAGATGGAAGGTCCTGGTTTTAAATCTGGCCTCAGATATTTCTTAGCTGTGTGACCCTGGGCAAATCATTTAACCCCAGTTGTGCCCTTATAGCCTTTCCACCTTGGAACTGATATTTAGCATCAATTTTAAGACAGAAGGTAATGGTTAAAAAATTATCATCTCCTACATAGGGTTGTTATGAGTAAAGTGTGGCACAAAATCTGTATCTATATCATCTCTCATGACTCCTTTCAGTGTGGAAAATTGGCATCCCATACCCAAGAGGATAAAAAAAGAGAAATGAAAAAAAATTAGGAAGGGAAGTCGAATTGTGTAAAGTGTGGCTGTCAGGTGAGATGGACCAGATGGATGATGAAAGAAAGCATGATTTTTCAGGAAGAACTGGAAACTAAGAGTGGTCAAATTCCTGAGTGATACAACAGCATTTCTTTGGAAATGCTTCAGAATAGAAAGGAATGATGGGAGGAGAGAAAGTGATCATGCCTGTAAAGGATCGGCACCATCCCATTAGAATGCCAATATCTTGGCACTTGCATTCTTCCTCTGGGGAGGATCTGGCTCAGACTCTCTCATGCCACAGCTTCCTTTTAACTTGACAGTTTTTCTCTTGTACCAGTCAGATAAAGACTTGGGAGGGATTCATTTGGATTAAAACTTTAGGGTGGGAACTGGGTTAAAATGTGTTCCCAGCTTATGTTCTCCCTATCAGATTCCCAAGCCAAATGAAAAATACCCATCTCTTCAAGGTTGACATATAAATGGATTTTACTTCACATAACACAGTTGGATTTTTTGAATGTGAAGTTAGTCCCAGGGGGCTAGTTAGAAACTGAACTTTCACCAGTTTCAAGCTATTGAAGAGCTCCCAGCCGTCCAAGTACTTAAAAAGAAGTGTGTTTTCAATGAGCATTTCAGCACTTTAAGTGAACACACTTTCCCTATGATTTTTACAAGAAAAATACTAGCCCTTTAATTTTTTTCTCAATGAAAATTACATGATAGAGTTCTTGGATGAATTTATTGAAATATTTTGGAGAGTAGGATTAAAAGAAAAACAAAGTGTAGTAGATTCAAAAGATATTCATCTGATCCTTGTTGGCAAACCAAACTCATAAATGGCTTCAATTTTCTTTAACATAGAGAGATACCATTATTTTCAAAAAAGATAAGAAATTGCTTCTTTCTCAAGAATTTTATATCTTTGCAAATGGGCAAATTTGTTAAATAGGAGTACTCAATCCCTATTTTTTTTTATTTAAGTCGAAACTGCCAAAGAAATGTTATATTTCTTTCAAATAAGTTTTCTTTAAAATAAGAGCTACTTTTTTCTATTGCAAGAATCTTCTCCATAAAAAAATAAAATCTGCAACGAATCTATGTGGTCCTTCTTCTCCCTCCCACTCTTCAAAGGAGCACTGTATTATTGTAGTTTCCCAAAGCCTGGACATTATCAGACTTGGAGTTCCCATTCCCTCCCCCTACTCTTTTTTTTTAAGGATGCCACTAAAATATAGTACAGAAGAATAAAGCATTTATTTTTAGAGTACATCTTGAATGCAGCTTCTCTAGTGGTAATTTTTTCTTTTAAGCCATTGTTGTCAAATTGATCACTTTGTTATTTTATATTCACCTATTCTTGAGGTCAACAAAATAGGTACTAAATGACCATGGCCTATTATTTTGCTTATAGAGTCCACCCAAGGTTGGAGAAGGGTAAGTACACCAGGAATTCTTCAGCATGTGCTTTTCATTCTGGGAATTATGAAGCTGGTTCTTGGGATTTGTACAGGATACTGGGAATTCTAAAAATCTGGATTCTAAAAGTAGCCCTAGCTGTTCAGAGGTCATGTAGTTTAGTCAGTGAAAGGGTAACACTGAGACTGGCAACCATTCATCATAATGTCATCGGATCTCTAGTCATTCTTTGATCTGCGGTATAGGAAAGAAAATGGCAACGAATTCTTTCCCCATTTAGGTATCCTCCTTTCTGGTGTGGTGGACTCTAGTCTTCTGTTTGAACCAAAAAGTAAGTAGTGATGGTACTAATTGTACATGGGAATAACTGGGTAGAGACTGGTTGCGGTTTGTCTCTAGCCCATCTGGATTCTTGAAATTCCTCTCTGACCTCTAGTTGTGACTCATTTCTTCACCATTTCCCACCAGTCTTTTCATCCAGGAAGATTATTCCACCTCCAAACCCCTTCCTCTGATTGGATGATTCCTCCAATAGAACCTCCATTTTAAGTAAAGTTCTCATGACAGCAATGCCATTCTTCATTCCTCTGTAGGTTTCACTCCTGACTGTCTGGTCACTGCCACCACATCCCCCTTTCTCCTCTCACCTCCATTTTTCAGCTTTCTTTTGTGTGTTGTCTTACCCCCTCCCCCACCCCCCCATGTAAGCTCCCTCAGGGAAGAGACTATCTTTCTTTTTGCTTGTATCTGTGTTTCTTGTACTTGGCACAGTGCCTGTAGCAAATATTTAGTCAATTCTTGTGGACTTGACTTTTTTTTTCCTAGCAGTATCAGGTTTTATTTTTTTAAATATTAATTTTTTTATTTAGTTTTTAAAAATTTTATTTAACTGATTAATTTAGAACATTTCTCCAGGACTATAAAAATCATGTTCTTTCCCTCCCCTCCCCCCAATCCTTTCTCATACGGACTTGATTTTCTTATTGTTTAATATTCCAGAAATTCATTGGATGTGATTGCCTTTTTTCTATTTTCTTGTTAACCTAAATTATTTAGCTGCAGAAATAATTGTAAAACCTCCCATTTGTAAAAATTCTGCCTGCCTAAAAATACCTCATTTCTGTTTTATATCTATTTTATCTATCTATCTATCTATCTATCTATCTATATATATATATCTATATATATGTAACAGTGACTGTCAAAGAAGGACTTAATCCCTGGAGCAATGCTTGCATGGCATTCGGTCATTGTTTCCTATTGGCTTAAACTTGAACTGAGTGTGTATATTAAAGGCTTTAGCTGACTGTATTGTTCTTTCTTTTCTATTAGACACAGCATGTAAAGATGAGTCTCTGACTTCTAGAAGACCAGTACATAGGCTGCCTTTGTCCCATATGAATACATTATCTCTACGACCAGACTGTGTCTTCCACGGGGCTGCCACCCATTTGGGTCTTCTTTCTTTTGGTACAGGGATTTATTAGATCTTGAAAGTTTTGAAAAACCACCATAGTTACAGGAGCTCAAGTTGAGGAGACACTATATCCTCAAGGAGTGACCTGAGTGATGCGATGCCACATGCCATTGAATCAACTTGGCATCTGGAACACCATGTCCTAAAACTAAGAGAGCTGTTCATCCATTTACTATGCCATATATAAGGCTGAATTTAATTCTGGAAATATTTGGAGGCAGCTAGATGGCACCATGGATAGATCACTGACACTGGAGCTAGGAAGATTTCAGATCAAATCTGGTCTCAGAAATCTACTAGCTGTGTGATCTTGGGCAAGTAACAACTTCTAAATGCCTCATTTTCCTCATTTGCAAAGTGGGAATAATAATGGCACCTACATTCCAGTGTTGTTGTGATGATAAAATGAGATAAAAATTGTAAAGCACAGCCCCTGGCATATAGTAAGCTTTGAATAAATGTTAGCATTGTTATTATTATTATTATTATTATTATTATTATTAATAACCACTATAAGTTTGAGCACACTTTCCTCAGAGATAACGTAGGTGGTAGAAGGCAGATTATATTTGGTTTTGGGGGAGATATTTTAGTACTTCAGGTATTACTATAATTATTCTGTAAATATTCCTTTGTAAAAGTTAATTGACTTTTCAATAAACTTACGGAAACAGCAACTGGTTAAATGAAATTAGAACACTAATAATTGGGGAAGAATATATATGTATATATTTTATTATGTTTTATAATATAATATATTTATCAATCAAATTATCTCTGTGCATACCAAAATTATCTCAAAGAGCTAGAAAAAATAACAAAATTCATCTGGAAGAACAAGAGACCTAGAATATAAAAATAATTAATGAAAAAATATGAAGGAAAGAGGCTTAGCTATACTGGATCTCAAACTATATTATAAAATGGCAACCATCAAAACAATCTGGTACTGGATAAGAAATAGAGTGGAGGACCAATGAGAAAGACTAGGCACTCCACATGCAATGGAAAATGATCATAGTAACCCAAAGATCTTTGCTTCTAGAAGAACTCATTATTTGACAAAAACTGCTTGGAAAACTGGAAAATTGTATGGTTGAAATTAGGCATAGACCAACATCATATGCCATATATCAAGGTAAAGTCAAAATAAATACATTAACTAAAAATAGACAATGATACCAGATTAATTGAGTACAAAATAGTTTACCTGTCAGAACTATGGATAAGAGAAGAATTTAGATAAAAAAGACATAGAGAGCATTATGAGATGTAAAATAGATAACTTTGACTTTATAACATTTTTAAAATTCTGCACAAATTCCAAGCAACCAAGATGAAAAGGCAAACAACGAACTGGGAAATATCTTTATAGCATGCATGGCTCTCCAACAAAGTCTTCATCTCTCAACTATTTAGTAGTAGTCTCTCGATAACTGAGGATGACGATTGTCTTTGTGCGTTTTCATCTATGATAGATGAGGGTGCACAAAGACACTTGTGCATGAAGGAGATTTAAGTGGAAAAGTCGATGCACAGAGACAGTCCCACTCTCTCGGTGTTGGAAGCCTGGGTCACAACTATTGAGAGAATTGTTAAATCTATAAGAATACAAAGCATTTCCCAATTGATGTATGGTCAAAGGATATCAACAGGCAATTCTCAAATGAAGAAATTAAAACTATCTTTAGTCATATAAAATATTTCAAATCATTATTAATTAGAGAAATTCAAATTAAAACAGCTTAAAACAAAATAAAACAGAAGTACCATCTCACACCCATCAATCAGACTGGTTAATAGTGAAAAAGGAAAATGATAAATGCTAGAGGGGATGTGGAAAAATTGGCACACTAATATACTGTTGGTGGAGTTCTGAACTAATATAACCATTCTGGGGCTCAATCTGAGTCATGCCCAGGGGGTCATAAAACTATAAATGCCCTTTGACCCAGCAAGATCCCTACTAGGTCTATATCCCAAAGAGATTATATAGAGAGGGAAATAACCTACCTGTAGAAAAATAGTTATAGAAGCTTTTTCTGTGGTAGTAAAAAACATGGAGACTGAAGGCATGTCCACATGTCTATCAACAGGCAAATGGCTGAAGAAGTTGTGGTATATGATTATAATGGAATAATATTGTACCCAAAGAAATGACAAACAAGATGATCACCAAAAAACCTGGAAAGACTTATATGAACTCATGCAAAGCGAAGTGAGAAGAACCAGGACTTACAAAGTAACAGTAATAATAGCTGATGATCAACTGTGAATAATAACTATTATCAACAAGAAAGCATCTGGGATAATTCCCAAAGACTCATGACAAAAAGTCTATCTACCATCAAAGAAGGAACAGAATAAGAATGTAAATTGAAATATGTCATTCTTTACTTTATTTCTTTCATGAATTTTTCTCTACTGTGATATGTCTTTTTTCACAACATGACAAACATGGAAATATGTGTTGAATGATAACATATTTGTACAACCTATATCATATTACCTGCTTTCTTTGGGGGGGGGGTGGAGATAGGAGGGAGAGAGAGAACATGTATTGCAAAATACCAGAAAACAAATATTAAGAAATTGTATTGATATGTAGTCTGGAAAAAAAATTTATATTCAAGAAGGCAAGGCCTAGGATAGAATATGGTATGTGAGTTGTGTTTTCACTATTAAGAAGAATGGGCTAAGTTTCCAGGATCTGGATATAATTTTCCTATTAATACAACCCAAGCCTATGGCCGCCCCATCACTGTTCATTCTCTAGAGAGTCAGAATGATATAGAAGAATCAGTATTAGCCTTGGACTCAAGAGAGACCTGGAGATGAAATCTTACTCCAGCACTTTCTAGCTTTGTCACCATAGGCACCTCTTTTAACTCCTCTGAGCCCCTGTGCCCTCATTTGTAAAATGGAATCACCTTACTTCCTGGAATCATTGTCAGGACCAAATGAGATAATATACACAAAGCATTTTGCAAACCTTTAAGTGGTTATTATCAAGCTGGAAGACCACTAAACTCTGAGGACTTTTTTTCCCCCACAAGAGCTATTATTGTGAATTTTAGATTTATTCTACCCTGCTTAGTCTTTAGAATTCTAGCAACCAGGAATGTATACACCCCCACTTAAGGATTAACTGTAGGGGAGGATGGCCTATGACTGGCATGTGCTAGCAAGTGACAAATCAGAAACAACTGAATGACCCCTGGACTGTCCTAAGCCAAGTTTAAGCCACCATTGGTACATATGAAACACAGGAAGTGATGTAAAGAACTGCCTATATATTTCACGTCACTTCCTGTGAGGGCTCTCTCCGCAGTGTTGGGAGCTTTTTTTGGTGTTTGGTGTGCTTGTGGCTTTGGTGGACTTGGCATTGGAGTTTACTTGGAGGAGCTCTGTAGCGTGGTCTAGGTGAGGCAATTTCCCTGAATCGGACTTGGTGAGTGAGAAGGCTGACTCTCCTTTTCCTTGATCTTCTGAAGGCACTATCCTCTGAGGAGGCTCCTCATCTTGGAGGAGGCCTCATGGTTGGAAGCCAAGCTAGATTAATCTTCTGAGAAGGCCCCTTGGCTGAGGCCTCTGAACTCCCCCTGGCTTAGGCCAAGCTGGAGCAGATCTTCTACCCTTTCCCTTTTCTCCTTCTTAATTTCTTCCTTTTATCGTAAATTAACCACCATAAAATCCCATACTGTCTTGAGTATTTCATTGGGATTGAATTAAATCCCTGGTGACCACTAATATATCAGCCTCAAACCCTAAATTTACCCCTTACATTATATAGTCATGCTCTCCATTCTTAACTTATGTAGTTGACTTTTAAAATCCTGGTATGAGCATTAACATTCATATCCATTACATTTCATATTGTTAGAGCTGGCCTAATAGTATAACATATCAAGATCTTTCTGGTTACTGATTCTTCTTTTTGATATATTATAAATCCCTTCCATTTTCATGTTAAATGCAATTTGATAAGCCTTCCATCTTTTCTTTTGTCCAGGCTATTAGTTTAAAATGTTGAACTGAAAAAGGCTGAAGAGAGATCCCCAGCTTATTCCATGGGAAGTTGGTGGTAGGAGGAAAAGGGAAGGAATTTGGGAAATATGTAATTTAATTGCAATATTAAGAGAAAAAGAAATGAGAGGAAGAAGAAAATGGACAAAACATGTTGAAGAGAATTATAAGTAACATAAGAATCAGAATGGGGACTCAGGAGATATTTATTTCATTTGTCTCAAATCTACTGGATCTGTTTTTTTTTCTTCTATGTAAAGCCAATCCTATACAAAATTTATATGAAAATTGCCTTTAATGTATTCCACTTCTCTTACTTATTTTTATGTTTTCCCACTATTTTTATTTCCTCCTTTTCTTTTATCCATCACTAGAGTATTGATGTTGTCACCACATGAAGATTCTCCTATGCTACTTCCCCTTGGAGATTTATTCCACAATAAGGAATTGGAGAAAGACCATTGCCTTTCATGCTTCAAATTTTTCCTTTTCTTTCAGAACTCACCTTTTTTTTTGTCTTATCCCTTAAGGACCTTGTTCTCTGATAGGGAACTGATATCAATCTTCACCTGATAGTGTTTTAACTGCTATTACTAATTGTCTTCCCCCTTGGTATAAATCTATGCTTTTGTTCATTTAGGTAACTTCTGGTTACTCTTTCCAGTAATGGAGATTGTCAGCTTATAGTCTTAGAGAATTGCTTGGGACCAGAGAGGTTAAGTGATCTGACTAAGGACACTCTCATTCTCAGGAAACTTCTCTCAATACAGATTGGCAATTCTTCTTCAGGTTCTAATTTAGAATTATTGATTAGGACCCTAAGAGGTCAAGTAACTTGAAATACAGTCAATAAGTCTGAAAGGTAGGATTTAACTTTGTGTAAATAGGATTTTCTCCCCAGAACTCTAAATCCCAGCTTCCCATGTTTCCTCTCACATTATGTGCTAATGTAGGGAGGATATAAGTTATGTGTTGCTCCAGCCCTCACTCTCTTCTCCCCTGGTCACTTTTGGAAATCAGACTTTATGCCAGTCAAAAGAATATGTGGGTTTACTTTTTGTTAGATAATTAGGTTTGAACTTCTATTTCTTTTAGTTTATTTTCTTTCTACTTAAGTGATGATTAATGAACATTATAAAATATTATAATTGGAGTTATTGGATATTAATTTTAATCTTACAATGATGGCAACCAGAAGTCTGGGGTTATAGGACCCTAGTTCCACTTTAAGTCGTAGAGCAGTTTTAAAAGATAGATTAGTTTGTATTCCCCACCTCAGCGTTTATAAAAATGTAATGCATGGGACATATAAAACATGCATTTTATGACTGTTACAGTCTCATACTGGAGGTAGGAAGGCTTTCCTAAGGGTTGTGGTACCCCTGAATGGCTCCCAAGAGGGAGAATTTCCCATGGAGCCTAGTGACTTCTGGATGGTTTTTATATTGGCAACTCTTCAGCTTACTCTACCTTTCCAGCAGAATGATCTAGATTCTTGGTGACATTTAGACCAAAAAGGTTTTCATCAGCAGTACAGAGGTTTTTCTGGGCTCTCTTGCCAAATTTTTGAATGATGGCAATAATAGGCTTTGTTAAAAATATCTCAGCCAAGGTTGAAAAATTGGCTAGATTTGAAGAACTTGTGACATGTATACACGAGCTTCAGTGGCTATAGAGACTCATGTGAATCCTAATAATAGAGGGTTTGTTTGCTATTATCATTAAATGGGATCTTGTGATTTTTGTTCTTCTTTGAATGTGCATTAGCTGCTGTACTACTGTTTTAAACAGCTGTTACTTAGTGAAAATTATGTGTACTCACACTGGATCATGGCCAAGTTAAAAAGGAAATGGATCTAATTTTGGGGTGAGAAACCATTGTGTTATTCCTCTGCTTCGCTAAGAAAGTGTTTCATGGAATGTGATTATATTTTTTATTATTTTTTCCTTGTATGTACAATAGAGTATTTGAGTTTTCTTTGTTTTCTTCTATTTTTTGTACTTAAAGCACATGTTACCAGTATTAATTTTTTGATTTTGCACTAGGGTATATGTTCATTAGTCCTAATGTCAATGCATATTCTAAAGTTTTAGACTATGGAAACCTGCCATTGATTGTTAAATATTATGGGACTTTCATTAATGATTGTGTCTGATTCCAGTAGAAGAGATCACAAAAGAGCCACTACACAGTGCCAAGGAACACCAAGTTAACCTGCACAGTGCCTATGAGCGCAAGGTCAAGGAAACCAACCAATGCTGATTTGAACTTATTTTGGGGTTTGATAAAGTGACTGTTTGCAAAGCCAGATGCAGGATTTCTCTGTGCCAGATTCAGACAAAGTACCTCAGTTTGGGTGCCATTTTGGTTCCCCTATCCTTGTAAGTGAAGGTAAAATCAGACCAGGGAATGATATTTCCCTTCTGCTTCAAAATCTAGTCCTTTTTCTTTCTCCTCCACAGTGTGGCAATTTTCTATAGTCCTGGCTGCTGATTGGGTAAGTGTATATTGCTGCAATGGTTCTATAGGCTTGTGGGACATAAATCTTTTTATTGGGCCCTGATTCTAAAATCTGTTATGAGCTTATACTTACTTACTCAGAATTTTTATATACTTTTTAATTTTGATGTTTTTCTTTTCTTCTATTTTTAAAAATATTTTTGACTTCCTTTTAATAATTGATTCACATACCTCATAACTCATCCATGTATCCCAGGGTGATCCATGTGTTGGACAACACCCACCTCAGGGGGGGGATTGTAGTATTGTCATAAAATTCTAGATCTATAAATTTTTTTTTCTTGTTTGAGAGCAATTTTAGTATGAGAAACTTGCTACCTCCTTGAATCACAATAGTGAACTGTTTGGAAAATCTTTCTAGACTACAAGTTTTGGGGCTTCTAGATTCCATTTTGACATTGTGAAGTCCTCCTTGTGAACTACTTGTGAAGTCCTTCTGGACTCGTTGTGAGGTCTTACTTATAAAGTCCTACTTGTAAAATCCTTGCAAACTCCTCCTTGTGAGGTTCTACTTATGAACTCCTTGTGAAGTCCTCCTTGTGAATTCCTCCTTGTGAACTCCAGTGGTCTCTTATTACCTCCAGGATCCAGTATAAAAAGAAATTTTTTGGGAGCTCCAGTTTAGAGTTGTCTGGGGCTTCTGAGCTAACCAGAGGCTACTGGAAGACAAGCAGCTTCCCAGGAGATTGGAGCCAGCTCTGAAGGATTTGCAGACCCATCTTGGAAAATTTGGCAGCTGCCACTTTGACCAGAAAGCAGTAGATCCCCAAAGGGACTGAGGTGAAAAAAAAAGCCCCTGCTGGAGGACAGATCACAGCAGAACAACTTTTAAGGTAAGCTGAAGAAAGAGGGTGAAGTCCTAGCTGACTGGGGCATTTGGAGCTCTGTGGAGTCCAGTGGAGGGGAGCAGATAGAAGCAGAGTGGAGCAGATTCCTGGAGGGAGCCATGGAGAATGAGTTCAGGTATGAGGATTATAAGAAAATAGCAGAGTGGCTTTTATCCCACACTAAACATTGGCCCCAAATAGCAGTGATCTGCAGTTCTGGATTGGGGGATTTGGCAAGTAGAGTGACCCAACTGCAGGCCTTTGACCACAGTGAGATACCCAACTTCCCTCAGAGCACAGTACCAGGCCATGCAGGGTGACTGGTATTTGGATACTTAAAGGACCAATGCTGTGTGATGATGCAGGGCTGTTACCACATGTATGAAGGTTATCCACTCTGGAAGGTGGCGCTCTCCGTGAGGGTTTTCTGACTTTTGAATATGCACACATTAATTGTCACCAATGCTGCTGGTGGACTGAACCCTGAATATGAAGTTGGGGATATTATGCTGATCCGAGATCATATCAACTTTTCAGGCCTCAATGGCCAAAATCCCCTCAGAGGACCCAATGATAAAAGATTTGGAGAAACGTTTCCTCCCACGTCTGATGCTTATGACCGAATTTTGAGACAGAAAGCCCATGGCATGTGGAAACAAATGGATCAAGAACAACCAGTGCATGAAGGAACTTATGTTATGGTGGGAGGCCCCAACTTTGAAACCATTGCAGCAGAGTGTCGGTTTCTGCAGAAAATAGGGGCTGATGTTGTGGGCATGAGCACGGTGCCAGAAGTGATGGTGGCTAGACATTGTGGCCTTCGGGCCTTTGGATTCTCCCTCATCACAAACAAATCAATACTGGACTATGAAACCCACGAGACTGCCAATCATGAAGCGCTACTGATGGCTGGGCAGCAGGCTGCCAAGAAGTTGGAAAAATTTGTCTGTATTCTTGTGGAAAACATGCAGCCACCACCAGAAAAGACTTTTTGACCTCTCCTTCCATGCTGTTATAATACAGTTATAGTTATAGAATGGGCATAATATTGAGTCATAGTACCACAAGGAGGAGTACCATAACAGTGTAATATTATCAAAGATTGTAATTGATTTTACCAAAAGAATTTCTGCCTCATGTAAAAATAAAGAGTCTTATCTGAGTACCACAATAAACTGACCATATTTGAGTTCATGTAGGCCACGAATTGAGACATGCAAATCTCTATCCTAATTATCTTTGTAAGGTCAGTAATGCCATTAAAAAAACCTAACAATTATGTTTTATCATTTCTATCAACTGAAATTTTTTTTGATCTGTGTTGTAATAATAGATCCATTTCTATGTGCACTGAAAATTCACTGTTTATCTTGTACGTCAAGAGATAGGCTCTTTTTAAAATCAAAATTTGTTTTTTTTTTTTTGTTCTGAAATTAAACCACACAAAACCAGCATTTCCACATAGAAAATAGAACTGTTTATGAACATAAGGTCAAGAATTTCAGAGATTAAAAAAGTGGAAAAGAGATACAGAAGTAGAAAAATATAGTAATTCTTTGTTATAACAAAAAACTGGAAACTAAGGGAGGGGGATAAGAAATGGCTGAAAAAATAGGTTATAATTTGAGTTGTTACCATACTCCTTTCCCATTTTTTCATGATTTCTCTTGAAATTCTCAACCTGATACTCTTTCAAATAAATTGTATTGTTTTCTTTCTTACTCTTTAAAGTAATCTTCTGGTAATTTGGTGTTGCAAAAAAAAAATCATTCCAGATAGTGGCCAGTTTTTAATCCTTATTGGTAGAAGAAATGTGAATATTTCATCTCCTTGGGATATCTGCTTATCCTATTAGACCCCCCCACAATGTTGTTATCTAATTCGCTTTTTTATTCCTTTGGTCCCTTCCCATTCCATCTCTAGTGGATGTGAGGATTAAGCCCACATTGCTAAAGCTGCTGCTAATATTTTGAAAGGACAACTACTATTACATTCCCTGGGGCATATTCTCTGCCATCCTATGACTTCTGAGACTTTGGTCCTGGACCAGTGTGTTTTACAAATATACTATGCAGGAATAAAAAGATTGCCAGAAAAGGGGGGGGGGAGAGGAATCCTTTACTAAAGTGGGCACTAGAGCTGTTAGGGCTGAGACATCCCTCCCCATGGGCCCTGCCTGGGGGCAATATTCTAGGACTGAACAAGATGGAGCTTGAGAGTTGCCAGGATCTGCTAGGTCTAATAGAAACTCCTGATATCCTTGCACTGTAACACCATTACCAACTGCCTGGTTCAGCCCCAGGACCACCAAGATGCCATTCTTGCAAAGTTAGCTTACAGCCAAAGCGCTGAAGAACTTCTGAAGAGAAAGAGAAAGAAAGCGCACAGAGAAATCATATTTAAATATCTAGTAACAACAGGAGTAATTGTGCCCCCAGCTTCTGAAAAGCACAATCTTATTCAGCATGAAAAAAATCACTGGAACAAGGAAAAGTTGAACTTGGTGAGGGAAACATGGGAAAGCATTTTGAAGACAGAGCACTTCATACTATCTGAAAAAGAAAAAAGAAAAAATATATGAACAATTTGATGAGTGTTACGAGTTAGGAGAAGAATTCTGCCAGTGGTTCTTTGAGCTTCTCTACTCCCAGAATCCTTCATTTGGACCCCCCAAGAGCAATGGGGACACAGCACTTCTGGCATGATGTCAAGCTAAAATTTTGTTGCAATACATCAGAACAAAATGTGACAGACTATTATGGTTCTGAACTGGTGAGCCTTCATTTACTATCTCTGGTGAAAGAAGTTTCTTTTTTCTTAATCCTAACCTAGATTGCAATGGCCTGAATTGTGTCCACATGGATTAGTTGTAGTTGCAGTTGCTGGCACTGTCTACTGAGGCAGTTATGAGTTTCGGTATCTTTGAACAAGTATTTGGACTCATCCGCAGTCTTTTTTCTAGTAAACACTTGGAAAATAAAATTTGTCAATCTGAGGATTGTTGGACAGAATTCCCTTGAACCTGGAGTGACATTGGAATGACCTTCAATTACACTGGAATCCAATGAATTAGAATCATATAATGGAAACGTAGCAACATGTAGTAGAAATGAAGCATTGCTTACTGAACCTCTGCTTTGTTGGTGGAAATGAAAGCCAGGCACCATATCAAAAAATGAGGTATCATTTCAGCCTGTCAACTAGAATTACCTAATCCTCCAAAACAATGAGTATGTCCGTATGTCAAATTAAAAAATATTTTTATTCAGAATCTCTTCAGCTTATGTGGTATCAGTATTGTTCAAATGATTTCAGGTTGAAGGGTTTGAGATACTTTTTGTTGACTACAAGCTAAAAATTTATGGTCATTACTTATCTCCGCTTTGTTTTGGGCAAATATTGGGAGATTTTGATGATTCATCAAGTAAAATCTTACTTTAGATTTTACAGTTAATAATATGCTTTAGAAATCAAGCGATACCTAGCAGACTGGACAATATGGCAGCAAAGGATGTGGCAAAATTGGGACACTAATACAGTGTTAGTGGAGTTGTGAATTGGTCCAACCATTCTGGAGGGCAAATTAGAACTATGCACAAGGGCTTTAGAAGAATGCATACCTTTGTCCTAGCCATACCACTGTTGGGCTTGTACCCCAAAGAGAGAATAAGGAAAAAAGACTTGTGCAAAAATATTTATAGCCACACTCTTTGTGGTGGTAAAAAATTAGAAAATGGGAAGGTGTCCATTGATTGGGGAATGGCTGAACAAACTGGTTTCTGATGATGATGGAATACTATTGTGCTAAAAGGAATAATGAACTGAAGTAATTCCATGTGAACTGGAAAGACTTCCGGGAATTGATGCAGAGCAAAAGAAGCAGAATCAGGAAAACATTGTACACAGAGACTGATACACTGTGGTACAATCGAACATAATGGACTTCTCTACTAGCAGCAATGTAACGATCCAGGACAATTCTGAGGGACTTATGAGAAAGAACACTATCCACATCCAGAGAAAGAACTGTGGAAACAGAAATGAAGATAAAAAACCTATGATTGATCACATAGTTTGATAAGGATATAATTTGGGTTTTTATGTTAAAAGATCATTCTATTGCAAATATGAATAACATGGAAATAGGCTTTGAACAATGATACACATAAAACCCAGTGGAACTGCTTGTCAGCTTCAGGGGGGGGGGAAGGAGCAGGGGGCATAGGAGGGGATATCATGAATCCTGCAACCATGGAAAAATATTCTAAATAAGAAAAAAATTGAAAAAAAGAAAATAAAAAAGAAAGTGAACTGTTTGGAGAAGGTGCCATGAAAAAGTCTGCAGAAACCACACACTGCACCAAAGGATCCAGATTAAATTTTGGGATGTAGTGAAATTGAGCTGTGGGGGGTTGAATGTATTTATTTTGAATGTAAATCTTATGCCCAAGGGAACTGCCCCCTGGTTGGCTTTTTGTCAATGCACCTAGCAGTCATTGGTTTTGTTTTCTTTCTCTTTTATTTTCCTCATCCTCAAATTATTGTAATTTCCCCTTAGAAAGTGCAATATTGTACGTACCTCTAGTTAAAGATCTTTAGAAATAGAAGTTGATTATGTGTACTGATTCATTGGGGAAACTAGGCATGTAAATATGGGAGATTTCTACATGCTTGTTTTCCAGTGGAATAACAGGGGGATTGTGTAATTAGGACTTGCTCTCCAGAACTCTAAATCCCAGCTTCCTATGTTCCCTCTCACATTATGTGCTAACATAGGGAGGATATAAGTTTTGTGTACCTCTGCCCCTTGCTCTCTTCTCCCCTGATCGTGCTGGGAAAGCGGGCTTTATGCCAGGCAGGAGAATCTACACATGTGGATTTACTTTTTGTTAGATAATTAGGTTTGAACTTCTTTTTCTTTATTTTCTTTCTACTTCAAGTGATTATTAATAAACTTTATAAAATAGAATATTTGGAGTTATTAGATATTAATTTAAATTTTATAACTCTAGCTCTTCCTAATTCCAAGGTTTTTTGGTGTATGTTAACTGCTTATCCCATCTTGGTTTGTATAGTATTGAGACTTTACTAGTGGCTTTCTAGAGTTAAATACAAAGTGATGAATTCAATGACAAACTTCGGTCCAGGTGACAGAAAAGAATATTTGGACATGGACATGTATACTATGCACACAATTTTTTACTCTGCTTTTGAATATGACTTGCCCTGATGCATTATACAACTTTATTTGTAAAGCTAAATTATTATGCCAAAGCATTATAAAACTGTGTATATACCCTTTGACTCAACAATACCACTGTTAGACTCTAAAATATTTGTAGCAACTCTCTTTGTTTTAGCAAAGAAATAGAAATTGAGGAAAGACCCATCAATTGGGGAATGGCTAAACAAGTCACCACATATAATACTTATGGAGTACTCTGACATATAAAAAATGATTCACAGGATTAACAGGTTAATTAAAAAAACATGTAAAGAACTTCATGAAATCATTAAGAGTGAAATGAGTAGAACCAAGAGTACATTTGTATACAACAGAAATGTTGTTTGAAGAATGACTTGTATCTATATCAACCTCTAGAGAAAGAACTGATAAATTGAAATAAGAATAGTTTTATATATTCATCTATATTTTTGTCAAATGCTGCCTTCTCTGGGGAGGGCAGAGAGAAAAATATCAGGGAGATGTAATGTTAACAAGTAAACTCATTTTTTAAAAAAGAACAAAAAATAAGTAATAACCTCTGGGGAAGACAAAAAATGATTAAAGATCCGTATAGAATAAAAATGTCAACATATTTAGGAGAAAGAGCAAAGTTTAAGTAAAGATAGTAAAAAACTTAGAGAGTATAGTTTAGACAAGTCATTGCCATTTCTGAGAACTAGGAAGCTCAACTCTCATGCTCTCATGCATCCTTAGTAAAACACTACAGCTTCCAAAGGGGGCCAAGCACAGAGCCCATGAAAATCCAAGGTATCAGACTGGGCTGATAGGAGCTTAAACTCTGAGTGTTCTGTCGGACTCTCATCCATCTAACTCCTTACGACATGGCTATGTTTTGGTGCATTTCTATCCTCCAGCTATTGCTTATGTCAAGTTGGTACCACTTTGTGAGTCCTGGCTTTACTTCATAGAACTTGAGTCTCAGGGGGGAATCTGAGCAGGGTTCGTATGCCATTATCAGGGTTACTCCTTTATTTGGTCCCTGTCATTTTCAATTTATCTTGAGTTAGATAGACAGTAGTAACCACTTATGTGAAAGACAACTTTATTGGTCCCTGGGAATCTAACTGATTCTATTGACCTCTCAGTAATTTAAGACCAATTGACTGAGCTGAGAGACGGTATAAAATGTAACCTATTGCAAATTACTGCCCCAGTGGACAATTTTTGGCACTCTCATTGACATTCCTATATTGAAGGTTAAGAAGTCATCTCTCAAATTCCATTAATAAAATATGGAGAATGTTTTTTACTTTATTTTTCTTTTAAACGTTTTACTTCTGTATTTGCCCTTTGTTTCTTTTCTGGCTCTGCTATGACCTCTGGTACAGACCTTCTTCACTTCACACCTGTACAGTTGTCTCCTTCACTCCAGGCTGCTAGGTGGTACAGTGGCTAGTGCTCTGGACCTGTAGTCAGGAAGACCTAGGTTCAAATCCTGCCTCAGACACTTATTGAATGTATGAACCTGGAAATTCACTAATTCTCTTTGCCTCAGTTTCCTCCACTGTAAAATTGGGGGGAGAGATAATATTAGCACCTGCCTCATAGGGATGTTCTGAAGATTAAAAGAGATGAATTTATAAAATGTTTAGTAGTGTCTAGCACATGGGAGGAGCTATATAAATGCTTATTCCCTTCTCATCCAGTCCTTTTATATATCACTTTTAGTCCATTTTCCACTCAATTGTCTATCTTCCCAAAGTGAAGGCCTGACCATGTCACCAACCTTTCCTCACCTTCTCTCTTAAATTGCAGTGGCTCCTTATTTCCTTTAGGACCAAAAAAAAAATCCCCTGTTTGGTTCTTGAAGCCCTTTCTTGCCTGTCCTATGTTTCCAGTATCCTTACATCTTGCCATGCTCTATATACTCATCAATCAATCCAGTGTCATTGACTTCTGCTGTTTTTAACATAAGACATTAACCCTTCACTGTCTGTCCCTCATACCTAGAATTCTGTCTCCCCTCATTTCCGCCCCCTGGTTTCCTTGACTTCCTTCAAATTCAGGCTAAAATCCTACCATCTGCACAAACCATTTTTTGATCCCTGTGTTGATTATCTCCAATCTGTCCTGTATACAGAGATATGCAAGCAAATATTTAATAACTGTCACTTACATGAAATAGATAATGTCCTGTCCTGTCCTGTCCTGTCCTGTCCTGTCCTCTCCTGTCCTGTCCTGTCCTGTCCTGTCCTCTCCTGTCCTGTCCTGTTCTGTCCTGTCCTGTCCTTTCCTCTCTCTCCTCTCCTCTCCTCTCCTCTCCTCTCCTCTCCTCTCCTCTCCTCTCCTCTCCTCTCCTCTCCTCTCCTCTCCTCTCCTCTCCTCTCCTCTCCTCTCCTCTCCTCTCCTCTCCTCTCCTCTCCTCTCCTCTTCTCTCTTCTCCTCTCCTCTCTTCTCCTCTCCTCTCCTCTGCTCTCTTCTCCCTTCCTTTCATTTCTTTTCCTTTCTTTTATCTCTAGTGTTTAGTATGGTACTTATTGTTACTTGCTCATCATTACCTCATTTGTCCTTATCATCATCATCATCATCATCATCATCATCATCATCATTACTCCTACCCCCATTATTGATAAATATTTTCTGAGCATCTACTGTGTGTGTGGAAAATATATATTAGTACTGGGAATACAAAGAGACTCAAACATGTTATTTGCCTTCAAGGGAAATCTGACTCTGCTAAAATTACATTTATTTATTCACATTCATTCATATGTCTCCATAGGTATGACATTGTAGAAGCCATTATGTAATTAAATAAGAATATACCATTTCTACCTTAAGGAAACACACTTCCTACTCCTCATGCCCCACATATACAGTGTCTTGGTTCCTGTTCTTTCCTTTTATTCTTGCGCTCTCTCTGGCTCTCTTTTATGAGTGTCTATTTGTTCTTTCTCTTTTACATATACACATATATGTATATATATATTCATTACTATTTAGGTGAAAAAATCTTCATTCAACATTTACTTGATTCTAATGGAGATAAACTAATGACTTGGCTTTCAGAGATTCGAGAGAGCTGATTATATATTTTACTCCCTGTCATTGATTCATGGAAACATAGCACTTCAGGGTTAGGAGGGAGTTTAGAATTTAGAGACCATTTGGTTCCATTTCCTACTAAATATATTAATCTTTTCTATAAAAGCAAAATAGCTCACATTTGTATGTCACTTTGAATTTTACAAAGCTCTTTTCTCATGTCAATGAATTAAGTCATATTTGAAAAACGAGTTACCTAAGGTCATGTGTTCAAAATCACTCAGCAATAAAGTGTTGTTATTTAGAGTAGAGACTCAAGCCTAGGAGAAGTGGTCATTCAAAGCCTACTTTCATGCCTCCACATAGTGGATAATGTTATTTCAAGACTTTGCTCTGCAGGTAGGTCTCAATTTATGTGAACAATGAATCCCCCGAAGTGGTTGCAACATTCTAATTTGTACCACATTTTCCATTGAACTGGAATTTATGCTTATATTTTCATTTTATTATAACTTCAAATAATGCAGTTATGAGTATGTGCTACCAATTCAAATTTTTCATTAGTGACTAGGTGTTGCAGTGGATAGAGTGCTGAGTCTGAAGTTGGTAAGATCTGAGTTCAAATTAAGCCTATAACACTTACTAGATATGTTGCTGTAGGTAAGTCACTTAATTTCTGCCTGTCTCATATCCTCAACTCAAAATGAGGAGAATAATAGCACCTCCCAGAGTGGTTGTAAGAATAAAATGAGACAATGTTTGTAAAGTACTTATCACAATTCCTGGCATATAGTAGGTACATAGTAACTGCATATTTCCTTTCCCTTCTTCATTCTTCTTATTCATTGATACCTAGTTGTATGTGTAAATATACATGTGTATGTTTATATACATATACATATTGGCTAACATGACAGCAAAGGAAAGTAATGAATACTGGAGGGGATGTGGCAAAGTAGGGACATTAATGCATTGCTGGTGGAGTTGTGAACTGATCCAACCATTCAGGAGGGCAATTTGGAACTATGCCCAAAGGGCACTAAAATACGGTCTGCTCTTTGATCCAGCCATAGCACTGCTGGGTCTGTACCCCAAAGAGATAATAAGGAAAAAGACTTGTACAAGAATATTCATAGCTGTGCTCTTTGTGGTGGCCAAATATGTGTATCTTCTATCACTACTTATCTATCTACCCTCTCTCCTATTATGATTGAGCTACATCTATGGATTACTGTTATCTACTTTACATATTATTTGTAGCTAATTAAATTTCATGTCTAGTGAAGACTAGCATAAATGACTATAATTCATTAAGACAATACCAAGCACTCTGCTAGGTTCTAAGGGTATAAATGCTCAATTGTGTTACAATGAGAATAAAGAGGCATGAAATATATACAGAATAAATGCAAAATGGTTTGACTGAGGAAGCATTATACTTTTTGAAGGCGATGACCCTTGAGGTGAACCCTGAAACCAATTTGGAGTTCCAAGAGACAAGTAAATAGAGGAAATGTTCCAGGTAAGGGGAGAAACTTAAATAAGCAAAGTCACAGATTTTGAAATGGAATGCCATGTGTGAAGTGGCTCAGTTTGGCCAGAGCATAGTATGTGAAAAAGGATGTAATGTGTAATTAGCATGGAAAGAGAGTATGGAGTCAGATCATATAGGACTTTTAATGCTAAAAAGAAAAGTTTATATTTTATTTTAAGGGTAAAGTGGGGCCATTGATGCTTCTTGAGCAGCAGGAATTACCTTAGATCTCAAGCCTGGGTCCAGTACAGTGTGATAGTTTCTTTTGGATAGCATGGATAGATGTTCTCTAAAAGAACATTCATAGCTAGATGTTCTCTAAAAGAACTTCTGAGGAACAAAGAAAAGCTGCATTTAAATGACACTGAAGGTATGGGATAGATATAACAATCATAGATGTTAGATATTGCAGTGGATTTTGGAACAGATCTATGTGATCTTTCTTAAGAATTTTTACAATAATAAATTAGGAGAAATTTCCATTTGTCGGGTACACTTCATGTCCCATGTCTCTTTGATTTTGCCTCTTTTAATGTTATCTACTTTTTCTGGCTGGGCAGCTACATGGTTCAAGGTTAGTGCTGGGTCTAGAGTCAGGAGGACTTGGGTTCTAATCCAGCCTCAGATATTTAGTAGTAGTGTTACCTTGGGCAAGGCACTTAATCTTGCTTGCCTCAGTTTCCTTATCTGTAAAATGAGATGAAGAAAAAAATGGTAGACCACTTTAGTATTTTTGCCAAGAAAATCCTAAAAGGAGTCATAAACAGTCAAATATGACTGAAAATGACTAAGAAGCATCAACAACTTTTTTTTTTCTGGACAGTGACATTTACAAATGACTATTTTTAAAAAAGAAGACTTCTCTTTGACATCAAGCACTGTTTTCACATCCTGCTTCTATGAGTTGATCTAGGCATCTCTTTAATGTAGATATCATTCAGAGGATCATGAATTTAGAGTTTGAAGAAGCATCACAAATCTTACTTACTTTAATTCACATTTTACAGATTAGGAAATGGAGGTGTGGGAATTTTCAATGCCTTACCCAAAGCAATATTTGATACTAGTCCATCTGACTCTAGATCCAGGGCCTTTTCCATTATACCACATCACCTTCGCTTTCTCATACATTATAAATAATGAAATGCATCAGCCTTGCTAAGAACTTTACACCATGTTTTTGAAGAAATCAAAAATTTAAAACTGAATAGAAAGCATGAAACATAAAGGGTTGCAAAGAAAGCTAGGGAGATAAATGGTCATAATTCATTCAGAATCACCATGCCAGCCTTTAGGGTAGTTTTTAAAAATTATTTTATGAGAACTTCTTAACAGATGGTTGCCATTTCTGATTTCAGATGGTAAAAAGTAACATTATTGAGCAATTGGCAAGAATCAGAACCGAATCAACAGAATAGCAGCTTCCTTTATAATTTGTGCCGAAACAGAGGCACTTGTCCCACCAGAAGATGCTGTGAATAGTTTGGTGGAGGTACATTCTGAAAATCAGTCTTAGACTCTGGTATCCTCTTTGATGGAAAGGGAGGGTCAAAGATAACTAATAAAATGAAGCTATTTTAAAATGAATCCTTCTTTTGTTTTAAATGCAATGAAGATTTGTAAACCTCAAATGCAATCTTTTAGAAAGATTAGAATGGACCCTTTTGTACTATTTTCTATTACCAAAGCATTTTACCTACTTCATTCAGTGGTTTTGAAATTTTATTATTCATATAATTGTCCTCTGAAATAAATAATTCACTCTTCATGAGAGATTATTTGATCAATACTCTTTAATCTCGATACTGCTTTTATTTTCCATTTGGATCATAGATATTCCTGAGCAAAGTCATCCTTTTTTATGTTTTTTATTCCATGGCACTATTATGAACAGACCAAACAGATCTGCTATAGGTAAAATTTAGAACTTTCAAATGCAAGACCTCTTTCAAATTGGATTTTTCTTTAGTTCATGTGAGTCATGAGATACTTTTAATTCAAAGTTATACCCAAGAAAAATCTATCCCATGTATCTTAGAGACAAAACTCCACGTGTCAGAAATGGAATGGGACTATAAATAATACTACATTCACTCAAAGAAATTTTGGACCATGTCAAAGTTCAACTGTTGTTCACTGGACTTTTGCTCAGAAAACAAACATTTCAACCAGTCATATTTCTGTCTGCCAAAAAGAGAAAAAAATGGAAGGTCATAGCAAATGTACCATGCAAAAATATTCTATAAATGTCTGCAAACTGTGGGATTTTGAAAAATATGACTTGATACTTCCCTGGGTCTCTATTTCTATAAACACCGAGTATAGTGAAGATCTGAACAAATGTGTGCCAGGAACACTAGGAAAATTTCAGCTTGAATTCTGTGAGAAATATAGCACATTAAGCTGAAAATAGGAACAGAACAGCTTTATTTTGAGAAATTGCTTCTTTCTTGGAGAATTAATCAGTGAAAATGGGACCTGGAAATTTCAGTAGAGTATAAAGTCTGTATTAGTTAACAACATGGCAGATGGAAAATCTATAGGATTCTTAGCATGTGTTGGTAGAGGCTTTAATGTGCAGAATCTAATGCAATCACATCTAGTGCATTGGATTTAGTTCTTGGTGCCAGATTAAGGGCAGGATATTGATGAGTTGGACAATGCTTAGAGGAAAGCGAGTTGGGACTTAAATCTATTAATAAGACTGTGTATACTTTTTGACCCAAGAATACTGCTATTTGGTTTATTTCCTAGGGCAATCAGGAAAAAGTAAAAGAACTTATATGTTCTAAAATATTTATAGCAGCTCTCTTTGTGGTGACAAAGAATGTGAAACTGAAGGGATGCCCATCAATTGGGAATAACTGAACAAGTAGTAGCAAATGATTGTCATGAATTAATGTCACCATAAGAAACAATGAGCAGGTTAATTAAAAAACATGGAAAGGCTACTACATGAAAGTGAAATGAGCAGAAGCAAAAAATATTATTTGAAAAATGACTTGTGTATGTCCACTTCCAGAGAAAAAACTGATAAAATAGAAACAAAGCAAAACATAGCTTTATATATACATATACCTTTTCCTTATATGATATTTTCTTAAGTATAAGAAGGGGAGGGAAGATAAGAGATATCTGGAAATTTTTTTATATATTTAAGAATTTTAATTTGACAACTAAATAAAATTATTAAAAACTTGTTACATAGAAGGAGTAGTTGAAGGAACTGGAAATGTTTTATATGGAGAATAGACGATTTAATAGTATGACAAAAATTTTCAAATAGTTGAAGGATTATCATGTAGGATGATACTTGTTTTAATTGGTCCTAAGGTCAGAGAGCATGGGGTAGGGTATGCAAATAGGCAAATTTTATTTGCCTCCATGTGAGAAGGAAAACCTTCATAAGAACTAGAGGGATCAGAGAGTAGAATGGGTAGGGAATGTCCCATCACTGTAGGTTGTCAAGGGGAGTTTGGGTGACCAAATGAAATAGAAATAGGCATGAAATAGAGTATATCATTGTTTCAGTAAGTAAAACTTGGTTTTATAGCTACCAAGATCTTTCTCACCTCTCATTTTCTTGAAGTTCTTTTCCTTTCCAAATAAATGATAATTTAATAGATATTGTCTTGCAATTATAAATAGTAACAAATATTTTTATAATTCATTTAATTTCAACTACTTGAAATGAAAGGCATGATATGGTGGATAGAATTCTGGACTTGAGTCAGGAAGACCTTGATTTGAATTAAGCTTTAGACATCAAGGCCCTGTGACTGGAAAAGTAACTTAAGCTTTCTTGGCTTTAGTTTACTTATATATAAAATAAAGAGAACTATCACTATAATATCCCATTAAACTAATTAGTTCACTTTATTTTTTTGAGAGTTAATTTTTTAAAATTTAAAATACATTCTGATTGACAAATTTTGTTTACACATTGCTTATATTCCATCCCTTCCCAAAGTCCTATTTCTTCTGTTTCAGAGAGTCATTTCTTATAATAGGGAATAGTTTTTGGAAACAAAAATTCAAAAAAATCAATCAAGGCTTCAAAAAAATCTGATGTTATATATAATGTGAACTTCTCTGTGCCTACAAATGAGAAAATGAAGGAGGTGTCCTCTCATTTCTCTTCTTCTTTTTTTTTTTTCATTTGAATTAGTTGACTTAGTCAATTTAGAACATAATTCCTTGGTTACTATAATCATGTTATTCCACTCCCTCCCTTCCACCCACACTTCCCACAGCCGACATGCAATTTCATTGGGTATTACTTGTGTCTTTGTTTAGAACCTATTTCTATGTTGTTGATGTTTGCACCAGGATGTTCATTCAGAGTCTACATCCCCAACCATATCTCTTCGACCCATGTAATCAAGCAGTTGTTTTTCTTCAGTGTTTTTACTCCCACAGTGTTTCCTCTGGATATGGATAGTGGTTTTTCTCATAGATTCCTCCAAGTTGTTCAGGATCACTACTTTGCCACTAATGGAGAAGTCCATTACATTCAATTGTTCCACAGTGTATCAGTCTCTGTGTATAATGTTCTCCTGATTCTGCTCCTTTCACTCTGCATCAATTCCTGGAGGTTGTTCCAGTCCCCATGGAATTCCTCCATTTTATTATTCCTTTGAACACAATAGTATTCCATCACCAACATATACCACAATTTGTTTAGCCATTCCCCAATTGATGGGCATCCCCTCATTTTCCAATTTTTTGCCACCACAAAGAGCGCAGCTATGAATATTCTTGTACAAGTCTTTTTCCTAATTATCTCTTTGGGGTACAAACCCAGCAGTGCTATGACTGGATCAAAGGGCAGACAGTCTTTTATTGCCCTTTGGGCATAGTTCCAAATTGCTCTCCAGACTGGTTGGATTAATTCACAACTCCACCAGGAATGCATTAATGTCCCGACTTTGCCACATTCCCTCCAACATTCATTATTTTCCACTGCTGTCATGTTAACCAATTTGCTAGGTGTGAGGTGATACCTCAGAGTTGTTTTGATTTGCATCTCTATCATCATAAGAGATTTAGAACACTTTTCATGTGATTATTAATAGTTTTGATTTCTTTAACTGAAAATTTCCTATTCATATTCCTTGCCCATTTATCAATTGGAGAATGGATTGATTTTTTGTAGAATTGGTTTAGCTATTAATAAATTTGAGTAATTAGACCTTTGTCAGAGGTTTTTGTAATGAAGAGTGTTTCCCTTGTTGCTTCCCTTCTAATTTTGGATACATTAGTTTTGTTTGTACAAAATTTTTTAATTTGATGTAATCAAAATTATTGATTTTACATTTTGTGATTTTTTTCTAGCTCTTGCTTGGTTTTAAAGTCTTTCCTTTTCCAAAGATCTGACAAGTATACTATTCTGTGTTCACCAAATGTGCTTATAATTTCCTTCTTTATATTCAGGTCATTCACCCATTCTGAATTTATCTTGGTGTAGGGTATGAAATGTTGATCCAAACCTAATCTCTCCCAAACTGTCTTCCAATTTTCCCAACAGTTTTTATCAAATAGTGGGTTTTGGACCTAAAAACTAGGCTCTTTGGGCTTATCATAGACTATCTTGCTGAGGTCATTTACCCGAGGTCTATCCTACAACTTTACTAAAGTTGTTGATTATTTCCACTTGCTTTTTAGTTGATTCTCTAGGATTCTTTAAGTAGACCATCATATCATCCACAAAGAATGATAGCTTGGTCTCCTCATTGCCAATTTTAATACCTTCAATTTCTTTTTCTTCTCTAATTGCTACTGCTAGTGTTTCTAGTACAATGTTAAATAATAGAGGTGATAATGGGCATCCTTGTTTCACTCCTGATTTTATTGGGAAGGCTTCTAATTTATCCCCATTTTAGATGATGGTTTCTGATGGTTTTAGATATATACTATTTATTATTTTAGGAAAGGCCCTTCTATTCCTATACTCTCTAGTGTTTTCAATAGGGATGGGTGTTGTATTTTATCAAAGGCTTTTTCTGCATCTATTGAGATAATAATATGATTTTTGTTGATTTACTTATTAATATGGTCAATTATGTGGATGGTTTTCCTAATATTTCACAGTGCTTTGCTGTGTCGCCCTCTCAGCCGTTGAAACTTCTTGTTGGTTTCTTCCATCTGTTCAGCTGAAGCAGTCTTCACATGCTGGGTGAGCAAAGCCTTGGTTCACCATGGGTCGATGACCCGATGGCTACCCTCACAAGGTTTGGCTGGCCTGTTGAAGCCGTTGCCCGGGGTGTGGCCGCTGCCACATGCTAGCAGCTACTAGGAGCCACAAGTGAGAGCTGGATGTCAGGTCGGGGTCAGAGGCTGGAGAGCTGCCCTGGAGGGCATGACAAGACCTCCATACCAGAGATACTACCCCTCCCTGTGCACCCCATACACCCCAAGCAAGAAGAACAAAGCCTTTATGGAGTGGCAAAATAACCCAAACTCTGCTCCTAAAAAGGACACATTCAAATCTCTCCAAGCCACAGTGCAGCGTGAGATCAGGAAGATGCAAGACCGATGGTGGGAAAAAAAGGCAGAAGAAATCCAGCGGTTTGCTGATATGAAAAACTACAAACAATTTTTCAGTGCCCTCAAGACTGTCTATGGGCCATTAAAACCCACCACCAGTCCCTTGCTATCCTCTGACAGTGACACTCTCATAAAAGATAAAAAAGGCATCAGCAACAGGTGGAAAGAACACTTCAGTCAGCTTCTCAACCAACCCTCTTCAGTCGACCAAAGCGCCCTTGACCAGATCCCCCAAAACCGCACCATTGAACAACTTGACGTCCCTCCTTCAATAGAGGAAGTCCAAAAAGCCATTAAACAAATGAGTGCAGGCAAGGCACCTGGTAAATACAGGATCCCAACCGAGGTGTACAAGGCCTTAAATGGAAAGGCACTCCAGGCATTCCACATAGTGCTGACCAGCATAGGGGAAGAGGAAGACATGCCCCCAGAACTCAGAGATGCCTCCAACATAGCCCTATACAAGAACAAAGGCACACGAGCAGCCTGTGACAACTACAGAGGCATCTCATTACTCTCCACTGCTGGAAAGATCCTCGCCCGTGTTATACTCAACAGACTCCTGTCATCTGTTTCAGAGCAGAACCTGCCTGAATCACAATGTGGCTTCTGACCAGATCGCAGCACCATCGACATGGTCTTCACAGTGAGGCAAATGCAGGAAAAATGCCTTGAGCAGAACCTAAGTCTCTACATTGTCTTCATAGACAGCAAGCTTGGTTGCCCAGCAAAATTCATCAAACTGATCCAGCTCTTTCATGTCGACATGACAGGGGAAGTCCTATCTGGTGGAGAGACTTCCGATCGCTTTAACATCTCCAATGGCATGAAATAAGGCTGTGTCCTTGCTCCGGTACTATTCAACCTATTTTTCACCCAAGTATTACGACATGCTGTGATGGATCTAGACCTGAGCATCTACATCAAATACCTACTGGATGGCTCACTATTTGACCTTTGCTGCCTGACTGCAAAAACAAAGACAACAGAGAGACTCATCCTGGAAGCTCTCTTCACAGATGACTGTGCACTCATGTCCCACCAAGAAAATCATCTCCAAACCATTGTGGACAGGTTCTCCACCACAACAAAACTGTTTGGCCTGACTATCAGCCTCAGCAAAACAGAGGTGCTGTTCCAACCTGCACCAGGGAGGCCAACGAACCAGCTGTGCATTACAATTGACAGCACACAGCTTTCTAATGTCAACACTTTCAAGTACCTGGACAGCACCATCGCCAACGACGGGTCCCTAGACCATGAGATTAATGCCAGGATCCAAAAGGCCAGCCAGGCACTCGGGCGGCTACGCTGCAAAGTCCTCCGACACAGCGGTGTAAGCACTGCGACGAAGCTCAAAGTGTACAACGCAGTGGTCCTCAGCTCGCTCCTGTACAGTTCTGAGACATGGACACTGTACCGGAAGCACATGAAACAGCTGGAGCAATTCCACCAACGCTCCCTCTGGTCAATCATGAGGATCCGATGGCAGGACTGAATCACCAACCAGGAAGTCCTCGACAGAGCCAACTCCACCAGCATCAAAGTCATGGTCCTCAAAGCCCAGCTACGATGGTCTGGACACGTCATCCGCATGGACCCACAGCGAATACCAAGACAGGTATTCTATGATGAACTGTCAGCTGGACTCAGGAAACAAGGCCGACCAAAGAAAAGATTCAAGGATCAGCTAAAGTCCAACTTGAAGTGGGCTGGCATTACACCAAAGCAACTAGAACTTGCTGCCTCTGTCAGAAGCAGCTGGCGAACCCACATTCACCATGCCGCCACCACCTTTGAAGATGAACGACGTCGACGTCTTGCTGCTGCACATGAACACCGACACCAGGCCACAACTGCACCTCCCATAACAACTGGCGTCCCAGGCCCCATGTGCCACAAACTCTGCGCCTCAGCCTTTGGACTCCAAAGTCACATGAGGGTACACCGTAGATGAAACTGCACAAAGACAATAGTCATTCTCGGTCACCGAGAGACTACCACTACTACTACTTTCCTAATATTAAACCATCCTTGCATTCCTGGTATGAATCCTACCTGGTCATAGTGAATAATCCTTGTAATGATTTGCTGGAATCTTTTTGTTAGTGTCCTATTGAAGATTTTTGCATCCATATTCATTAAGGAAATTGGTCTCTAGTTTTCTTTCTCTGTTTTTGATCTGCCTGGCTTTGGGATCAATACCATATTTGTGTCATAAATGAATTTGGTACAACTCCTTCTTTGCTTATTCTGTCAAATAGTTTGTATAATATTGGGATTAGTTGTTTTTTGAATGTTTGATAGAATTCATTTGTGAATCCGTCTGGTCCTGGGGATTTTTTCTTAGGATTTTTTCTTCGATGGTTTGTTCAATTACTTTTTCTGATATGGGGTTGTTTGGGTAATCTATTTCTTCCTCTGTTAGTCTAGGAAATTTATATTTTTATAAGTATTCATCCATATCACCTCAATTGCCATATTTATTGCCATATAATTGGGCATAATAGTTTTTAATGATTGACTTAATTTCATCTTCATTAGAGGTGAGATCTTCCTTTTCATCTTGAATGCTGTCAATTTGGTTTTCTTCTTTCCTTATTTTAATTAGACTGACCAGAACTTTGTCTATTTTATTTGTTTTTTCAACGTACCAGCTTCTGGTCTTATTTATTATATCAATAGTTTTTTGACTTTCAATTTTATTAATGTCTCCTTTGATTTTTAGGATCTCTAATTTAGTCTTCATCTGAGGATTTTTAATTTGTTCACTTTGTAGTTTTTTAATTTGCATGCCCAATTCGTTGACCTCTGCCCTCCCTAATTTGTTAATATATGAACTCAAGGATATAAATTCCCCCCCTGAGTACTTCTTTGGCTGCACCCCATAGGTTTTGAAAGGATGTCTTATCATTGTCATTTTCTTCAATGAAATTATAAATTGTTTCTATGATTTGTTCTTTGACTAACTGGTTTTGGAAAATTGTATTATTTAATTGAATTAGTTCACTTTAAACTTGAGGGAAAAAATACTATGGTCCCTAAATTCCATAGGACATTTTTGGCTTTAGAGACATTATTTTAGATAATGTTATGAGTTCAATCAAAGTTATTCTAAGTCACTGGATAGTAAAATTACTAATATTTAGGCAGAGGTCGAGCTCTCTGCTTAACTTTATATCTATCCCTCATTAATCTTTGAATTCCTTGTCATTGAGGCAAAGTTCAGTTTACTGCAAATGTTTGGGTAATGAAACTCTAGATTATAGAATAGCATATGTGAAGAGAAAGACACCAGGAAAGAAAGTCAAAGAAACAGACAGTTCTCAGAATTTCTCTTAGCCAACATCTGTGCAAAGAAGCATATAGATAATCATTCTTGATTTCTTCTTGCCAAGTCACTTAATTTCTTTCAGCCTTAGTTTCCTCATTTTCATAGTGGGGATAATACTAACATCTATATCTCAGGGTTCTTGTAAGGATCAAATAAACTAACTCATGCAAATGCCATAATCCAGTCTTTCCTTTGATATGCAAGGTTGTGCTGGAGAGCCATACTTGCTCAAAACTCTAGAATGAATGATGTTCTAGTTACTGTGATAATTTATAGATAACTAAAGGGTAATGGCTGAGTTTTCTTGATCACAAACATATTTCTCATGCAAAAATGGAAGAAATCATTATAGTTGAAGAACTTTTCCTCACTTAGCCTAAGATCATGCTATTGATTATTTGGACATTTACTTTCAGGACTATGGCGATGAGTAAGTAGATAACCCCATTCTTACAACTCAAAGACCTATAATCTTCCTTCTAATTTCAAATATTCCAGTCTATTACTTCTAGTCCTATTTCTTACATTGCCTGACTACATGTTCCAAATCAAGTTAAACTATTTGGGTATCAGTTTTCTCCTCTAGAAAAAGGAGTTGAATTAAATGATTACTAAGGTAGCTCTGTAACAATGCATAATTCTAATATATGTGTCCAGAAAGCTTCTGAACTTTTAAATTCAACTCAATGGATGCTACACACATTAATTAATTGGGGATTGGTATTGATATAGAATTGATTTTTTGGGATTTAACTTGTCACAACTCTGTTTTATGAAATGCTATTCAATTTCTCCTCTTCTTCTAACGCAAGTCTTGCATACTAAGCTATATTTGAATTGGGGATAGCTTATTGTGGGACAAAAGTGCAAAATGGATCATGTAAATGTAAAGTGGCATGGTTGAGAGAATACTAGATTTGGAGACAGAAAGATCTGAGTTCAAATCCTAACCAAGATACTTAGGGACTGTATGTAGGGACTTAGGGACATGGCAAGTCATTTAATTTCTTTCAGTCTCAGTTCCCTCATCTTCAATTTGGGAATAATAATAACACCTAGATCTCAAAATGGTTATAAGGATCAAATAACATAAAATATGTAAAGTGTTTTGCAACACCTAAAGGATGACATCATTGATAGCTATTACTTTTATTAGGAAGACATAAAGTATACTGAGTGAATCTTTTATAGAGGATTTATTAAAAGGTTTAGACAATAATCACATAGTATTATAAAGGGAATGATCTCTGGTCAGGAGAAATACTCATACTCATTAAGTCATAGATCTATTGAAAAATATTTTAGTAATGAAATATATCCTGATGTATTACACACTTCAGTACTTCCATGGATTAATGCCTTTATCTCTGTTATTATTTCTATTTGTGAATGTTCTAACATATCTATGCTTTCCCATTTTGTGAGCTTCCATGCTTTCATAAACTCACTATAGGGAGTGTGTCCAATCAATTATAAATATCGACAATATCAGAATATCAGTGTAAATCTGTGGTTATTTACCCATTTTCTATCATTCTTATTATACCATATTTCTTTTAAGACATGTAATATTCCTCATTTTCATTCACCCCCTCCTATTTTCTTATTGGACATTTCCCAGGAGATATATTTTAAATCACTAATCACATGCAAGTCATGAGTGGTATTATGCTATAGTTTATCTGTTAGCATTATCTTTCTGCTGCCCTTTGGGTCACTTATAACTTTATAATTTCTTTAAAGATTGTGGTTTTCATTGACTCAAAGCCATATAGCATCAGTGGAAAACTATTCATGCTCAAATAGCTGTGTTTTCTTTCAGGAGTAAGCTTGGGATCATTTCAAACAGAGTAAGACATTTTCATAAATGGATAGTACAGATGTCTAGATCTGCTTATCTTCCTATTGTACTTTGTAATTCTCCTATGGCACTTACCTCTTTCTACATTGTATTATATTTGTTTCTGTGCTTTATCTCTCTCAAACATACAATAAACTTCAGGTTTGCTGTGACCACATGATGTTCCTCTTTCTATCTCCCATAGTGCCTGGATGCCTGCCTTGCAAATAGTTGGCACTCAATAAATGTATATTAAATTGCAGTAAATTCATTGTAGCACTAGAAGGTCATTCTACCAAGTTGATCATGTTTAATATCCTGAAGGGAATGTTACACATCCACTCCACCAGTTTTGAATGATACTCTAATCTTCTCATTCTTTTCTGCAGGTCATTGTTGCCCAATGCCACCGACTATGAATCAGGATTATGAAAGGGGCACTAGGGGAAGCAAGACAGGCCAAGATATCCAAAGGCAGTCGTAGCAGTGAAACACCAGAGGGTAATATCATACCATGCTCACCAAATGAATATAAATAGAGGGTACTGGTGAATGGTTTGTACCACTAATTAAGAACAGAGCATCCTATACCAAATGTTTTCCATATCAAATGAAGGGCACAGCTAGTAATTTATCATTTACAGAGTGAAGAGAGGGATCACAAGGAATTACTTCATAAAATCAAAACAAACAACCATGAAATTGGAGATGCCTTTGAAAAACAAGTGACTATCAGAAGCTGGAACAGGACACTAAAAGGAAAGGCTGTGAAGCTACTAAAAATATTACTCTTTGGAAGAAAGATAATATTCTTAAAATATCTTATCCTATAGTATTGGAAAAGACTCGAAATCCCTTCAATATTTTTTATTTCACTATGAAAAGTATAATGGAACTCCATTCTGAATTTTGTGTTTTGGTTTATAAACTTCATATGGAATAACATACAGAACACAAAGATGACAGAAAACTAAGATCTGGGTAGTCATTTAGTCAATAAGTCTTTATTATGTGATGTATGTACATTTTTCTTTCATTTGCCTCATAGTAATTTTATGAGAATTATTGTAATTCTGGAAGTTAGGTGTCTCCTTGAAAAGCATTTGTTTTCAAATTGGTGAGATGCTCAATTGGGTATCAACATGAAAATGTACTAAAGAGGAGATATCTTTATGTCATTGCTAGTGTTCAGTAGAAAAGTTAAGGTCAGTAGGTAAACTCATGAGACAAATATAGAATACATACTAGTAAATGCTGCAGAAAGGAATTAGTTAAGTGAGTAAGCATTACTGAAGACCATGTAGTTAGAGAAGTTGGTTTTAAACTTGTATCATTTTATAATTATAAAATGGTTTTGCTTCATAGGGAACGGCCAAAGCCAAAGACCTTTGCCTGAGATCCCAATGCCTACTCTCATCCTAAAGAAAATGGCTTTTTCCTCCATCAGTCAATCTGATGATAGATAGTTCATTTATTCATTAGTCATTTGTTGAGTGGTCCTAGGTGCTTAGGGTAGCTAGGGGGAACAGAGGATAGAGTACTGGGTTTGGAATCAGAAAGACTCAAATTCAAGAGTTCAAATCCAGCCTCAGATACTCACTAGCTGTGTGACCTTTGGCAAGTCACTTAACCTTGTTTGCCTCAGTTCCTTATCTGTAAAATGAGGTGGAGAAGGATATGGCAACACATTCTATTATCTTTGTAAAGAAAACTCCAAAAGGGAGTAATGAAGAGTTGGACTCAATTGAATGACAAGAAACTAGTGTTGAGAGGCATAAAGAGGTAAAATGATACCTCAGCCTATGCTCCCAATGTCTAGTCCTATACTAGGGTTTTCTTTAGTTCTTTTTATTTCTTTTACTGTTCCTGGTCTAGTGTTCAGTTTATACTACTAACTGCTTATTCTACAGGGGGCTTGGTTTAAAATATTAATACAAAAGCAATATGAAGCTGAATCTAGTTGTCCATGTTACTGAGTGATGGTCCAAAACTACATATATTTCATAAGATACCTGCTTTCTTGGGGTTATTGAATGACCAGGTTCTCTATATCATCATAATGAATATAAGATCCATAGTATATGTATATATATATATCCCATATGTCAAAGTTATTGAGATTATAATAAGAGGCAGTTGCTGCTTGGGACTCACAGAAAATCAGAGTACTTATCTCTCCCATGGGTGGGTATCCATCCATTTTTTGATGCATTGGAATTTATCACGAGGGGAGACTGACCTCCTCTCCAAAAATTTAACTCTTTATTCTCATATCCATTGGCTCATCAGCCCAACTCTGGCTACATCAGCTGTAATTATATTTAGGACTCTAAGTGTTTCCCAAAGTGGAGAATCAATTTTAAAAATTATCAACATACAAACATGAATCAGATATTGTGAACCTTAAAAATTCCCAGACTCTACTTCATAAGATTGGATTAAGACCTTTCCCCATTTGGGCAGTGAACTCTTCTTAGATCAGGAATGTGAGAACTCTACTTCACCTACTTAAGTCTGCCCTAGGGGAAGATAAAGTTGTAAACTCTTTTCTGAACAATGAAAAGTACTTAAACTCATATTTATAATAAGGCAAAAAGTTCTTAAGCTATGTACCTATAAAGGTCAGGCAACTTGTGAATTTACAAGGAACAAAGAGCTGAGAAACTTACTCAGAGCTTTCCTGGTGTGAATTACTCAAAAATCCACACCTTCTTAGGTGTGGACTAAGAATGGGCGGTCCTTTGAAAAACATCTACTGTGATTGGTAGATGGAAGAACTTAGGGGAGGTGACATAGGAGAAAATTCCCTATATAAGGAGATGACAGGCTCTTAAGAAGGGGCCAGTCTCGAAGGAGGCTGTTGGGAGAGAGCTCTGGAAATAGGCTCTTAACAGAGTCTCTGGCTGGAACTCCCTTTGAGGAGGACTCTGGCTGGAACTCCCTCTAAGGAGACTGTCTCTCCCAGGTCTCTCTCGGGACAGTCAGCTGGGAAGTCTGAATTGCAGCTGGTGCCTCTCTGATCACTAGAATCCTTGCTTGGACAGATCTTGTGGTGAGTGATTAAGGACTGACTGATCTCTCTCTTAAGACTCAGGTCTAGGCCATGTTGGCTTAAGGCCCTTCATACTTATTCCTTTCTTACTCTTTTACTCTTTCTTTAATTCCTCATTGTATTAATTAATTAAAATCTCTATAAAACCCAGTTGACTTGGGTATATTTGAATAATTGGGAATATTTCCCTGGCGACCACCTTATATTTGATTTAAAAACAAAACACTGTAGTGAAAACACATTTCCTGTGGTCACAACTTACTCATCCACTCTTATATCTGCCACAATTTATATCTTCCACTATTTTAACTCACTACAGTTTATGTTCACAACCATTTTAACTATTACAGTTTATGGCTCCCACTCTTTTAAATGTTACAATATGGAACAAGTGTCATTGTTCAGTTGTTTTAGTTGTCTCTGACTCTTTGGGACTCCATTTGTAATTTTCTTGGCAAAGATACTTGAGTTGTGTGCCATTTCCTTTTCTAGATAATTTTCTAGATGAGGACATAGGCATAAACAAGGTCAAGTGACTTTCCCACGGTCATATAGCCAATAAGTTTCTAGGCCAGAAAGTTAGGAAAAAAACTTTTTTTACTTCTGACTCTACACTCTATCTACTGCATCACTTAGCCCTGGGAAAGGTAGCTCATTCCTTTACAGAGAGAAGGATGCTAAGCATAAAAAGAACACAGCATAGGGAGCAGAGAGGTGGCTTAATAAATTGAGAGCCTGATCTAGAGATGGAAGGCCTTAGGTCAAATCTGGCTTCAGATACTTCCCATTGCCTACTTCTTACTAGGCCTTGGAACCAATGCACAGTATTGATTCAAAGTCAGAAGGTAAGGGTTAAAAATAAAAAGGAGTGCAACATGCATTAACAGAATGATTTAGACAGAATTCAGAATTGACAACTAGGTTACAATCTGCTGTTTGAAAAGTGATGCCTGATATATAGTAGGTGCTTGAATACCTTTAAATGTTTGTTTCTGTGTCATTTCTGCTAATGGATGCTTTCATATTTCATTTTTGCCCTAAATATAATTCATTTAGACAGACAATACCAACTCTTCTTTTCAAAACTAATTTTAATTCTGACCTTTTATCTCCACTTACATAATCACTATTTTTGTTCAGGAACTTAAAACCTCTTGCCTTGATTATTGCACCAGTTACCTAATTGGTCTTACTGTCTCAATTTTAATTAATGTTAAGTTTATTAAACTTAATAAACTTTAGTAAACTTTAAGTTTATTAAAGAAAGCCCTAGGCTAGTTTCTTGGGATATATTTGCAAGAACAATAACTACCCTTGAAGAGTTTACATTCTATTGGAATATAATCATTTCTTTGTATACTATTTTATCCAACACAGTTTTTGATAAATTACTAATTGGTCTCTAGAAGTACTCTCCTCCTGCAAGTCCCATGAATTGTAGTTTGTTTTCTAGCTGGATCAGACAAATAGGAATTAAGCTTCTCTTTGAAATACACATGTTTTAATAAACAAAACGGAAAAAAAGCATTTGAAAAAATGTGTTTTGAGTTTTAATGAATCCAAGAATCTTAAATATAATTAAAATCTCAATTCAATCAACATGTGGCTAAAGCTTGTCTATCCCTCATCAGCAGTAATGTATTTGTGTGGAGATTTTGATTTTGGAGAATTATGTTTCAAGACAACTTATTTATTTGCTTCGGCTTAGTTTTCAGAATAAATGTATAAGGATAATAGTTTATAAGAGGCAGAGTGGTATAGTAGTTATAGGACAGGCATTGGAGTCAGGAGGATCTGGACTCAAGTGTTGTTTCTGTCATATATGTCTTATGCAACTCTAGGTTTAAATGAATGACCTTTTTGCATCAAGGGAGGAGATTTCTATTGGAACTCCATACACTAAAGAAATCACAGTTCCAGATCAAACTAAACCAAATTACATTTTCATCACTATGATGAATCAATTTATCAAATTGTTTCATCTAGCACTCATCACAATCCTATGAAATAGCTGGAATGATGATTTTTGACTATTTTATTGATAAAGAAATTAAGTTTTAGCCAAATTATGGGCTTTGCCCCAAATCACACAATGAGTGGTGGTAAATGGACTTAAATACAGATCTTCTGATTCCAAAGGCTCTTTGGAACCAACATCATGTTGCGTTAAATACCAAATTAAATTTTATGTTTTTTGTTTTTATACTTGTATATATTACCTCATTAAATCCTCAGAAGAGCCATGTGAAACACCTAGTGTCCTATTCCAATTTTACAGATGAAGAAACTGTGATTTACTTTTGAAATAGAGAACATTTTAGAAAAAATAAATCAGTAATTAACAGCCAAGGCATAACTCACAGGGTGTTAAGATAACTCAAATTAATTTTTCCTAAGACTCATCAACAATCATTCTAATATCATCCTTTTCATCTTTTATGTCTTGTCATTTAAATCAGCACATTCTTTAGGTGGTGAAATATTTTATTTCTTTCCCTACATTTGGCATTTTCAGTGTGTTTGAGGTCAAAAGCGGGCCAGCCAGGGTGGGAGAGGGAAGGAATGACTCTAGTTCCCAAAGAAAAGGAGGCTCTGTTTGTACAGGAAGTCCCAGTGGAAGGGGGCTCTGTTTGTGCAGGAATGCTTTTAGAATATGTGTGGGGTATTTATGTCTCAGGACAGATGTACCTTGTTGCTTAGTAGACGTGTTCATGAAATGTTATGTACTTTAATCATTTGTTACTATGAGTTTTATTTCAAGTAGTTATTTTATCTTCATTTCCTATATTTTCCATCACCAAGGATTCATAAACCTTTAGATCTGAGAACTCTTCCCATTTCTTTGCCCTCCCTCACTTACAACAGAAATGACAAATATTTTATTATCATTAAATAAATATTTAAGGACAATTCAAAGACCTAGAGATATTCACAGTTGAAAGGAACTTCAGAGGCCATGACTTCTTTCTCTACAACTTCTATAAAACGTGGTCATTCAAGATATATTTAATGATTTCCAGTGTTTTGGAGCTTACTATTTCCTGAAGAAGTATATTCCATTTTGGACAATTCTAATTGTTAAGATTTCCCTTAACATTGAATTTCCTCTTTGCAATCTCTAGCTACTGCTTTTAGTTGGATAATCTGGGTTTGAGCAGAACAAATTAAGAAAAAAAATTTTCTCTCAATTACCTAAATTTCCTCAAATTAGTTTTAACAGTTAAAAAAATTTTTTTTGAGTTCCAAATTCATTCCTCCCTCCATTTAAAATGCAAGCAATTTGATATAGGTTATTCATGTACTATATAGTAAAATGTATTTCCATATTAGTCATGCTATTAAGGAAAACACAAACCAAAAAATATCCAAGAAAAATGAAGAAATTTTAAAAATAAGTTTCAATTTGCATTCAGATTTTGTCAGTTTTTCCTCTGGTGGTAGATAGGATTTTCATCATGAATCTTTCAGAATTGCATTTGATCATTTTATTGCTGAGAATAGCTAAATTATTTATAATTGCTCATTATACATCATTATTGTTACCGTGTATGTTTTCTTGGTTCTGTTAATTTCACATTGCATCAGTTCATGTATTTCCAGGTTTTTCTAAAGGCATCCTGCTCATCATTTCTTAAAGCACAATAGTATTCCATCACAATTGTATACCATAACTTGTTTAGCCATTCCCCAATTGATGGGTATCCCCTTAGTTTCCAATTTTTTTGTCACCAAAAAAAAAAAAAGAATTTCTATAAATACCTAGTTGTAATATTGCTAGGTCAGAGGCTATCCACAGTTTTATAGCTTTTGGGGTATAGTTCCAAATTCCTCTCCAGAATGATTAGATCATTTCATGACTCTACCAACAATACATTAGTGTCCCAATTTATCTGAATCCCCTCCAGCATTTCTAATTTTCCTTTTCCATCATATTAGCCAATTTGATAGGTATGAAGTATGATTTCTCATATCAATAGTGACTTAGGGCATTTTTAGCATGTGACTATAGGTAGCTTTGACTTCTTCTAAAAACTACCTGTTTATATCCTTCGATCATTTATCATTGGAGAATGACTTGTATTATAAATTTGACTCATTTCTCTATGTATTTGAAAAATGAAACCTTTGTCAGAGATACTTATTGCAAAATTTTTTTCTTCACAGTCAGAGCAGAATAAATTTAATCTCTCTTTTATATATCTATGATAGGCATAATTTGTCACCATATTTAGATACTTTTCAGGAGACCTTTACATTACCTATTATTTTTGCTACATTTATGTTTTTGTTTTTTCCTTTTCCTTTTCAAGGGCTACCTATGCCAGTTCTCATTCTCAAGAGTAGGGTTGGCCAGTAATAACAATAATTCCATTTAATTGGCTGAAGACTTTCTAGAAGAGTTTTAGGACCTTGTCACCAGGGTGTGGGATATGGTAGCAATAACATACTTATTAGGCCTATGTTTTAGCCTAAGCTAGATATTCCCTAAAAAAGTAATGACACGGTTCTTAGGACTTTTGAACCAGGAGACTAAGGCCATTGTTATAACATTGATGCACCATTGATGTAACTTCCTTGTGGCTCAAGTATAAAAGCCAGCACACCAAGCATCAAGAACTCCTACCTCAAGCTTGACAGATATTTCTGACTTGTATAGTAGCATGGATAATACAGAGCCATGGAAATGATGCCCAGTTAAATTAATGCTGCATAGTTAAAGCCTTTACATATTATTGTTAAGTAAACTTCCATCAGTTATCTGACTGAAATACAAGTATCCCTTTCTGTCCAAACATGAAGCATTAGACGGGCTTAAGTCAGAATAGGTTTTCAGCAATATCTGAATTTTTTATACTGTCTATATGCCTCCCTAATATAAAGTAAACTCCTTGAAGACAAATACCATATCAATTTTTAGTCATATCGCCAGTGCTTAGCATAGTACCCAATACATAATTATGGTTCATTCTCTTTCTAAGAAGACCAATGAGATCACTGTGAATGATGTCTTGACTTGAGAGTGAATTTGATTTTAGTGGGCCAGTGTTGCACAAAGTCATCAGCCTCACTCTTTCTTCCAGTTGAAATCCAATGGCAAGACAAAAGTCAGGATGACTGGTGGCAGCCTGGGATGAGGTGGATGACCTTGGCTTCTTTGATGTTTGATCAAGCTTTAAGTTCTCTATAACTGTGAACAGAACAGGTTGCCCAGAAGTACTAGATGCCAGGAAAAAAATGACCAATTATTAGAAATATCCAGAAGTGGAATGGTGGCCAAGAGCTAGTAGTTTCTGATTCTGTATGTTACAGTGGTTATTACTTTGGAATATAGTTTGGATTAAATGACTACTGAGTTCCCTTTTAATTCTCAAATTCCATAATTCTGTGAACAGAACAGGTTGCCCAGAATGGAACATAACACATTGGATATGATCTGACCAGTAATCAGTGTAGAAAAGAATGGACCTATCATCTCCCTCTGCCTGGATTCTGAGTCTCCTAATACAGCCAAACATCACATTAGTGTTTTTACTTCCTTGTCATACTTTGTCTTAGAGTTGACTTTGTAGACCATTAAAGACCCAGATATTTTTTCACATGAACTTTGCCTCCTTTTACCATATTATACTTGTAGTTGACACTTCAAACCCAAGAATAGGACTTTATATTTATCTTTATTAAATCTTATCCATTCTCCTAATGCAGCCATACCAAAAAATTTCTTTCCCTAAGTGAATCTTCCTATGTCTACATTATTATAAAAAGTCTTTTTTATTGTTAGTCTGTTCTAATTTCTTGATATTTTATGAGACCTCACCATTCCTTTATATTTTCTTCTAACTTCTGTACATGACTTAAAAAAACTATCTTGTTCAGCTTTTTTTCAGATCATGGTGTTTTTAGTCAGTTTCTCCTTTTCTTTTCATCATAATTATTTGTTTTAGTGTCATAAAATTTGGATCTTAAGAGTATTTTTCTTCTGTTTAGCTAATGTCCTCTGTAGTATTTAGGTCAAGAGATCCTTTGAATCTTAACTCTGAACTCTTCAAAACCCACCTTACTGGAAACTAGTGTGAAGAGTATGCCTGACTTTCCCTTCCATATCTATTAAAACCTCTAAAATTGTCTTTCCTTTGTGAGATTATATTGCTGCCTTTTTGCCCTTTGACAAATACTTCTTTCTTATTGGAAAAAAAACCATGAAATGGAATGGAAAGAATGGACATGAATTTAATCTTTCTTGTGGTATTTATTTAGTACCTGGGTAATCTTAGGCAAGTCTTCTAATCTCCCTAGCCCTTAGTCCTCTTCTGGAAAAATGAGATGATTGGATTAGATGAATTCTAAGGTCTTTCTATCTTGAAACCTGTGATCCTGTGGATTGGGGTCAGGGTAAAAGAACTTCATGGTGAATATTTTATCTTTGTAAAGTGAAAAGTCTTTTTGTTATATGCATATGAATATGTGTTGCTAATTTTGAGTTTCTGTTTTTGTGATAGCAAACAAATCACAGAAGTAAATAGAGATTTTTTCTATTCTAAAATTCTAAATTTCTAATTCTAATTCTAAAATTCATATCAGTTAATCATGACCCTATGATTTCATAGTTTGGGAACATCCAAGAGTTGTGTAGGGCTAATGGAAGGCAGCTAGGTGTCATAATGGATAGAATGCAGGGTCTAGAGTCAGAATGACTCATCTTCCTGAATTAAAAAATGGCTTCAGACACTTACTAGCTATGTGGTCCGGGGCAAGTCATTTAACCTGGTTTGCTTCATTTCCCTCAACTGTAAAATAATCTAGAGAAGGAAATGGCAAACCACTCCAATATCGTTGCTAAGAAAACCCCAAATGGTATCACAGAGAATTAAGCATGGCTGAAAATGACTGAATGACAGCAACAACAACAATAGAGGTTTAAGTGATTCATTCTTGGTCACACAGTTTATAAATATCAGATGTATGTATGATTTGAACCCAATTCTTTTCCATCTCAGGAATCGTACTTTTAACTACTATGCCATGCTGATTTGAAGTAATGTAGCTAATTTTCAATTTATTTTCTTTATGGATTTCAATTTGTAAAAACTTAGGCCTTAGGAAAAGCAAGTCATGCAAGAAATTACATGTGATTGTATAGCTTTTGGGACCAAGGAATTGTGCTGAAATGACCCTTGTATGGATCAGAGGTGTAGAAGACTGTGTGTACTAGATTCCCTTCAATCTGTAGTCTTGTTCCTAAAGAGAAAAGGGGCTTTTGTTAGGCGATGGCATTGTAGTAACATGATTTGTCATGTAATCAATTAAAAAAACTAATCATAAATTTTTTTTCCTTCTTTATGTAGAGGAGACTGACAAAGCAAAGAAAATGAAGGTAGAAATTAAGGGAGATTGGATAAAAAAATTTAGTAGAGTTTTTTTTTTTTAAACAAAGAATGGCCAATGAGGCATACTAATGAATAAAATTTCCAGTCCTCTAACTTGTTGGTAAATCCCCTGCTTTAATTAAATTAGACTGGAGTGTGTTCTTTTCTTTAAATCCAGTCAAACAGAGGCAATTTGGCACAGCACTTGAGATGAGTGTCAGTAAATGCTGACAAGATTTATGTCCTTATTAAGGCGATACAACTGCAATTGTCTTGAAGGCCTGATTGATAGGTAGGAAGAAAATGAAATGAGTCTCAGTCTTACAGAAGCCAAAAAAAGTTATGTTTGTTAAATGGAGCAGAGAGATATATGTGAGATTCTTGTGATTTTATGTGTCTAATTTAGGGACTATGTAGATTTGTGCTGTAGCACATGTCACTGGAGATAGATTTGATGTAAAATACTTCCTTTGAATGGTGGCCATTATGGATGAATCAAATATCCCAGAATGCTCCAGGGCTCACATGAAAACTCTGACTGGTTAGAATTGTTCACACTTATCCATGACAAAGCTTCTTTTGTGCTTATGGAATGAATGTGGACAGAAAGCTTTCCAACTGTGGTACAGTGCAGGTCTTAAGCAATAGTATATTGTGAAACTAGATCCTTGCCTTCCTTCTCAAATTATTCCTTGTTTTTGTTTTTTTTCTTTGGTTATTGGTCCACGTTAAATTTGGATACTGCCAATAGAAGAGAAACATTCCAAGACCAGAAAATACGTCATTATTTGCTTTCAGTGTATATCAACAGACTTGAAATTTATTTCAGTGAAATTGGCACCAGTATGTATTTTTTCTCCTGAAAAGGAAGAATAATGGAAAGGGGAAAACAAGAGAAATATAACATTTTTCCTCTTGTAATGTCTTCTTCCTTTTCAATTTTATGTTCACATTTAGTGCTAGGAAACAAAGGCATCCTCTGGATATACTGTGGTACCATACAAAGAGCTCCAGTTAGAACTCATCTCCACTAAAGACCTATTTTGACAGTTATACAGAGTGAGAGAAGTTGAGTTCAAATTGAGGCTCTGTCATTAATTACCTGTGTGACCTTGGACAATTCTCTTAAACTCTCTGTGCCTTAATATCCTTATTTGCAAAATAAGAACCTTGGACTTGATGACCTCTGAGATCTTTTGTAAGTTTAAATCTAGATACTGTCATCAATACAAGTGGATTTTTAAAATATTAAATATTTATTATGATTACAATAATCGACTCAGCTATTTCTAGTTATTTCTTTTTTTTTTCTGGTTCTCTTTTAATCCATAGTATCAAGAACATTCGAAGCTTCAGACATTTCCTACCTTTATACATTCTTCATAACTTAAAACTGTAGCAGTTATTTTTTTTAGATAGCCTTAATTGTTTGATAAGGTTGTCACACAGTTGGTATTCATATGGACATTCCAGAAATGGAGGTCTATGGTGATCAATGAGGAAATTTAGAGGATGATGGGTATAACCATCATCCTAAATATGGTCCCTCGATGTTGTAGATTTGCTTCCCCAAACCTATTTCACTGAAATTATAGCATCCTATCTTTTAAAAATGTTTTGATTCTAAACTTCTACACTGAAGACAGAGTATGTCCATATATTTAGAAAATATCTATGAAATTGTGAATATTTATTACTTCTTATTTAAATATATGTGACATATTTGTGTATATATGTTTTTATATGTGAAACAAATTCTACATATTTCTTTCAAAACTCTTTCCTTGCGTGTGCTTGTTTTTAAATTTCTGTCTGTTCTCTTTTGTACATTTAAAATAATTCAATAACCTTCTTTCTTGGATAACATTATTGTTAACCTCTTGACCCTCCTGTCATTAATTGAAAGAAAAAAAGTCTAGTAATAAATAGTAGTCATTGATAAGTAAAACAAATCCACATGGTGACCAGGTTAAAAAATGTATATCTCTTGTGACTATTACCTTTCTGTTGGGACACAGATAATTTGCTTCATCATACGTCCTCTAGAGATACACATGGCCATAGCATTGATCTGAGTTTTTCAGATTTCAAAGTTGTTTTTTTCTTTATAACATTGGGATTACTGTATTCATTGTTCTCCTGATTCTGCTCACTTTACTTTGTATTAATTCCTACAACTGAGGATTCTCTATTTCTTATGGCCCAATAATATTCTATTATATTCAGATATCCTAGTTAGATTAGCTATTCCCCAGTCATTTAAGAGGCAATCTAAGGCACTCATCCCCTTATATTCTTATTCTTTCTTTTGATTTTCTGTTCTCTTTTCTCTTTTTTGCATCCCTCTTCAGGAAGTTTGTTTCTTTGCATCCAATTCATACCTTGTAATCTTCCCTTTTAGCACTCTCTCATCCAAGCTATTCTAGTTGATTTTGATGTATTCATACACTAAAATTTTTACATGTGCATGTATACTCAATCCTACTTTATCTATTTTAGAGGGTCTTAAGTTCATTTAATGTTCACTCCTTGTAGGTAGCTAGGTGACACAGTGGATTAAGCACTGTGCCTACACTCAGAAATACCTGAGTTTGAGTCTAGACTCAGATACTTATTAGCTATGTGACCCTGAACAAGTAAATTAATCTCCATTTGCCTCAGTTTTCTCAGGTGTAAAATGGGAATACTAATAGCAGCCACTTTGCAGGGTTACTTTGTGAGGCTCATAAGATAATGTTTGTAAAACTCTTATCACAGAGTTTGGCACAAATTAGCAGCCTTATATGAATGAGTATTCTCTTCTATTCCCTTCTTCATTAGACTTAAATATCCCCCATTAATCCTAATAGCTCCTTTGCTTCTCTTCCAACCATGTTGGTTCCTTCCTGTTTTCATAAGTTCTATAGATGGAAAAATATCAAGTTCTATCTGCTTCTCTTCCTCCTTTCTACATTAGTCAAGCATCTTCTTTTTTATCTTCCCTTCTCTTTCTCCTCTAAAAGGAATCTAGAAATCTACCTCTAGGTCCTCTGCTTTTCCTAATTAATTCCATCAATAACCTTTGAAAACATTCAGATTTTGAAGGGACATTTTGTTTTATCTCCCTGTATTAACATTAAGTCATTATACAGTTCCTTCTAATTATTCAGACAAATGATTCCTCCTAAGTTTCTTTAGACTCTATTTAAGGTCATTTTAAATGAATAAAATATAAATTTAAATCTAAAAATGTTATCACTCAGCTATTGTCATTTTACCTGAAATTATTGCATATTCTCTATTTCTTTAAAGGTCAATCTTTCCTACTCTTGTAGGATAATACTAAACTTTACCTAGTAAGTTATTCTTGGTTATACCCCAAATCTTTTGTCTTTCAGTATATTGTCTTTTAAAGTCTTTTCTTATTTACATTAGAAACTACCAACTGTTTTTCCTTGGTACCTGGACTGCCTCTTTTGAATGCTTACATAATCATTTCTTTAATGTGGGAGGTCTGGATTTTGACTATATATTTCTAGGATTTTCTTTTAGTGATTTCTTTTAGGAAGTTATTGGTAGGTTCTTTCTCTCTTTGTAGATCCAAGCAGTTTTCATTTATGATTTACAAAATCATATTTTAAAAAGAATCCAATAATTCTTAAATTTTTCTCTTTTGCTTATTTCCAGATTTTTTAAATTATATATTATTGTTTCTATTTTTCAATTTTTGCAGCAATTCACTTAACCTCTTTCAGGCTCAGTTTCCTTATTTGTAAAATGGCAATGTTAATAGAACCAACCTCCCAGAGTTATTGTGAAGATCAAATGAAATAATAATAGTTATTAAATAATAACAGGATTTCTATTGTACTTTTAAAGTTTTCTAAGCATTTGATATATGTTAGTTTATTTTATCCACAAGATCACACTGGAAGGTAGGTATTATTTTTATCCCAATTTTATGGATGAGGAAACTGAGGTAGAGAGAGATCAAGAAATGTAATTTGCCAAGTCACATGTCTAGAGGTGTCTTAGGAAGTATTTGAACCCAGATCTTCTGGACTTCAAGTGCACAAGGTCAAGTTGCCTTCCTAAGATAGCTTTCTTACTATAATTCTGGGTAACTTCCTTGGAAATGTGTCAGTTGCCAAGCCTTAAAGAAACTACATTGTGAAAAGTGAATTACACTAGTTATGCCTTTGTTACCCACTATGGCAAAACAATCATTATGGACATCAATTCCACTTCAGTCTAAAGAGTAATATTATTCAGTCTAAAGAGTAATATTCAGTAATTGTAGATCACTGAATTTCTGAAAAAGTTTCACAAAGCACTTGATAATGATTAATAGAGTTATTACAAGGTATGACAATGCCAATGTAGAACAAGTGTCTTTCTGTGCTTTGGTGGAAGTAAGAAGTGATGAGGAGCCAGTTTTCCTTTTGTTAAATTGAGACACTAGCCCTGATATTTTCTAGTGGACACTTCTGTAACTACAATCACTATAGCCTTCAAGGGTATGAACTTACCAGGATCATTAATATGCAAAATTGACTAATTCTTTTCAAATCTCCTCAAGGTGCTAATAGTTCTTACTGCCATCTTAGATACTTCTTATATTGGAATAAATAATAAATAAAGGAAATACAGAACATACTGAATTATGCACATTATCATAAGAACATTGGGGAAATGGTGAGGGATTAACCAAAAAAAAGCTAAATGTCTTTCTAAAAAATTAGTAATATTTTTGCTTGGCATGAAGTTCTCCCACAGGCAAAGAGAATGTTCAACATTCTTTATGTAATTGGCAATAGATTTGTGGTATAAATCTTCCTGATTCTGTGTTACTGTTTTCATATTCTAGTCTAGTTTCTTCTGCATTCTTTATTAACCAGTCATCAGAACCTTGATAATAGATGTAAGGTGATATTTTAAAACAAATCATGATTTATCCCCAAAGCATGCGTCTTTATCTACCTTTATCTAACCTATCTGAAAGGGTCATTATATAGAAAGTACTTTGAAATTTTAAAGCACTACCTAAATGTGAATTGTTCTTGTTTTCTTTGCCATTATTATTAACGTAATTTAAAAGTGGGCAGGGTCAAGGGAAACAACATAGGGGACTTTATGAGATACCAATGGAGAGAAATTCTATGAAGGGTTTTCCTCTGTTGTAATGCATCACTATTTTGGCTTATAACTGTCTTAAGCTCTATAGAGCAAAATCTTTTCACATATCTAGTCAAGAGGATCTAAAATACTGAAGAACCTGGGAGTTAGCATAAACACCAAGTGATGAGAGTGGTTGGTTGTGGGGATTTGTGGTGATTTACCAAAACTGTCTAAAGAAAATATTATGCAAGATTAAATTTGCTAAAGTAACAGCCAGTGCATGCAACAAATTATCAGGACCCAGTCTTAGCTTCAAGGCATTTTTTGACTACCAAGGGCTGTGAGCCAATAGCCATGGAATGATTATGCATGTGCATATTCTACATTGATCAATCTGAAATGATGGCAATATATAAGAGGTATCCTGGGGGTATGTAATATAGGTAAAATGTTTTGTAAGCAGATTAAAGTGCAATATGAATTTAGGCTGTTATAATTTTTTGTTCTGAACCTGTGATTTCATGGGTGATAGAAAATGATAGAAAACTCCAGGTAAGGAAATTCATGGCTCTGGTCCAGGAGTAAGAAAGTCCTGAGTTCAAATATGCCTCAGAGATTTACTAATTTTATGACCCTGGGCAAATCACATAACCTCTGTTTGGCTCCCTTTCAACTATAAAATGGGAATAATAACAATAGAACTTATCTCATATGGTTGTAGTAAAGTCAAGTGACATGTTTTGCAAAAAATGCTTAGCACAGTGCCTTTCACATAGTAGGTGATTAACAAATACTTATTCCCTTTTGTTCTCTTCCCCCTACCAATGTGGGTCAGCAACTAAAACTTACAGAGAATTAGGTGGAGTGACTTGCTTTTACTACATGATTCTTAGCATGAGGAATTAATATTTTTATATTTGGAAATTTATCATTAATAACCATAACTCTAGGAAACTCCACTGAGACATAGTTGGTAAATGAAATGGGTGTTTATGTATTTGTAATATGCATGAGCCTCTCTGATGACCTATATGTACTGTGAGAGAAATATCTGACCAGGAAGGAAGAGGGACCATTTAGGTAATGAGAATAATGGATAATTAATGGGACCTTCATGGGATCCATTGATACTACACAATATCAAGAGATCTAGGAAGGTGCTCAGCATGTTGGGCAGAACACCTAGAGACAATTTATGGGGGGGGGATATAGGTAAGAATTCCATTGAAGAAGAAGATAAGAATACATTTTCACCAGTACTACTGGGAATATAAACATAGAAGAACTTACATATGTGTTGAAATATTAAAGGCATATGTCTGAGTGTAGGTGGCATGGTATAAATGGATAGAAAAACTGACATTGGAGTCAGGAAGACTTGGAGTCAAGTCCCCTTTGGCTATGTGACCCTAGGCAAGTCACTTAATTTCTCTTTGCCCAAGACAATTCTCCAATGCTCTAAATTGTAAAAAAAAAAAAATCTTTATTGGGCGAGGAAGTTCCTTAGTGGAAATTTTCTTTACTGATGAAATGAAATGAAATGTATATAGAATGCACTTTTATAGATATGTATTTGTTGATTCCTATGAAAGACAAACATTTCTGCATCTCTAAGTAGGTGAATCTTTCTGTTCTTGATTGCTATGGAGGGTATACACAGATGTACTCATAGCTGAAAATGTAGACTGTGGTAGTCAGACAGAGCCTGATGACTTTCCTTCCTGGCTCCAAATTTCTCATACTTCCTACCTGGCAGATAGCTCAGATGGTAACTTTTCAAACTAAGAGGACTGTGAAAAGATTTGCTGGAAGAAGATAGGGAGCTAGTGGATATGCTGAGCATCCCAGGACACCCACATAGGTCACAAGTCAGTGGGAAGGTTGATGTGAATTTCTGTCCTCGTGCTTGGCTGATGTGTTGGAAAATTTGCTGTTAGTACACTGAACTGACTGAGCTGTGATTGGGATTCAATGACTGTTAGCCTCTCCCTGAAATAAAACAGATGTTAGAATGCTTCTGCCTGTTACTTTTGACCACCTGATTTGTATTGTACTGTTCTGTGTTGGCCCTTTTTCCTTCCCCCAAGAGGCCCCATCCAATGATCAGAGAGGTGAGTACAGAAAGAGACCATACTGGGCCAAAGTTTGGCTCTGGTCTGAGGAGACTTTTGAGGATGTTGTTATAATCAGCAACAGAAATTTGGAGATACAAGACAGTTTCCTTTCAGTAAAAAAGAAACAAGATCCAGACTTTGAAATTTAATTGCCTAAATGAGGCGCCATGTCTCATAGAATCTCTGGCCTCCTTGTTATGCCTAGGGGGTGATATAATAGATGTTCCATCCCAGTGCCCAATCTTTGATTTACAACATGTTGATAGAGCAGGGTGCTAGCACTGTAAATCTTGAAGAAGCTTCCGGCAATCAAAGGGAAGCAATGTAGGACATTGAGTTTGCAGTCCAAGTACTTTAGTTTAAATCTAACCTCTGCTATGTGCTACCTGTGTGACTATGAAGAAGTCTCTATACTGGAATTGTTTCCTCATCTGTAAAATAAAAGGTTAAATGAAATTATCTCTAAAAGTCCTTTCTAGCTCTAAATCTGCAGTCCTATGTAAGCAATACTTTCCCTTTTCCCATCTTAATCCTTTCAAGCCAACAGAATTTAGATTTCAGGTCAGGAGAGCTTAAATAAATACTTCATTAATTGATAAATAAATAAATAAATAAATTCATTCATTCATTTGTTACTTTAAAATAGCCAGATGATGCCTTTACCTTTATAGTACCCCCATCAGAAAAGACATCATTTGGCAAAAAGATATATATATCTATAAAACTATATCTTGCTTATTTAAATTTATCCATTTTTAATACACAAGCCATTCTTCTAACAATATTTCTGTTTTCATATATGTTTTCTTGTTTCTTTTCCTTGACAGCAATAGCTTTCCTGTTTTTCTTTTTTTTTTTTTTGCCTTCTCCATAAGCATAAGGGTAGCTACAGCACTATAGTGAATCTTGCAGGGACTCAGAGGCTATCTAATAATCATTTCATGATTCATTTCCCTTCTTTCCCACCCTTTCGCCAATCCCCAAACAGGAAATAATATGTTTTAGGTACAATTTTCAGGTATTGCTTAAACTAGATGTATCCCGTTTTTGTTGTTTAGTTGCTCGGTCATGTCTGACTCTTCATGAACCCAGTTATCCATAGAATCCCATGGATATCCATATCCCACGAACCACAGTTATCCATAGAATTTTCTTGATTAGCATACAGGTGTGGTTTGCCATTTTCTTCTCTTGCACAAAAGATATTGTGCTGAAAGCTAAGAATTAGGGGCCATCTAATTCAAATTCTTAATTTTCAGATGAAGAACATGAATCTGAGAGAAGTTCAATGACTTGCTCAGGGCCACACAGAGAGTAAATGACAGAACTGGGAATTGACAACAGCCCTTCTGACTAGAGGTCCAGTGTTCTTTCCACTATACCATATTCTCTCCTCTATTTATCAAGTGCTCGAGTCCTTAATACTACTTTACTTGGGAAGTCAGGATTTAACTTATTTCACTGGTTAAAGGAAGCATCTGGTGCTGATGTTGCATGGCTTTGGACCCCTGAAGTTTTCTGTCAAATTTTCCCCAAATCCAAGGTTTTCTGGTAGCTGCCAGTTGGCAAGGAAGTTATACAGCAGGTGGGCATATTTTTTGTATGTTACTTTATAGAGCTGCTTTAGCAATTCAACATTCCCTCACCCCAAAGTTGAAATTGAAGCTGCTTTGGCAGATAGGGGCTAATTAATCTTTATGGCATCACTGAGAGGGGAAAAAAGGGAATGGTGCCATTCCTATTTAACAGATAAGAGAAATGGCACCTTGGAAGCTTGAAGGACTGTGCTAAGGTCATAGAGTTGGGGAAAGGCTCTCAGTTTCTTGATACAGAAGACAGATTGCACTTCTCCTATTTCCATGGGGTAATCTGCTTTTTAAATTTTGGTTAAAATGTTTAATTAATTTAATGTTAAAAGTATTTAATTAATCTTTAAAAAATAGCATCACTATCATTTCCCAATGACTGCCTATTGAAGATTTGACTTCAATAACTCTTCTTCCCAGGAAGACCCGAGTTCAAATTGGCCTCAACTACTGATTAGATGTGTGACCCTGGACAAGTTACTAAACTATTGTCTGCCTCAGTTCCTCAACTGTTAAGCGGGTTATTATGAGAATCAAATAACATAATATTTGTAAAGTACTTAGCAAAGTGCTTGGTACATACTAAAGATTCAATAGATACATATTTCCTCTCCTTATCTTTTCCCTTTTAACAAATGGTTTGACAAAACAAATGGACACACATTAGCCATACTTTACAAGGAATGTGCCTTCCTAGACCTATGGTTTACCTCTTCTGGAATGAGTGGCAAAAGGCAGGCTTCAGCACCCGTCTACTGAAAAGTGAATCCGTTTTATAAATCTTCAGTAACGCCTTCAATTCCTAATTGAATTCTTTGCATTGATGTCTCCCTTTCTGCCAGGGATATGCTGAGCAGTATATATCTCATGGTGTTTTACCTTAGCTAGTCTGTAACTCAGTACAGACATACTCCATTAGTGGTTAGAGGAAAGGTCCAGTTAACCTCACATTCCACATCATGTATATTGGTAATGCTGGTGGAGTGATGATGACATGTTCCTCTGTGCTCAGGGCATGCTATGTTTCAGGGTCTTTGAAACCTGAGAATTCCCATCCCTGCAAGTGGTCAGACTCCTCCTTTTGGCTCAATAGACTCAGGTTCAGATGTTTAGTCCAAGAACACTAATATAAACAGCAAAAATCTTTAGAAAGAGTCTGTACAAACTCTACTCCATTTCAGTTGGTCTGTGTAGTAGACCGTCAAAGATCTGGGCTAGTCAGCGGAGGCTAAGGAAACCAGATCAATTTTGTTGTGATGGTGCTGTTTGAAATTATTTTACTAATAGTCTTATCCTTACTTTGATTCCTCCTCCACCCCCAATCCCAAACTGCCTTGGCTGAGCAATAGAATCCTGTTTTTCCATTTCTTAGAGTCGCACGTGTATTGAAACTATCAGTACTGTAAATTCCATGAGAACTTCTGATATATGCCAAGAACATTTATAGGATCTTGGGTTTTTTTTATTGGAAGCTATAGTTCTCTGGTTGTGGTTTGACACAAGAGAATTCAGACACTTAGTATAATATTGGTCTGGATCTTTCTCTTCCTACTATCTCTATACATCTTGTAATCTCATTTGATTTTAGGATATCTGGGGGAGGGAAGAGAAAAAAGGGAGCGAATGGTTTACTGCTCTGAGTACAGTTCTAAATCAATAATAATCCCCAGAATCTTAGAGAATAGTTTCACTATATAGCTATTTGATGAAGGCCAGTAGAAGGAAATGATCAGAGAATGTGAATGATTCATTCATCCATTCAATAAGCATTTATTGAACACTGATTAATTATATATCAGTTATTGAGTTAATCAGTAAGAAGGATTCAAAGATGTATATGACTTTATGACTGATATCCACACTTTATTTATTTTTCAATTTTTTCAATTACATACTTAGTAACCACCACTTTCAACAGAAAATATTTAAGTAAACACATGCAAAAATTATGTGCAAAACCACAGACTCCACATTATTTATAATTTGTTTAAAATATCTGTCATATATGTTTGCTAATGTAAACATTTTCTGCTTTTGAGTTCCCTTTGGATTTGCTTTACTTTATATTTTTTTCTCTTGATTTTGTGGCTGTTATTTTTTAAATGTAATCATAATATATATTTTTCTTATTCTTGTTTCTTTTCTTCATATAGATCCTTTTTTACTTTATATTTCCAATATTTGTCATTTCTAATAATATAATACCATCCATTACATTAGGTCTGTTTCTCCATGTTCCAATCAACATTCAATTTGATCAACTTAACACCAAGTCTTCCTAGCTTGGTCACATCTAGTGTACTTTTGTCCCAATGTCACAACCCTTCAGGAACTCACGTTCACCTCCATATTGTTACGAATGCTAAAGTAAGACTATGTCCAATGTATAAAAGAGCAAAAAGAGAGAAAACCTAGTCTCTGGTCACACTGTTAATATTTAGGTCTTATCCCCATCTGGCCCACCTGGCAATCTCTTTGCTTCATTTTATATGCCCAGATCCCAGGATTTATGAGAACCTGATTCAATCAAATTATTACAGATGTCAGAATCTTTGATCAATTATCTCAACTATCCCCTTCAGTAGAAAATAAGTTTCCTCAGGGAAAAGAACTTTTAATGTGCCTCTTCCAACCTACCACTAGCACATTCAGTAAAGGTGATTAGAATACAATAAAAATAGAACTGAATGAATTCAGTTTTTCAAGGCTAAGGATACTTTTCACTTCTGTTAGATCTAAGTCTCAAGTAAGATGTAATGAGGATGTTTGTACCTGTCAAAGATCCTTAAAGTTCCATACTGACACCTTACTCTTGGCCCTCATCAAGTTGACATGATCTAGTAGTAAATACAAGATACATAGAAATAAATACCATAAAATAAGGGTAATATTATTTTAATATGTTGAAAAATATGTCACACCATTGGCTCAATCAAATAGCTGTAGGAGTTCAAAGTCAAGAGAGGCCAGTTTCAACTGGCATAATCAGAGATGGCTTCAGAGAGCATGTGGCCTTTGAGCTAATTTTTGAAGGTCTTCAATTCACATTTGATCATGACCAACCTCTTATCTGCACTTTATAGGCTAATTTAACCCTGCTGTTCCCTTCTTTCCCTCCTTTCTCCCTAATGACTTATTGCTTTGCACCATCAATATCATTATTCATGTGGTGCAGTTTTTGAGACCTCTGTCTTAAAAGAAAGATGATTTTTGGCCACATCCTCAGTCTGTTCATCTCCTTTAAATAGTGCTAAGCAAAAGTAGAGATTCAAAAACACCATGATGTGAACCAAACAACTCAAAATGTCTTGAATTAAACTCATTAATGACACAAAGTTTTAGTTTTCTATAAATTAATGCTTGAATAATCTTAAAAAGTTCTCCCCTTTATTTATTTTTTTGATGAGACACTCTAATAACAATACGAACAAATATTCTCTTCTTTCCCTTTCCTTCTCTTTTTAAGGCAGCATCGGAAAGAGGAAAAGAGAAAAAGAAAGGATTGTTGTGTCTGCATTTAGGGTATTTTTTTTCCATAGAAGATCAGCAGAGACAGTGGTTTCTTATTTGTTACCTCACTTAGCTCAGTGAATGGAGACACAGCACATTCATTGGTGGTGAAGTCTCTGAAAACACAGCCTTGTTGTACTAGGTACTTGAACTAAGGCCTTCCTGTTGTAATCTGAGAAATTTACCTTGTTCAGAGTTCACCCTGTCCTTAAGCTGCCAAGAGGGATGGAAGGTTGATGAAGGAACACAAATGCCTTTGGAAACCAGTAAGCCATCATTGTTGGTTGAGGAGGGGGTAGGGAATGGGAGGAAGAAGTGATACCCCAGACATTTTTCCCATCCACTTATGTGTGCAAAATTTGGCACCAAGATCAGTTCAGCATTTGGTATTCAAAAAACACTGCCAATCTGAAACCACAGCCTTCCTCCTCATTTCAAGTCACAGCCATCCAGATTGCTGAGCTAAGCAGAATCTCTACCTGCATTAATGAATTGATGACTCCAAATCAGAGAGAAGGGAGAGACTGGTGCACTCAGGTTAAGCTCTTGGCTATTCAGGACTGAATTTAGAGTTGGTGATACTTGAAACCACATACTTTCCTCCTTATCTAGTTTCATTTTAAAATCTCTGGCAATTTCTTTTTTCTCTTCCAAGTTTTCCATTAGATGACTTTGTGGTAAAGCATGTTCAATCCATTGGGTGGATTAAATACCCTGTCGGCCCACCCTTGGCAGGCAAACACCTCTGGGAGATGGATATTCCCTACTTGTTATTGTATTGACTTGACATTGTGAGAAATCAATTTGTCCAATGTCCATACTCTGCCAGCACTGATTATTCTTCCTGCTTGATTTGCCCTGTGTAGGTGGTATTCCACAATAGTCATACTATTGCAGGCATTCTTCCTTTCTATAGCTGTTAAGCCACTATTCCTTTTATACACATTTGACCGTATCAGCTCTCTACCCTGTCTTCAAAATTATTAGTGACTCTCTATTACCTTTTCTAGCTCTATGAAATTATTTTGGAGTAATTTGAATGATATGGCACTGAATAGGTGACTAATTTAGAAGGAATTGTCATTTTAATTAAATCAGCTTAACCTACCCATGGGCAATTTATGCTTTTCCAAATGTTTAGATCTGACTTTATTTGTGTGAAGTGTTTTGTGGTTGTGATCATATAGTTCCTGGGTTTGTATTGGCAGGTTGATTTGCAGGTACTGTCTATAGTTATTTCAAATGGGATTCCTCTTTCTAGCTGTTGCTGTTGGGATTTATTGGAAGTATGGAGAAATGTTGATGAATTTTGTGGTTTATTTTATATTTTGCAACTTTGCTAAAGTTATTAATTGCTTCTATTAGATTTTGGCTGATTCTCTAGGATTTTCTATATATACCATATTATCTATAGAGTGATAGTTATATTTCCTCTTTATTTATTCTAATTTTTTCAACTTCTCTTGTTTCTCTAGCTAGCATTTCTAGTACAATATTGAATACCAATGGTGACAATGTACATCCTTGCTTCACTCCTGATCTTATTGGGAAGGCTTCAAGTTTATCCCCCTTATATATAATATTTGTTTATGACTTTATTTGCATGAAAAATGTTTTGTGGTCTAGGACAATTTTTAAAAATCTCAGACTTGATATTTAAGGCTCTCCCAAATCTTATTTTTATCTACTTTTCCAGTTTCAGTTAATATTAATTTACTCCACACACTCTTCATTTCATACAGACTAACTTGCTAGCTATTCCTCATGTGTGGTATTCTATTTCATACCACCATCCATCCCTTTGTACAGAGAGTTCCTCACGTCTGGGATGCACAACTTCCTTCCATCTACTTGTTGGGATCCCTAACTTCCTTCAAGATAAAGCTCCTACATTGTCTTTTTTTAGATATTCCTTCCCCCCTGCCCCAGTTGTTGATGCTTAATCTTTGTATTATTTTATATTTATTCCTGTGGGCACATATTGTGTCTCTAAGACAATTAGATTCTCTAAGGCAAAGATTTGTATCTGCAATGCCTGATATATCATAGGTAATACAGAAAGCCTGTAATGAATTTGTTTTAATTCATTTGAATTAAATTCAAAGAAAAAGTAGTAATATAAATTCCAGTGCTTTGTGTACTCTAGGAAAATCTGATGCAGGACTGGGCTGAGCTAGCTGGGATGATCTGATAGCCAATTGTTAAATTTTCAACATTATCATCTATACTTACGAAATCAAATGCTATAATTCAAGGCTTTATTGTTTTGTTGATTATCTATATGTAAAAATTAAGGATAAAATATAAACAATTCAGAATAAACTTAAAAGTCTAACATGTATACTTTGAACTTTTTTTAGAGAGTTCCAAAGCTTATTGTTAAATAATTAGCAGCATACTCCAGCCCCTACTGGTAGAGAATGGAAATTATTTAACAGAACTCCAGACAATGGGTTGAAAAGGTTGCAGAAAAAAAAAGAATAGTTTCATAGTTGTGTGTAGGAAGAATAAAATGACTCTAAAACATTTAAGTTACAGTTATAAAAATATTCTGAAAACAAAGAGTTATTATAAAAGAAAGAAACAAGAAAATTGTCTTCTTTTTAGATAGAAGAGTATAGCACTTAATGGATGGTGTTGGTAATGAACTGCCTATAGGCAAGAGAGTAGATTTAACATTGTTTCTCTAAATCTCCTTTGACTTGTAGACCTTTTACAATATAAGTACAATGGCAAAGTGAGACAGTTATCTGAACCCTTGGGTACAAAGGCAATTTTGCTAGCTAATATCCTTCAAGTGGAGGCACAATTCAATTAAAAATAATTGGATAATTCCCTTATGATTCCACTTAATCCTAATTCTTGTAGGATCCCAGAGACAAGATTCAAATGCTCAAGGTGTGTGAAGGAACCACATCATCCTTCCTTTCTCTATTTGTCTTCACCACTCAGCTCTCTTGCTATCTCTTACAACAGAACCTTTCTTATTTGTTTAGCTAGAAGATTCTCTCACCTCTCCACTTTGCATTGAACTGTGCAAGGATCTCTCCGTCATATTCTGCTTGGTATTATTCATATTTGCATTTGGATCTTACAGTATTCATCAAACTATAAATGAAAGATAAGAAACTCAGAGAAACATGAGAAAACAAATGAAATGAAATGGTGCGGGATGGACGAAGTAAGCCAAAACAATACTAATAAACAGGCTGACCAAAAGATTCCAGCAAACATAATGCTAAAATACAACCAATCTCTAAGTATAAAAATCAGTCTTGCTCCCAAAGTTAATGAAATTCATCTCCTCTCTGTAATGGGGAGGGCATTAGTGTATAAAGTTTCATATGCTGTCCAACATAGTAACTTTATTGTTTTTCTTTATTACAAAGGAAAGTTCAATTGAGGAGGAGATGGTTATATTGGAAAATTACTACAATATAAAAGACATTAATAAAACTTTAAAAATATAAAAATGATTATTCAATTCATTTAGCTTGAAGAAATTTAGTGACTGAATAATCATGCAACAACTCTTAAAGAGGCATTTCCAGTCTTCATTTGGCCTAATATTTTTGTTGCTATTGAATGAGTCCTTGAAAAAACAGGCATCATCTATAATGGAGATGCAATAGGAGTTCTCTCCACCCAATCAGTATAGGAACAGAGCAAGGCTACCCCAATTGAGGGAATTGTAGGAGTCAAGTGAACAAAATGACTCTATCTTGTGACTCAGTTCTGGAGCTACCTCAGTTACCTTTTATTCATTTATTGGTCCAGTTCAATTTCTGTCTTATGAGACAACTTTATCCAATTATGAGAACTGTGAGAAAATCTTAATGCATTATTTGAACCTAGCCCTAGGTGTCTAGGAAGCTTGTTTAGAGACTGTTAACTAAAGATCTAGGTTATGCTGAACAGAAAGCCAATTGGATTCAAAGATTGATATAAGGAGTTCTGTTCACAATTAGGCATCGCAAACAATCCATATGTTTTATCTGAAAACTGACCTCATACTGGTCGATCAGTTACTGTTTTCTTGTTCCTTTGACTGAATACAGACCTTTGAGGGTGGGAGAGGAATAGGACATCTCTTTTTCTGATTTCAGGGAATTGTACCTGTTTGCTCTTCCCCACCCAATTTGGAAATTCCCTAATCTTTCCTCCAGTTAGAAATAATATCACCTAATCTGATATCTTCATTTATATCCTATTAATTATTTCTTTCTAATGTATAAAAATCCACATCCCCTATATTTGGGATTCAGTGCCAATCTGAAGAGGCTTGGCCTTGATTTGTTATGTAGTTGTCATGCATTCCTGAATAAATCACTATGCTCAGAAGTGCAAACCTTTGCTTCCTTATTTCAGATTTCATCTCATCGTTGTACCATTATTTTATTTAGACCAAGAAATGCTGGCAATAGTTTTAAGATAAAAGAAAGAAATAAGAAGTATGAAGCTACGTAAAAAAGAGATAACTTTTCCCTCTTTGCTGATGAAATGTTGATTTACTGAGAAAATCCTGGGGAAATAGGGGGAAAAAAAAACTTAGTTGAGATAAAAACTTCAGCAAGATTGTCAATATAAAATAAACCCACAAAAACAAATGACAATTTTACATAAAAATAACAAAATATAAGAGGAAATGGGAGAAAGTGAAATCCAACCCCAAATTACTGCAAAATGCATTTTTTTAGGAGTAATTCTACCAAGGCATATCTAATACTTAGATTCAATTACAAGGTATTCTTTAAAGAAATAAAGGACATTTTAAAAAGGAGGAATATTAAATTGGAGGGATATTCAATACTCATGGCTAGACTATGCCAATAACACAAAAACATCAGTACTCAGTACAGTTCTAATGCTATACTAATTAAATCATTAAAGGAAGACTATAGAAACTGTTAATTCAACTGGCAGAACAAAATATTTAGAAAATCAAAGGAAATAAGAATAAAATGTAAAAATTAAGGGAGAAACAACACTTCTAGATTCTAAGCTAAATTATAAAGAAGTTATTAAAATCATTTGGCATTGGCTAAAAAGGAGTAAAAAGATTCAAAAACAGAGCAGAAAAGAGAAGAGGAAATGATGTAACTCCATAAGAGTTTTACAAAACAAATTATTTTTAAAATAACAATTTATTTGATAAATATAAGATAAGCACTGCTGGAAAATTTATCTGACAAAATTTGATTTAGATGAGTACCCTACAGCATATTCCATTATAAATTCAAGATTGCAAATTAAGATGCAATTTTTCACTTCATTTTTTTGCTTTTTTTTTGCCATATGGCTACTATGGATTGTTTTGCAGTATTTCATGTGAATAACTGATATTTTTCTTGCTTTAGTAATGGATAGGAGGAAGGGCAAATAGAAGGAAAGAATTTAGAACTTAAAATAAAAAATGTCAAACATAAATGACTAAATAAATTTAAAAGTATATTCATCAGTTTTACTTGTTGTTAATTTCTTTTTAGTCATTAAAATATTCAGTAGATCAGATAACATTTCTCAATAGGACAGAGAGCATAGAGGCAAGAACAATGACAGAACTCAATGGACATCCAGTTCACTGAAAGAAATATAGTTCATGACTTGCTATCTAAGTAAAGGAGAAAAAAATGAAGGAAGAAAACAAGGAAGGTAAAGGATGATAGGAAGAAGGAAGAAAGGAAAGAAAAATGGATAATAGAAGGAAGAGAGGAAGAAGGAAAGGAAATAGGGAAGAAAAGAAGGAAGGAATGAAAAAATTATCAATGAAACAAATGATACTATTCTAGAAAAGCTAAATGAGGTCTTTTTTCCTCTAGCCATATCAAAATAGAGACTGAGAAGTTATGGTTCCATGAGGCAATGCAAATGGAAATTGAATGAGGTAAAATAGCTTTAATATCTGACCAAATATACACAAAAGGAATCTATGACAGGAGTGATAAAACTTTAAATATTGAAGGAAAAAATATTTAGCTATCCCTGGGTAAGAATTGCACAGGATGAAGAGAAGGTATGGAGAGAGACTACAATCTATATTGTCTAAGGAAATATTCCCATCAATAAGATAGTTTTCCTTTTAAAATGGAATATCAGGTCATTACTATTTCTGGACTTTTAAATTCATATTTAGATGTCTTTAGGGCAGCTGGGGGGAGCATTGGATAGTGTTCAGGGCTTGGAGTCAAGGAAGACTCATCTTCCTAAGTTTAAATCTAGCCTCAGACACTTACTAGCTGTGGGATCCCGGACAAGTTACTTAACAATGACTCTGTTTCCTCATCTCTAAAAAGAACTGGAAAATGAAATGCAAATCAATTCAGCATCTTTGCCAAGAGGACCCCAAATAAGATTATGAGGAGCTGGATATGACTGAAATAACTGAATAAAATATCTTCAGACAGTCCCTTGATTTTTTTTATGAAGAACGTTAGATTTCTGCTAATATTACATAGGAATGTTATTTCCTTATATGATGAACATCTTAGAAGACCCATATGCAAATATTGTTTTCTTTGCAAATTGCCACCTGGAAATTTAAGAGGATGAATAAAAAAAAGAAGACTATTAAGGATCACTAGAGTAACTTCTATTTCTTCTCTACTCATGCTTAATCACTATTGGCCTAGAAAATAACAGATACAACATAATGAATCTATTGTACTCATAAAATGGAATGAGGTGACAATCTGGACCATTATCATTAGGCTTGATTACTTTATTAGTTGCCTATCAAAGCAGTACTTTAGGAGAATCCTATTGTGATGCATAATTAAAAGATTATTAATGAGCCAATTAAAGTTCAATTTACATCTTTGAGACTGGTTTCTTAAAAAATGAGATTAAATTTTAATATGAGGGTTACAAAAACATGTGCTTTATACTTTATTAACATTGATATTTTTATCCTACTTTCCAAGAGATGCTTTAAACTGGTTTATGAGCAATTGTATCCATTAAAAATCTTCATTGCCCAGAGCTTTTACTTCTAAATCAGAATGATCACTGATCCTCTCTCAAATATTGAAGTAGATCTGTGAACTCATCAGTTTGCCAGCTCCTTCTAAAGTTGTAGATCAAAACCATCCTTGATTGCCCATCATTTGGGATATTTCTCCCAATCTTTTTGAAAGTTTGTCCCAAGGGTGTACCAAGTGTCCTGCTTGATTTCTCCCCACACCATGAGGGCACCAGTGGAACATTGGTTATCCACCTGTTATCTTTCAATCTTACCATGTGAACAACCCACCTTCTCTTTCTGTCATAACACTCTTTCTGTCATAACAGCATTCTTTACTTTTGCTCTTCTTTGGAATTCCTCACTGATAGTATACCCCAACCTGCTCACCCTCACTGTACATATCTCTACTCCTCTCTATTTGAGGCTCATTTTTGTTCTTTGGAAACAGTGGTGTCCCAGGTATGATAAAGAATAGTTGTAAGGTTCTTATCTCCCATCTATCCACCCCCACCTCAAAACAAAGTGATTAATTCTCCAGGGCTTGTCTGGAATGTCTCTTTTCCCTCCCCAGTGCCAGACACCACAATTTTTGGTTTGAATTAGCTTCCTACTTTATATAAAACAATTGAGTTCACCTGGTGGTTACCAAGTCTCCTCAACCAATCCAAATGTACTGCTTATATGGCATGGCTATACTTCATCCACTGAATTTCTTTTTCTTTCTTCCTTCCTTCCTTCCTTCCTTCCTTCCTTCCTTCCTTCCTTCCTTCCTTCCTTCCTTCCTTCCTTCCTTCCTTCCTTCCTTCCTTCCTTCCTTCCTTCCTTCCTTCCTTCCTTCCTTTCTTTCTTTCTTTCTTTCTTTCTTTCTTTCTTTCTTTCTTTCTTTCTTTCTTTCTTTCTTTCTTTCTTTCTTTCTTTCTTTCTTTCTTTCTTTCTTTCTTTCTTTCTTTCTTTCTTTCTTTCTTTCTTTCTTTCTTTCTTTCTTTCTTTCTTTCTTTCTCTGTACTTAAAAGGAATAAAATCTGATGATTCTAAAATTTAAAAAGTTGAATTTAGTGAAAACTGACAAAAGAGAATACTTTCATGTGGAAAATAGAAAAGAAAAAGAGAATTATGTGTGAAATTCTGAATCTTTATTTTGCATAGCTTGTTTTAAGTATATATGTATGCATATAACATATAATAATATGAGTGTATACAAATGTTCATATATATTCATATACACACAAAGCAATAAACTTCAACAGTATTTTTTATTTCTCAGATCAAATATAAACCCATCTGGGGACATTTCATAACCTGGCTACCAATTTTCCTTCCAGTTTTATTACTTCCATTTACCATACAGGATTATTTGCTATTTTTCATAGACTATCTCCCATGTCTGTGCCTTTGTAACAACTGTGCCCCATGCCTGGAATGCCCTGCCTCTTCTCTTCCCACCTCATGGAACCCCTGGCTTTCTTCAAGGTTCAGTTCCAATACAACCATTTGCAGAAGCCCTTTCCTGTTCCCCCAGTTGCTAGTGCTTTTCTCTTTAAGGTTACTGTTCATTTAGTCTGTATATATTCTGTATGTACTTATTTATATACATGCTGTCATCGCTCTTCTCTCCTCCTTTCCCCCATTCCCTTTGGAAAACAAGTTTCTTGAGGCAGGGCTCATTTTCCTAATGTTCAGCACCATGCCTCATACATAGTGCTCAATAAATGCTTATTGTTTGTATATTATGTATTAGTCCTGTGACCCTCAAGTCACTTTAAATCTCTCTGCCTCAGTTTTCCAACTCTGAAAATGGGAATAGTAATGGCACCTATTTTGCATAATTATTGTGAAGATCAACTGATATAATATTTGTAAAAATTGCTTAGCACAGTGTCTGGCATACAATTAGATGCTACATCAATGCTTATTCTCTCTATTCCTCTCAAAAAGTACAGCATTCCTCCTCAGGCTCTGTTTCCTTTCCCAAGTTGTAAACATAAATGCATTGGATGAATAATACAGTGGAGGGTCAATATCAGATCATGCAAGGAATATGGCATGCCTAAGTCAAACTGTAGTCTACATAAGCACACAAGGTTTACATTGAATCAATATTCATCAAAGTAAATAGTAATCATTTTCATGTTAAGTGGTTCAGTATCACAATCAACGCATCGTAGAGTGCCATTGAAGCTGCTTCTCATTCCCACAGTGAGCATTTAACAATAATAATCATCATTATTGTTAGGGTTTATGTGGCAATATAAAGTTTGAAAAGCATTTTATAAAGCTTTTGTCTCATTTAATTCTCACAATTCAGGGAGATTGAATATATTATTCTTCCCATTCTACAGATTAAAAAAAAAACAGAGGCAGGCTTAACTTTAACAAGTTAAGTGACTTGCCCAGGGTTGTATGGATAGGATCTGAAGTCAGATTTGACTTCAGGTCTTCCTGACTGCTTGTTCAAACCTCCCAAGCTTCACTTTGTTTCTGTTCTGTTGTTTCTGTTGTGTCTGATTCTTTGTGACCCCATTTGTGTGGAGTGGTTTGCCCTTTCCTTCTCTAGCTCATTTTAGAGACAAGGAATCCTAGACCAACAAGGTTAAATTGCTTTACCCAGGGTCACATAGCTAAGTGTCTAAGATTGGATTTGAACTCAGGTTTTCCTGACAACAGATCCAGGGCTCTATCCATTGTACCATTAGCTATTTCACTGTCAGAGTATAGTTTGGTTGAATTCAAGACATCATGTTTATTATATGTCTATACAAGGCACTGTGCTATGTTCAAAGTATTTGGGTTATAAGTACAAAAAATGAAAAAATAACTCTCAAGAAGTAAATATTCCATTGATGAATATGTGTATATTAGGTAAAAAGAGAAATAAATATGAGATAATTTGAGGAAGCAAAGGGGATGGAAAAATATTTATGGAGGTGGCACCTTTGTTTGATAAAGACTCATTTCCCAGGTTAAAGAAAACATTATTATATACAAGACACAAAAGTCTTCTTTCAGTCTCTTGCAAAAGTCTGCTGCTAATGTTTTACCCCAATGTCCTTGGGGAATGAGATTTCCCAGTGACATGATGCCAAAGTGTTTTTGGTTTTAAGAACTTGGTGAAAACAAGTGGCAACACTTCTTGCTGATATGTTGCAATTTAAATCAATATTTGCTTTACTTAGCATAATAAATTCAGTTATTTAAAATTTACTTGCTGAAAGTGAACTTTCAATTCATTTTCAATTTTATGTCAATTAGGAAAACTTTTATTCTAAAACATTTTCACTATAGCAACATGTAGAATGGGTAGCAATTCATGCATGATTTTTCTCTTTGGAGCATGTCCCAGAGCAGTTAGCTTATGGTACCAATACCTGTGTGAGCCACCAGGTGGTGTTTATAACTTATGTTACCAAGGTACAAACAACCTGAGCCCACACTAACCCTATACACCTCTTTAGGTTTGGATAATTCCTATTGTTATGGGTTTATAACTATAAGTAGAGTTATTAAACAAATGCTCTTTAAAATTACATTCTCTTTGGGTTACATTATCCCCACCCAACTGGGGTCCGCAAGTATGCTTCTTTTCTCAATGTAAGCTAAATGTATTTCCCATAATAAAATCAAATGTAAAATGTAAGTTTAAAATTCTAACTCACATCTTGTTTTTTCCAGTTCTTCTCATCTTCTCTTCTGTGAATTTTAGATTTACTCCACCCTGTTTAATCTAATAAAACAGGAATGTCTACACCCCTACTTAAGGATTAAGTGTTGAGAAGGATGGCCTTTGACAGACATGTGCTAGCAAATGACAAATCAGAAACAACTGACAGACCCCTGAGCCATCCTAAGTCAAGCTTAAGTTATCATTGGTACATGTGAGACACACGAAAATGATGTAAAAACGGTCTATATATTTTGTGTCATTTCCTCTCTCCAGCTTCTTGGTGTGGAGAGGTGGCTGGCAGCAGCGTGCTGAGCATCTTGGCATCTTGGTGTGGTAGAAGCTATTGTCCGGGTTTGGTGGTGAGCATCCTTGATACACTACTGGGGGAAGCTTAGTAACCTAGTTCAGGGGAGGCATCTTCTCTGAGCTCTCTTGGAGTTTAGACTGATTCCTTTCTCCTTTACCTTCCAAAACACTATCCTTTTAGGAAGCCCCTAATATTCTGAGAATACCTCATGGCGGAGGTCTTTGAACTCCCCCTAGCACAGGCTAGGCTGGAGAAATCCTATATTCTTTCCCTCTATCTTCTTCTTAATTCCTTCCCTCTATATTAATTATACCACCACAAAATTTCCAAGCTGACTTGGGTATTTTATTTGGGACCCTCGTGACCAATTAAATTTAGATTAAGTCACAATCCTAAAATTTCCCCTTACAGTCTTATCCCCAGTCCTTTCTTTCTTGTATATTTTCTTAGGTGCACAAAATACTCAGGCTCATGTTCTGATGAGGGAGATATAAAGTCTCCAAATATGTAGTAATTTTGTCTTTGAAAATGTAGTTTTTATTTATATGAAGGGATTTTGATTATACCCCCTATAGAGAAAGAGAGAAAATACTCTAACAAATAGGTAGCATGTTAGGATTTCAGCTGTGTATTTTGAAAGAACATTCATTGTCTCTTATGTAGCTGCAGAACTATCCCAAGACCTTGTTCCATGAACATGGGGCCATAAGGAAATTCAAAGTGTTTATGAGAAATAGTATCAGACTTGTCAGATATAGTCTTCAATGAAGTGAAAGCACATGTTTAGAAATGGATGCCAGTGGCACCCGATTTATGGAAAGGGTCTAAGGACCGCCAATTCTTCTTCAGTGCTCCTTCAGTACTACAGCCACCTGAGCTAGTGCCAGTGATTTAATTTTAAAAAGCCCTATGCCACACTATTTGCCCCTTTAGGTTTCATTTCTTTAGTCATCCAGAAGTATGGGTCTTCTCATACCTCTTCCAGAGAAAGGGGACTGCTTATGTTTCCAAGCCTACTGCTCTATGCTTCATATGGGTGGAAGCCCAACTACCCCCTTCCTCTCAGTGTGTTCTCTTTTCTTCTCTCTTGGGCTCTCCTTTTAAGCCTGCCTGATCCAAAACTATGCAATATTTCCTTACCTTAGGAGATGGAAGAAAAAAGTCTTCCAAATCCCAGAAATCCATGAATTTCTGGGCATTTCCACCCTCTTCTGAGGGAAATGTTAAATTTATGTCCAGGAAAGATGCACTAGTCATTCTGGCAGAAGTATTTTGGGCTAAGGACCAAATGGTGTAAACCCTACTCACTACACTTACCCATATCATATTCTGTTGGTGTGATTCTCAATTACAACTTCTTTTAATCTGCCAGGAAAATCTGGTAAGATGATGAGAAGATTTGCATTCATGTCTTAAGAAGGTCAATGTAGGCTAAAACAATGGTTCTCAAAGTATGGTCTACACACACTTGGGAGTTCTTAAGATCTTCTTAGGGGATCCACAAAGTCAAAACTATTTTCATAATAACACTATGACATTACTTGTCTATCAAAATATTGTTTTTTGACTATATAACTTCTGAAGGCCAGATTTTCTTCATTTACTTCAACTAAAACAATATATTACAATAGATTGAATGAAGAAACAGATATGAAAATATAGCTATTTTCTAGCAATCCAGATATTAAAGAAATTTGCTAAAATATATAAAACAATGCCACTCTTCCCACTAATTTTTTTTGCTTCTGAAAACATTGTTATTTTTCATAAAACATTTTATTTATATAACATTTGGGTTTGTAGTATTATTTCAAAATGTATGTATAATATTTATTTTAATCATTTATCATTCTAAATTTCTAATATAACACATAACTTACTCTCTGGGGTCCTAAATACTTTTTTTAAGATTTTAAAATATTTTTCCATGGTTGCATGATTCATGTTCTCTCACTCCCCTCTTTCCTTCCCCCTCCCAGCACTGACAAGCAATTTCACTAGGTCATATGTGCATTATCACTTGATAACTATTTTCATATTATTCATATTTGTAATAGAGTAATCCTACATACTTTTTTAAGATAGTAGAGGGGTCATGAGACCAAAAAGTTTGAAAACTAGTGGCCCATAGAAAAGACCCAGTGGAGACATGATAAATATGTTGAATTCTTTGAAAGACTCTTATTCTGTTTCAACCTATAGGGTAGAACCAGGAGCAAAGAATAGTAGTTATAAAGAAAAAATTCTGGATCATATCAGGAAAAACTTCCTAACAATTAGAGCTGCCACAAAGTGAAATGAACTGTCTTGGGAGTTAGTGGGTTACCCATAATTGGAAGTCTTTTAGACTAAAGGAAGTGAAAATTTTACTCCTATGACTGCTACTCAATCTTACTGACTCTTCTGACCAGTAATGCCAGAGACATACTGAAGGAAAAGTAGTGAGAAGGGAATCAAGCTGTTATAGTGGAAGAATTAGATAGCATGACTGAAGTATATACAAAGAGATGGAAAACAACTGGAAAAATGGTTACTCTAAGTATTTAGTGGTGGGGGGCACACTGTCTCCTTGGTTCCACAGGAGTTCATGGCTCTGTCAGAGGAATTGTCAACAGATCTCCTTTCTAACACCATGGGCATAGCTCCCATCTATGGGGAATGGTCAGACTTAATCTTTTGCCTCTGGGATCTGACTCAAGGGGATTTCCCATAGCTAGGAGCCCCTAAGCATCAAACTTCTGCAGAGGAAGTTAATATGCTATGAAGATGTGCTATTCTGGCATTATTATAAATGAGACTGTTAGCCTCCTCTGACCCACCCAAATACAGCACTGGAGTAATGATGCTTCATTGACCCCTAGGTAGGTAAGCCAGGAAGAAAGGTATCAGTCCATTTTTGCCAGAAGTTTCTGAAAGGGAAGGATGAAATAAGGTTTCTTCATTTTCTGCAAGAAGAAGTAGGGGAAATTGAAAGAAAAAAAACTTGTCCAGGAAGAGGAGGAGGAAATAGTTGGACTTCCCTCCATTTTCTGTCTTGGGAGTTTATTTTTTGGTGGCTCTCAGGTCAAGGGATATCCTGAGAAGATATAAATGGAATTCCAAACTCCTTGTCATGGAAGAACAAGATTATGGGATCAAAGATCAAGGACAGAATAAGAGGATGGAGATCTGGGCATGCATGAAGAAAAGAGACAGAGAAAGTTACAGAGACAGAGATAAAGACTTAGAGAACAGAGACACTCAAACTAATTTTCTGAAGTATTTCTTAGACTCTTTCAAGATTTAAAAATATTTTTCATTTAAAGAAAGAATTCAAATCATGTCCCCCCCCCCATATTCTAAATGATAATCATAGCACCAACTTCTCAAAGGTTAACTATTATATTTTTAAGATGAAGGATTTTTGTTAACAATTTCAATACCTTTGAAAGATTTTCTCTGGCTTTTGGAATTTAAAGAAGAAATAATATTTGGACTAAAACCAAATGTTGGTAGCTTTAGAGAGCACATTTAATTCAGTAGAAGTATTTGTAAATCATAATCAAAAAAGGTGTTAAATGCTTTATTCCAAACATAGAGAAGTCCATCATTATTTTGTTCTTAAGTAGGAAAGCAACAATTTTCACTATTTCAACTTCTTTCATCTATTATGCCTGTCAGTCACACATTTGTCTATAGCTAATCTATCTAAAACATCTGTTCATGAGAACAGCAGAACACCAAAGTGTATTTTTTAAATGTTCAATAATTAAATGAACCTGATCAAAATGAGGGGGAAATATAAGTTTTAAGTTCCACTCTCCAGAGCTTTGAAAATATTTTGTTCATTTTTGCACTTAATTTGGAATGTTTAGCTATTTTTCAGGGATTCATTGATTACATTTTCCTCTGTGTTAAAGGAGAAGAGTGGCTGTTTATATTCAGTTTGGTTGTCTGCATTTTTGTTTTTATCCCAGATAGAGGCCTTTGGGAAGTGAAGTTTATACTTTTGATGCAATCCTTTTTGAAAGGTTATTGAAAACCATCATTTTCTTTAAGATCTTAATGAGTTTCTAAATTCATTCTGGGACTAGGACTAGACATGGGCAAGGTACCCAAGAGTTGAAGTGATCTCCTGGTTGAACTTAGCTTGGCATTTATATGCTATCAAAGAGGAGCCAAACGTCCCTGAAAATGCTACCTAATACATCAAGATTTGATGAGAACATTTTCTCATAAGAGTGATGATTTGCAGAAGCTTGAATTTCTAGGAGTCTCCAGAGAAGTTGAGGTATCTCTCATACCCCTGAAGCAAGGATGTCAGGGAGAGCTCAGAGTGGTCCTATGATGGCTACCTTGATTAAGACACTGACTCTGAGCTCTTTTGGGGAATCACACTTGTTATTAAAAGTAAACCTAAAAAATGGACTTTGGGTATATGTGTGTATATATATATGTATATATATGTAGGTGTTTACATGTATCTAATGTATACATTCATGCATATATATATTTGGGGGGGCTTATTTTTTTTGATATATTTAGTTCTGAGAGGAGTAATTTGAGTTTCCCACTATTATAATTCTATTGGCTTTTGCTCTACATAACCCATTTAAATTTTTCTTTAAGAATTTAGATATTACACCATTTGGTACATATATGTTTAATTTTAATATTAATTAATTATGTATTATATTTTTTAAGGAAAATATAGTTTTTTTCTTTTAAAATTCTTATGAATCTATTTTTTTGCTTTTGCTTTGTCTGAAATGATTGCTACCCTTGCTTTTTTACTTCAGCTGAAGCATAATAGATTCTCTTCCATTTCCTTATTTTAATACTTTGTCTATCCTTTTGTTTCAAGTGATTCTTGTAAACAATATATTTTTGGATTCTGATTTCTAATCCATGTTGCCATTCTCTTCTGTTTTATGTGTGCATTCATCCCATTCACATTCAGAGTTATAATTGTTATCTGTGTATTTCTCTATATTTATCTTATTCTCTAATATTTTCCTTCTTTCTCTCTACTTCCTCATTAAGAGGCCTTTTTGCTTCTGAAAAATCACTTCCTTAATTTATCTTTTCTTTATCTTGCCTCTTTCCCTTAACCCCTTTCCCTCCTATTTCTCTGTTGGGAATATAGAAAATTCACTTCTGTATTCAACTATATATGTATATATATATATTTATATATAGATTTACATTCTTTCCTCTTTTGATCAGTTCAAATGAAAGGTTCAAGTTTCATGCACTCTTACCACTTCCTCCTCTTTGTTATATAGATTTCTACTTACATATCCCATTTATATGAGATAATCTTCCCCATTCTTCTTCCCTCTTCCAATGCATTCTTCTTCTCCACTATGTCCATTCTTCTTTTAAGCTAATAAAAAGTAAGAGAAACAATTCTAGTTCCTCTGTCTAATTAGATTCCCTTTATAACCTGTAATGATGATAGGATTCTGAGGGGATACATGTATCTTCTTCCCATATAAGAATGTAAGTATTTTAGCCTTGTTTAGGCAGGGCTGGATATATAGATTTTGAAATTAGCTTCATAGAGATAATTGAAACTGTGGAGGCTAAGATCCCTAAGTGGGATAATTGAGGGAGAAGGAAGCCCAGGAGAATGTCTTTGAGGAGACATACAGTTAGTGAATCTGACATGGTTTAAAATTCAGCAAAGGAGGACACTCAGAAATAACATTAAGATAGGCAGATAAAGAACCAGGACCAAAAAATGTTGTGAAAATCCAAAGAAGAAAGAGCATCCAGGAGAAGAGGATGATCATAAGCATGAAAGGTTGCAGACAACTCAAGAAAGATAAAGATTGGGGAAATGACATTTGATTTACCAATTAATAAATTGTTAATAATTTCAGAGTAGGTAGTTTCAATTAAATGATGAGAATAGAGAATCAAATGTCAAACACTTTAGAATTGAGGAACTGGAGGCACATATCACCAATAACTTTCTCAAAGAGTCTGGCCAAGAAGGGAAGAGTTATTGGAAGATAACTAGTAGAAATAGTTGAATCAAGAGAGTTTTTTTTTTAATTTAAATATGGAGAATGCACATGAGTGTTTATATACAGAAGAAAAGGAAAGGTTGAAGCCTGTAGGAATGGAAATTAGAGCCATCTGCTAAGGAAGGTGGGAAGGGGAGAGATCAAGAATGCATGTAGGGTAATTGGCTTTGGTGCTTCTTTGTGTGAGTTCAGAGTGATGCAGGAGATAGAGAGGAAAGACATCTGAATGATGTGAGATCTGGAATAGGGGAAAAGAGGGATCTCATAAAGAATGGCATTACTGGGATGGGACAGATGAAGTATGAGTTGAGGTCTTTGGCAGTACTCTAGGGGTTTTTTAATGTGAGTCTATGAACTTATTTTTTAAATATTTGATAACTATTTTAATTGGTTTCCTATATAAAGATATACATTTTATGTTATGCATTAAAATAAATATTATTATTAGAATGAGTCTTTAGGCTTGTAAGAGAATGTTTGATATGAAAAAAAGATATGATGTAAGATATAAGGAATAGAAGAATATACATTCATTTCATAGTTACATAGCACGTTATTGTATGGTTTTAAGCATTGTTGCATATTGTTAGAATTATTGTCAACCTCAAATCAAAATCGTTACATTGTACCACACCTTATACCAAACACCCAACCTAAAATCATTTCCCCATAACTCACATCTTAGCATAAGATTTAGAAATAGGACACAGATAAGATTAGGCTAAGATTTTCTAAATTTTGGGTGGGGGTATAAAGTGGGAATGGTAAATAGAAGAGATAGGATATCATAGTAATAGAATAAAGGTAAGTAAGGCAAATATTACTGCGCAGGGTCAAGGTGACAACCACATAGAAAGACAAAAGGGGGAGATGTAAGAGAAGGTTTGAAATCTTGCAAAGAAATGAACTTGGTAGAGTTGCAGAATCCTACTGCAGTGGGGGATGGGCAAAAAAGGAACTCAGAATTTTGGCGGGAGAGGAGAACTGAGCTGATCCAGCAGTTGGGACTTCTGACTTTGGTCTGGTACCTACACACCAGAGAGGTTAGCTCCGGCAAATTTCTTGATCCAATAATCTCTTCCCTGTGATTCCTGACCCAGATCTCACCAGAAGATAAACCAATTGGACAGGACTTTGAAATATAAACTGACTAACCAAAAAGATTTTCCATCTACCTCTTTGAATCTGAACTCGGGGACAACACTTAATATGCAGTCAAGAACCAGAGTCCTCTTTATTTTGACCCCAGGTGGGTCAGGTGAACCAAATCTGATCTGCTTGACTTTGGGGGGAAGTATATTAGTTAGTTAGGGACCCCTTCTCCCCTCTTCCTTCCTGAACATCAATTCCTTACCCTCCATCTGCCCTGTTCCCTTTTTTGTTTCCCTCCAATAAATTTCAGTTAAGAAGACTGAAGAACTGACTCATACTATTACTAGAGGGAAACTTGAGAGTGAGGGGGAGAGAAGTGACCTTTCTCTCCCCAAGAAGAAGAGAACTTATTACCATAAACCTCTTCAACAAGATCCTTCATAGAACCCAACAGTCAAGTTGAAGGCAGCCATAGTGAGGGGGGTTTGTCAGAGAGTGCTGAGGGGGAAAGATAAACCCATTCTCCTTTCTTCCCTTTGGCTCATCAACATCATCTCCTTACTCTGTCTCTGCCTGGGGGGGGGGGGGAGACTCCATTCCCTTTATCATCCTTTCCCTCTTATTACAAATCTCTCTCCCCTTTGCCCCTCTATTACAGGCTTTACTAAACTGCTAAATGGGACCATGCTTTACAAAAATCGATTTATAACCCTTGGCTAAAGAGTTGTGGGAGCAGGGCTTAGTGAGAGTAATCAGATGAGTGAGATAGTGAATTAATTAGAATCATCAGTGCTTTTTTCCAAATCAATGAAATTTAGAATAGCCAATTTAAAGTATTTTGTAAATAAAAAATGCATTATATGTACATGTTTACAAAACAGATAGTCATTCAGTGTTATAGTTGATTGAATTGAGATGAGCAGTGTTAGCAAGAAGAATTAGTTAAATTAGAATGTGATCTGTTAGCTTGGCTTTGTGAGTGAATATAGTTAACAAATTCCTTTTCTTCCTCAGCTGACTTTGTCTTAATTCCTATCTACATGCTCTTCACCTAAAGAATTGCAAACTTAATTTGAGGTTTTCTTCCTACTTTCTTTGGTCACCAAAAATACTAGTTAAGACTATTCTACTGGAATAAGTAATGCAGTTAAATCTATATTACAGATAAGGAAACTGAGGCTTCAAGACTGGGTAACTTGTCGAACATCATGTAAATAATAATTGGCAAAATAAGAAATGATGAAGAAGTCTTTTAATTCCAATTTCTGTAATCTTTCCATAACAATAAAAAGTTGCTTTGGAAGGAGAAGGGTTAAGGAAATTAACTGATTTGCTTGAAAGTAATTTGCACGTTTGCAAGCCAAAGAGTGAAAATTAATCATGGCTGATAAATGTAAATGGAAACAGCTGGTAAAGGGAAAAAACAAACAAACATTGGATTTGGAGTCAGACAACCTTGCTTCAAATCCCAGCTACCCTGCTTGCTATCCATGTCACCATGGGCAAGTCATTTAGACTCTCTGAGTCTCAGTTACATAATCTGTAAAATGAGGGGTTTGGATTAGAAAAGCTCCAGGGTCCTTTCCAGCTTTAAATCTACATGAATAGTACTAATAAAATGGCAGAGTCTAGGAAAAGGAATGCTTTAAAACAAAATTAGATGTTATGAAGGAACATGGGATTCACATTCTCAAAATCCTGAGTTCTTGGAAGTCCCTTTCATAATGCTCTCAGAAGTTCTTAGTTTTTTTCCTTGTTTTTCTTGATTTTACCCTTTATTACCTCAAATACCATCATTCAAAATGGATGAAAATGAATTCCTTACTGAATTTTCTTGTTTTCTGTTTTATTATTCATATTTTAGCATGCTGGAAAACTACTGTGTATGGGTTTTCAAAAGTCTCTTGATGTTTTCCATATGTTCCAAAAACATTTTATGATGCTTAAAAGCAAAAGGTGACTCCATGGAAAGGCTTTCTGTTATTTTTTAAAATTGTAAAAGGGCATGATTTCAGGAGCATTATAGGTTAAATAGACTTTTGTGGACTTTCCTGGGAACCTAGTCACCATTTATAACATGAATTCTATGGGAAAATATACTCTGAGATCTAAACAACTGACTCACAAGTGAACTTTTGGAGCACAACCAATTCATAAGCTGGAGACTGTGTGCATATGCAGGAAGTGACAAGCCATGTCAGCATGGCCCTTTCAAAGTATACAGTCTGCATGAGCTAGACCTCTCTGCATCTCAAGAAGTAAAAATGGGCAATCAGTAATATATTATGGCAAAATAGTTGCAATCATTAGCAAGATAATGTACAACATAATAGATAGAGTGCTAGGTTTAGAGTTAGAAAGTCCCAGGGTGGGATTCTGCCTGAGACCTTTGTGAGTCATGAGACTCCAGTTAAATGACCACTGTTCTGAGCCTCAGTTTCTTCAGCTCTTAGATGGCACATTTCTCTCCCAGGGATGTTGCATGTTTCACAGCAAATAATGTAAATAAAAATTCTATTTGCATCTTCATTATAACTTGTTAAAGAATGGAATGACAGACATTGATCATGATTTGAAGGCAGGAACATTAATACCATTATCTTTGAATATGAAAGGTAAAGATATTGGAATTTTCAAAGAATGTAAGCATACTACATGGAACCATTAAGGGATGAAGAACCAGTAAAATGATTATAGTGAGAAGTATTCTCTTGTTGAAAGATTTATTTCTTGGATTGATTCCAAAGTTTGGCTCTGATACTTAATTGTAGTTACTCTGGGTGAATCACTTTATCTTAATGGGCCTCAGTTTACTCATCTGTAAAATAAAGGGGTGGAACAAAGTGGTCCTTGATGTTTCTTCCAACTCTAAGTTGATTAACTTATACACTCTGCTTGATACATATTTTGTATTTGGAAGATGGGTTTCCTGTTTTCATTAATGAGAAGAGTTAATTATCCATAAATAATTTGTGATTAATGTTCCATAGTTTTTTGTATTTATATGTGAATGTGTCTGATACTGGTTATAACTTCAGACAAAATAATGAAACTGGTTCTATCAAGGTCCAGCTTTCCTGTTCCCCACTTGTTCAACACTTACCTGGAATCTACTCCCATGCAAGAAAGTTACCATCACACTATCAGCATAACCCAAAGCATCAGCCAAAAGGAGAGTTGGCCCATCTCTATGACTTTTTGTGGTGTACACTTTCCCAAGGGTAGAGAATTAAACACATATAGTGCTTTGGTTTATAAAGTATTCCTTTCTAATCCCTGCTGGGCTAACATAAACAGATGTGCTCTTTATAGCAACAAAAATGGTTTAAGATTAGGTGACAATGAGAATAAAGCCTTGAAAGCAAAATTTGACCAGGGTGACCCATAATATAGGAAATCTGCTCCCAGATTATTGAGTCAAATACTTTGAGCTGCTAGGAAGGTGTTTGCTATATAAATGCAAATATGTTTTCACTTGTAAAAAAAACACTATGTAAAATTGTCTTACATAGAATTTGAAATGAACATTCCAGTTTTTCACTTGATTGAAACCATTGGCTATTTTTATTTACAGATGTTTTTTAGTCTTACTACCATCTGCTGCTCATTGCAAGAGCATGCAGAATTCCTGGGATCATGTATCCTTCAGCAGATTTCTTTGTTATGGTTATTGTGGCTTGTTGGTTCAACTTTTTCTTGGTAGTTATAGTAATCTTATTCCTAAACTCTGTACTTTGGGTTGTACAACTCTAGCATAATCTGAACTGCAAATTCTAAGATTCTAGAATGAAAATGATTCTCTAGTAATTATTACAGGTCGAAAATCTCTGCTCTTGTTTGTCAACACTAGTTTGTTTCTGTTAACCCAATTAGATTTTCTTTGTCCCTTATCTAAGATTTGCAAAGTCTATAGTATCAAAATAGTTTTGGCAAGACAAGAGAGGGCATTACTTGGTTAGTCAAGAAAAGCTGGTGAATCAGAAGTCACTAAAGCATTTAGTGGCCATTTGCTTAGATTAAACCAAGAATACACTGAATTGAAGTGATGGATTGACTGCTTACATACACATAATTAATGAAAGAATTTGTAAGACTTTTATAGAGGGCAGTTACGTGACCCAGTGGATTGAAAGCCAGGCCTAAAGATGATAGGAATTGGTCTCAGTTATTTTTTAGCAGTGAGACCCTGGGCAAGTCATTTAACTTCCATTGACTAGCCCTTACTGCTCTTCTGCCTTACAATTAATAGACAATATTGGTTAGGTCAGGGTTAAAAAAAGAAATAGCTATTAGAGCAGATTTATCTGGAATTACCTTAATTTTCCATTTTGTACTGGCCTTGAGAAACAAAATCCTTTCCTTCTGTCTTAGAATTGGAATTAAGTATTAATTCCAAGGCACATGAGTGAAGGGCTAGGCAATTGGGGTTAAGTGACTTGCCTGGGTTACACAGTCAGGAAATATCAGAAGCTAGATTTGAATCCAGGACTTCCTATCTTCAGACCTCACTCTCTATCCACTGAGTCACCTAGATGCCTGAATTTACCTTTCCAACATGATTTTCTGGTGCTTCTCTGAACTTATAAACTATAGACGAATTGACCAGTAAACCTGCCTTCTCCTATACTGTATTTTTAGATGAACATTTATTAAGAGCTTACTATATGTTAGGCACTATACTAAATGCTGAGAATACAGATATGAAGATCAAGACAATCTCTACCTCATGGAATTTATATTTTAACAGGGGGAGGCACCAGTAGAGAAGTGGTGATCAAAAATGTATATTTTGGCCTAAAAAGTCATCATGATGGAGAGTGGCACTACAGGGAAACCAATTTACTCATTATTTCTAGGAATGACAGTATTGATTTGAATACTGACCACAGGGTTACTAGTAGAAAACTGAGAGCAGATCTTTGATCCAGTCATACCTCTGCTGAGTTTATACCCCAAAGAAATAATAAGGAAAAAGACTTGTACCAAAATATTTATAGCCATGCTCTTTGTGGTGGCAAAAAACTGAAAAATCAGGGGATGCCCTTTGATTGGGGAATGGCTGAACAAATTGTGATATATGTTGGTGATGGAATACTATTGTGCTCAAAGGAATAATGAACTGGAGGAATTCCATGGAGACTGGAACAACCTCCAGGAAGTGAGGCAGAGTGAGAGGAGCAGAACCAGGAGAACATTGTACACAGAGAATGATATACTGTGGCACAATCTAATGTAATGGACTTCTCTACTAGCAGCAACGCAGTGATCCAGGACAGTTCTGAGGGACTTATGAGAAAGAACACTATCCACATCCAGAGGAAGAACTGTGGGAGTAGAAACAGATGAAAAACAATTGCTTGATCACATGGGTCGATGGGGATATGATTGGGCATGTAGACTCTAAATGATCACCCTAGTGCAAATATCAATAATAGGGAAATAGGTCTTGGTCAATGATACATGTAAAATCCAATGGAACTGCTCATTGCCTACAGGAGGGGGGTGGAATGAGAGGAGGGAGAGAGCATGAATCATGTAACCATGGAAAAATATTCTAAATCAATTAAATAAAATGTTTCAAATAAAAAAAGAAAGTTCAATATACTACAAAAAAAACCTGAGGGCAGAGAAAATAGGAAGGTATGCTTGGGGCAACATAATAACAATATCTCATTTTTCTAGTGCTTTAAAGTTTATAAGGTATTTTGTGAATGTTATCTTCATTATAGCCTTGTGAGATTGGTGAGAGGATTGCCTCCATTTTACAGAAGAGGAAGCTGAGGCTGAGAAAAAGGTTAAATAATTTGGCCAGGGTCACAAAAATAGTCAGTATTCAGGCAGAATTTGAACTACAATCTTCCTGATCCATAGTCTAACACTATTGCCTCAACTGGCTGTCTAGGGAGGTGATGAAGATGGCCAGAAAATAAGAGGGGGTGGTGAGTCTGGATCTGAGACAGATACAGAGAAATTTTACCAATCAGGTGCCAAGGGTGGGAACTAGAGTCTGCAGGCATAGTGCATAGGTGGTGGGAGAGCAGTGCTATATTATCTATAGTGGTAATGAATTCCTCTCTTTTTCATCCATTGATTTCTATCATTTGATCTCCTTCCCTTCCTTCAAAGCCTAGCACAAGTATTACCTCCTCTATTATAAAACTTCCCCTTTTCTCTTTTTTTTTTTTGCCCATCCATGGTTAAACCAGGATTGACTCTATCCTTTGTAAATCTCTTAAGCCAATTTATTTGACCTTTCCTATGTACTTAATCATTTTTTATAACTCACATTGCATTATTCATGCACATCTCCCAGTCTTCTGGGGCATTTCATACTCCTTGAGGTCAGTCATGGATCCCATCTTCAACTTTGTATTCCTATATACTAATCCATAGTAGGATCTTAATGTTTGTTGAATTTTCATTTTCGTTGCCACAGACAAGTGATCCTTGATAAAAACCATTTTGAAGTTCCTCAGACCTCTCCAAGGAATTCATCAATTATATTGTATCCTACAGCTCTGAAATTAGCAGTTGAATTATTTAGAGGGGAAAAAAGATGAATGATATTATTCACTCCAGGGATTTCTAGGCATTAATGTTACCTGACTGAGTAGTATTCATAACCATAGCCAAAGGACCTTAATAATAGAGGAAGTTAAATAATTACCAGTAATTAGTAGCAGTGATGGAGCCCTGATGGTGTACTTTGGTATTAGCATGTCATAACCTGATTGCTCTCACAATGAAAGATCTTTTCCCTGTTAAGGTTCTAATATTTTTAGGTCATTGCTCTTTGTTCTTTAAATGATGAAAAATTATCGTTATTGAAATTCTTTCTAGGTAAGAGGAAAGAAGCCTTCTCTGGATGGTCTTCCTTAGAATGCAGCAAATATTCATTAAGTATCTTGGTTGCTGTTGTTTAGTTTCAGCAGCATTTAATTCTTTGTGAGTTCATTTGGGGTTTTTCTTGGCAAAGATATTGAAGTAGTTTGCTATTTCCTTCTTCAGTGGATTAAGGCCAACAGAGGTTAAGTGACTTGCTCAGGGTCATATAGCTAGGAAGTGTCTGAGGTCATATTTGAACTCAGGTCTTCCTGACTCCAGGCCCAGTGTTCTATCCACTGAGCCACTCAGCTGCCTCCACAGACATCTTCAAATATTTGAATATTTCATATGGAAGAGGTTACCTATCACACTTGGTTCCAGAGATAAATCTAGATGCAATGGATGGGAGTACAAAGATGTACTAGAATAGAGTACAAGGCAAAGTGTGTGAAAAGCCAGAGCTTTGCCCACTTAGAACAGCTACCTTAGGAGTTCTCTTCTCACTAGATAATAGGCTCACAGTTCTAGATCTGGAAGGTCCTCAAAGGCTCAACTCTCTCATTTTACAAATGAGAAACCTGAAGCCCAGGGTGGACAAATGACCTGCCTAAGGCCACACATGTAGTAACTATCAGAGGTGGACTATGAACCCAGGTGCTTTGATCCTGGAGCTGAGGCTCTTCTCTTTATGGTTTTAAATCTGGCAAGAAGGCTATCAATGCCTTTCTCCAAATCATTGCTAAAACTATAAAACAGAACTTTGTCAAACACTGATCTGTGGGGCATGCTATTAGATGTCTCCTTGATGGCTGGCATAGAAATAGTAATGACCACTCTTTGGGTTTGGCCACTTAACTAATTCTGAATCTTCCTGGATATATTATTTTCTAGTCAATTTCTCTCCAGCTTTTTAATAGGAACAACAGGAAAATCTTTTACATCATTTAAAAAGCATTTATTAAGCTACTAGGATGTGCTGAATGGCACATAGGCTTCACCATTCTATTGATCCTTCTCTTGGTAACCCTGTCAAAAACAAAATGAACTTAGCCTTCATCAACCTCTTCTTTTAAAAAATGGATTTTTTCCAGGTCACATGTTGAAATATTTTTTTAATATTCATTTTCAGACATCTTACAGACATCTTTCAGAATCCATGTTCTCTCTCTCCCCCCCAATCCTCTCCAAGAAGTCAGGTATTATGATTTAGGTTGTACAAATATTATCATATAATACATATTTCCCTGTTCTGCATATTGTGAACCAAGACCCATATTGCTTACACTAGAGAAAAATTCATGGAGGAAATAGGTTTCAATCTGCATTTGGACTTCGTCTGATCCTTTTATGGTGATGAATATTCTTTTTCGTCATGAGTCCCTTGGAGTTGTCCTGGATCCTTGCCTTCTTGATAATAGTTAATTCATTCACAGTTGATCATCATTCATTATTGTTGTTACTGTGTACAATGTTCTCCTGGTTTTGCTCACTTCATTTTCTATCAGCAACCTGCTCTTACTGAGACCATGAAGATTCTTTTCAACTACCACTTTCTTTTAGCCTCTTTATTAAGATAGTAATGCAATAGATAGAATGCCAGGTCTGAAGTCAGGAAGACTGATCTTGATTTCAAATCTAGCCTCAGATACCGACTAGCTGTATTACTCTGGGCAAGTCACTTAACCCTGTTTAATTCAGTTTCTCATTTGTAAGTGAGCTGGAGAAGGAAATTATAAACCACTCCAGTATCTTTGCTGAGAAGACCCCAAATGGGTTCATGAAGAGTCATATGCAACTGAAATGAATGAACAACAAATTATAACAATAGAGTCTATAATTTTGTGAGGAATCATCAAAGTCAACCTTAAAAACTTATGTTTTACAAACTTCATTCATGCTTCTGTGATTTTGAAAAGGGATGAGTTGTTATAGTCAACATAGTGTCATTAATCACCAAATTTGAGACCTAAAAGAGATCTCAGAAAACATAGCTAGCATCTCAATAATAGCAAGCATTTAATTGGGACTTTAAAGTTTACCAAGTACTTTTCATATATTATCTTATTTGGTCTTCATAATGAAATCATCTATGAACTAGGTACTATTATTATCCCTATTTTACAGATGAGGAAACTGAGGCTAAGGCAGATTAAGTAACTTGTTCAGGGTCATACAACTAGTGTCTGAGGTAGGAATAGCATGAAATTCTGGACTCCTAGTCCTAGAACACTGTTCACTGGGCCACCAAGCTGTCATCTAGTCCAACCTGTACTAGAATAAGAATTCTTTCTACCACATTCATGGCAATGGGCTCTTTTACAATTATCTAAAGGCCTAGAGAGGTCTAGATCACATTGTATTCCAAGGCAACTTGTTCCACTTTGGGAAAGTTTGAATTATTAAAAAGATTTTCCTCATAGCCAGCTTAAATCTGCTTGTCTGCCATATCCATGCTTCGTTCCTTGAAGTGCAATAGAACAATCCAAATCCTTCTACTTTGTCTTGGCCTTTCAAATATTTGGACTGCATAAAGGTGCTTTTAATCATTTCTTCTTTATGCTAAACATCTCTGGTTCCTTCCCTTGATCTTTTCATGACATTGTCTCCATTTCTGTTAAGATCTAGGTTGCCCTCTCATAGACACAATTCAGATTGTTTATGTTCTTAAAATTTGGTATTCAGAACTGAACAGAGTTCTTCAGATACGGTCCTCTCAGAGGAAAGCATTATTCAGGCCAATTTGCCTCACTTTAGTTTTGACCACTATGTCATACTTTTGACTCACTCACTCTAAAAGGTGTTCCAAAAAAAAAACACAAGATCTTTTCCACCAAAATTGTTGCGTAAGTACACTTCCTGTAGTTTATACTTGTGACTTTTGAACTGTGTGTTGGTGTGTGCATCTCTCTTTCTGTGAAGACAGGAATGTAGTAAGGACAGATAACTATTTCTAAGATTTGGTATTAAAAAGGAGAGACATAAAATAATGGTTCAAATAATCCTAGATCAATCTATAGCTCAAGAGAAGCTGGGATGTCATTTCCATCTAGTCCATCCCTAATTTACAGATTGGGAAACTGTAGATGATGGGAGCTAAGGGACTCATCCAGAGTCACAGAAGTAGTACACATCTGAAGTCAGATCTGAGCCAAGTTTCTCTGATTCTAGTGACAATGATTTTTTTCAAAGTGCCTCCTCTGAGAGAAAACTGAGCCCATTTGAGAGCTGGGAAGGGGAGAGACTAAGGACAAGAGAGTGAGAGGGAATGACATAGAGGATCAGCTCTTGGAGGATTGCTTTAGGGTGCTCTTTGGTTCCTTCTACTTTCCTCTGCACTTGATAGGGTTTCAGATTCTTAGTATCCCATGAAATGCCAATTAGCTCATTAACCATTGTTCATAGCTCTTTAGAGTCTTTACTCTTGAAAAATTCAGAAACTTTGTTAGGAATACATTTCTGCTGCAACTGAACACCAGGGAAACATAAAGCACTAAGTGCAGTTCCTTTTATCCCTAAGATGTGGGGAAGGGGGAGATGGACTAGTTCAAGTGTGATTTTCATTGGCTTCTGGGACATCTTAGATAAGAAAACTTTACTGATTTACTTGACTATGTTCTTGGCAACTTATTTGTCATAATTAAATGCAAATAATCTGATTGTGGTAGGCTACCAAGTATAAATAAATTAGAGATGAGTTCTAAAACAAAATCTAGAGTAAGCTGGTCATTTCCATTCCCTTGGACTCAAAGATAGACCAGGATGGATAAAGGATATAAATGAGATGTGAATATATATATATATATGTTTATATATATGTTATATAAATATTAGTCATTTTTATTTTTACATAGAAACTCCTCTGGGACAAACAATGAACTCAAACTTAAGTCTCCAAAGAGACTACTTGTCCCTTCATGGTTCTAGATTGAGTAATTAGAATTTCTAATACCATATACCACATGCCCTCATTTGGTGTTCATCTTCCTAATATCAATTAATGAGTTTTTATCTCCTTGAAACTGATTAGTCAGTTGATATCAATCATTTCAAATTGGAATTTACTGATAAAGTACAAGAAAAAGAGAAGTTACAATAGCATTTTTTCTAAACAGCGGGCTCAGTATATTCAAGAGTATCCTTCTGCACATACTTTGTTCTTGTGGAGAGTGAGCTCAAATTTAAAGCACAAAGGTATTGGAGCATCATAAAGGGAACATAGATGGCTGGGGAAGCTTTTGTCCTGAGGAGTCCTCTCTTTATTTTTAGTGTGCCCATCAAGTTCATGTCCATGTGTGGCATCGCTGATGGACAAGTTTCTCTCTTATTCAGTTGGTCTGATGTTTTACTGTACTCAGAGTTCTGGACGATCCACTGCCAGACTGGTCAAACAGGTTGTTTGGTTTCTATGCTCTGTCCTTCCTGGATGCAACTGTTACTGCTAGTTACAGAGTTCAGATGGTTGGAAGGATCTCATGGCTTTGATGGTTCTCCTGGGTGTTCTCATATAATGAACCTCTTTCACTGAAGATTAGAAAAGCATAAACACAAAAGAAACAGAGACTATGCAATCAGGGGCTTGTGGCATCTGGGTGAGGAGCTAAGATAGGCAAAGCTGCTGCTCTCTCCCCTACCCAGAGGCTTATATCAGCTCCTGCTTTGACTTACTCCAGGAAGGGCAATTGTAGAAAGGATCCTCTCCCCCCTCTCTCCATCACTGTCCTCTCCTCTCCTATTTTCTCCTTTCTTCCTTTATTCTCTCATTTCCATAAGAGGGAGAATGGTTAATAAATAAGCCAGGCAATTGCAGCCCTGCTTAATGAGCAAAAACCTACTGAACATTGGGGTGTGTGTGTGTGTGTGTGTGTGTGTGTGTGTGTGTGGTATTATTATGGCACCTTGTCCTTTAAATTGTTTTCATCTAACTTTAGAAATTTCAAAATATTGTAATTTCTTACTTTTTTTTTTTACATAGCAGTATTTGGGAGTTTAAAACAATCCCATAGTCTAGCCATTACATTCCCACCATTCATCAAAACAGATTGAAGAAGTCAATTTCATTAGTTGAAGATATCCCTGTTTGTTTAGGAAACTTTGTCTCAAAGGGATACAGATGGCTTTTCTTAGGCTAGCCTTGGCTTTTTGCCCAGACCAAAATTCAGAGGAATAAACTTATATTTACCTTTGAGAAAGGAATTTGTGACCTGACTTCTATTGGCCAGTTTTGCATTAGCAAAATCTATAATGGCAAATTTCCAGAACAGAAACAATCTCGTTGGCACACGTCCTTCAGTACTTGAAAGGACTCATGATCTCTTCATTAATACTCCTTCCACCAAGGCAGATAGCCATCCATCCTTGCCTTAACTGGTGGCTTCATAAATTGTTGGGTTTCCCCTGCCTCCCTCAAAAAAAAAGTCATCTGGTAGCCAACCTGATGATGAACCTTGGCAAACTGAGTCAGCCTAGTCTTCTGACAAATACAGAGCCATCACATCACACTGTGGTTCTAATTTGAATCTGCTAGAGTTTGGTTTGATCTGATGAGGTTTGAGCTCCCTTGGTATACCTTTTACAACACCAGGGTCATGTTCATGTCATAATGTAAAGCTCCTTGGAGTCAGGCACTGTTTCATTTGTGTCTTTGTTTCCCTGGTGCTTAGTATGGTTCCTGGTACACTATAGGTGTTCAATAAATAAATATGGAATAGATTTTAATTGAATGAGAGGCTACATGGTATAGTGCATAGAACAATGAACTTGGACTCAGGAAAGCTTGTCCTCAGACACTCATTAACTCTTGGATCACCTGCAAATCACTTAATTTCTTTGGGCCTCAATTTCCTCATCTGAAAAATGAGACAGTTGGACTTGATAGGCTCTAAGTTCTCTTGCAGTTCTAAATCTTTGATCCTATTAAATGGTCAGTGATTTTAGAGGAGGAATCTGTACATCTTAGCAGAAAACAAATATACAATAAATACCAAAGGGAGCAAATTGAATTGTGTTGGCCATGAGACTATTTTGAACAATGAGACAATAATCACCACTTTTGCAATAGAGACTCAGGAGATTAAAAGGCCATTAAGGTGATTTCTGTTGGTTTTGTTACAAAGTCCATGTAGAACAATGAATACATGATGAGTTTATTAGAAAAGAGCATCCTGAGTATGAAGCTACTTAATATTATTTGATAACAAAATCATTAAAATTCAATTATTATTATTAGAAAATAGCACCATTAATAGGAAAGTACTTTATATTATTTGGTACCAAAGTCATTAAAATTCAATAAACTACCATTTAAAAGTTTGTCACCCTCATTTTTTCATGTTGTTATAAAACATGGGAACTGAATATTATGTATTCCAGAATTTAAGCACCTTTCCCAATCTCTCCCGAAAGCCTTGTTTATTCTTATAAAAACAGCAAAGCATCATTTACAAAAGTTAAATATTTAATAGTTTGCTTTTAGAGTCATGGTGAATAGAAGGGGTGTGGGGGGAGGAGAAATCTAAATCATTTAAAAATTTGAAGAGCAATTTAATGGTAAGTGAGCCAGAATTCCCAGAATAAACAAGTTTTCTCACTGCTAAAAAGAGGCTCAGCAATGAATCTATATACTGAATCTATACATAGCAAAGCCATGGATTACTGAAAACATTGTTGACTGGTGAATGTTTCCTGTAATTTGTAGACCCTTGGGATTGGTGGGGAGTTGTCCCCAAGGGCAAAATCATAGAGGTTCAGAGTTGGAAGGGACTTCAGCAATCATATTGTCTAATTTATACCTGTAAGGAAGAATCCACTACCTCTTGAGGTAGTCAATCCCCTTTTGCCTAGTTATTATGAAAATGAGGAAATATTTCCTTACACCAAGCATACATTTTCCATTTTGTATCTATTGATCAAACAGAACAAGTGAAATCTTTCTTCCTTGCCACAAACCTTCAGAAACTTAAGCATAGCTATTATATGTAGCCCCTTTCTCAAATCTTTTCTTCTCCAGGAACCTACAATGTGCCAGGCCCTTGGCAAGGTGCTGAACATGCATGTTGAACAAACGATACAATCCTTATTTACAAGGAGTTTACATGCTCACTTGTGAGGAAACATGGATATATATATGTATATACAGAATAAATATAAAAGAACAAATACAAAGAAGTTAAGTACATGGTAATTTGTGAGGAAAGGGCATTAGGAAAGGCATCCTGCAGAGGTCAGTGTTCACCTGGGCATGGTGGTAAGTTATGCTCACCTGAAATACTTGTTTCCAGGGAGACCAAAGCTGGTGAATTGTTTGAGCTCAAGATTTCTAAATTGTAGTGGGCTATCCTGATCAGATAACTACATTAAATCCAGTTCCAAAATAATGAGCCCCAAGGAAGAGGAATCAAGTAGGCTACCTAAGGTGGGATGGGGTAGTCTAGATCAGATATGGGAAAGTCAAAGTTTTTATACCCATCATTTCTAGGATTGGCCCATAAGTGGTGGCTATACCATTGGCCAAATTTAGACAGGGAGAATTCATCTCAGACAAACCAAAAAGAAAAACAAAAACAACTGTTCAGTTCTTACAAATAATCCTGATGCAACATGAGCTTGAAGACCTCCCAATCCTCTGGATCCTCTCCTGCTTCTCAATGTCCATTATAAAATGTATTGCTTGGAACTGAGCAGTCTCACCAGGGCAGATTGCCCTGGGACTCTATCTATTACCTCGCTAGATCAAATAGACTACATGCTCTCCAAGGTCCGTGTAGAATCTTTAAACCCTTCAAACATTGTTAATATGTGCTCTTTTTACCTTAGAATTGCTCAGTTCTCATTCCTGGAAATGGGGAAAACCTTTTCATTCACTCTCAAATTGGATTTGTACCATAATTACAGAATTACCAAGTTTTACCTTTTGTCCAGACACACAACTATGAAATCCAAGCAACTGGTCCCTTTGGTAAGTGAGCACAGGAGTGTAAGAAGTCAGGGGACATTGTTAATCGCTAGATGTGAAGACTTCCTTCTAAACAATTGAATAGCCAGTAGTGATTACAGTGAAGATTTTCCCTTCTTCCCCAGCTTGTGATCCTACCGAAATCTTTCGGTGCTTTTGTGAAAGCCTAGGTCGCTGAATTTTGTGTCCAAGAAGCAAGCTCTTTATTTCCTCTAACATGCACAAAGAAGCATAGTAGGTACAATTTAAATATTAATTTGGATGAAATAATAAAATAGAAATGGATTTTTTCATTTAGAGGGTTGCCCTTTGGGAAAAGAGTCTTAAGACCATCCGATGGATAATTAATTTTTTAAAAAATCCTTAAATCTTTATTTCCTTGACACACTTTCTAAGCCTGTAATATCATTTTTAAATGGTTCCCACCATATATTTTAACAAATATGACTAAATATGCCACCTTCCCATAGATCTATTGTTATATAGAAGTAACCATTCTCTTCCAGGATAAATCCATCCAATTCATCTCTGCTGAGTTTTTTTTTTTTTTTAGATGACTGTAAATATAACTCCCACCTATTCAAATTAAGCTCTTTCAAGATATGGGAAGCTAGATCTGCCTGTAACTCAAAAATGCTAACAATGCCTGTGTAACTTTAGTTCCTCAGCATCTGGATCTGATCACTCTGGTCCATTGGTTAAAAGGACTGGTATGATGAGTCCCAGATGTTGAAAAAATGGCAATACTTTTCAGCCTAACTGGCTTGGGATAAGAACTAAATGAAAGGTAAATGTTTAAATTTGAAGGGGCTAAGTGAGCTTTGGAGTAGGCAGCAGCAATGTTTGGGGATTGGCACAGTGGTAAAGTTCTCTCAAAGCTAATAATGCAGTTTTTAAGATCAAGCTACAAAGACAAGGCCTCATTTTTTTTTCTATATTTTAGAGGAGCTATTCTTGTTCATTCTGGAGCAACTCAGGTGTGCAATCCACCCCCACTTCCTATGATGCATATAAATAAAGAAGACTTTCTATATAGAATGAGGGTATAGGTTAATAATTGCACAGTGAGGTATTTTTCAATATCACAACAAAGCATTGTTATGTGGTAATAGCTTATCTATACTGCTGGTATCATTGTAATGGTAGAAAATATTAATATTTATATAGACATTTCATTATTTAGTAAGATCCCAGGAAAACACAATATTTTATCTTCTTTCCTCCACAGTTTGATCATTTAAATACTGGAATTTTTTTTTTTACTTTTTTATCCTTCTTCCTCTACGCTCCCTTTCTTTTCTTGCTGTCATGAAAAATTTCATATAACTAGAAAAACTTCAGTAATGTTCTGAGATCAAAATTACTTTAGAATCCTTTGGGATTAAAATATGCAGTTTTACTATGGCCTTCAGCACTCATAAATGGGACCCAGTTTCCGCAAGGAAAACTATTCATGGGGTAAGAAATGTGTATAAATACAAAAGACTCAGAAAGTTAGTAGTAGTAGCAATTCGTTACCTTTCCCTGCAACCCACCCCCTCTTCCCAGTGTTTGTGTTTATGTGATTGAAGTAATTCTGGACTTTCATATCATATTCAGCAAATTGACAAAAGATGGGAATAATTAATAAATAATAATAGGTTGCTGAAAGTCAGGCACACCAATACACTGTTGGTGGAGTTGTAAACTTGTCCAATGACTCTGTAAAAAAGTTTGGAATTATGATAAAATGGAGTAAGTGATATGACCATCTTCTTTGACTTGGAGATTCTGGTTGTATACTCCAAGGGATCAAAAAAAGAAAGAAATAGCCAACATATGACAAAATATTTATTGTATCTTTTTTTTAGGGTACCAAAAACCTAGAAATATAGATTGTAGCCACTGATTGGTAAGTAGATAAATTATTGCATGAAAACCTAATGGAATATTACTGTGTCATAAGATATGACAAATATGAAGAGTTAGAGTAACATGGGAAAGTTTATATAAATTGGGCAATCTTTTCATGTGCCCTGCTTATTCTCACTAGAAATAGCACTCCCTATCACAAACCTACAGAATTCTTGTCCTGGGGTCTAGAGAACCAAATCCTTTCAGTTTTTGAACTCTTACAGAATAATTTTATCCATCACACAAAAAACAATATGTCCTAGGTCTGATTATCACCAACAGGGATACCTCCTAGTTATTAGAGAAGATTTTCCAGGAGGTATGGTGCTGTCTAGACATTGTCTAGACTTTGGCCTTATAGCCAGAGAAGGGACAATTGCTGGACAACTCTAACCTTTATGATATCTTGCCAATTTGAAAATTCAGGGTTCTAACCTTTTTAGAGAGAGAGTATTCATTAGAATATCTTGAACAAAGAAGTGCTTTGCCCACATGATCCTTTAAAACTGGAAGATCCATAAGGGATTGGATCCACAATATTGGGGAGCAGAGAACCTGGACTTTGATCCCCAACATTATTATCTAATCAAATAGAAATTACTTATTAACCCATGGTATATTTTAGGTACCGGGATAAACACTGGGTATACAAATACAAGAAAAAAGATAGTCTTTATCCTTAAGGAACACATTCTAATGGGGAAGACAATAACTTTTCAAAGAAAGCTGAAAAATGAATGAGGGGTGTCAATGATATGGATTGATAGAAAAAGAAATCTAGAGAATTTGGAGTAGAACTTGGAATGGAATGAAAGTATGAACATGTTTGGTTTTGTTATTTCCTTAGAATGGGATTTCCTGAAGGAACTGACCAATTAGAGAAAAGGGGCAAAAGGGACTATATTTTATATATTAGATAGTGCCGTGTATAGATTGCTGAACTTGGAATAGGAAGAACTGAGTCCAAATCTTGCTTCACACACACTTATTAGTTGTTTGATCCTGAGAAAACCACTTAACCTCTGCCAGAATTTGACACCATGCCTGGCACATAGTAGGGACTTAATAAATATTTGTTGACTGACTGAATCTGTCTTGGTTTCCTTATTTATAAAATGCAATAAAAATAATAATAAATTTCAACAACTTCTCAGAGTTATTGTGAGGATAAAATGATTTTATTTTTTTAAAAACTTTACAAACCTTAAAATACTCTATATGCAATGGTTATTATCATTTGGGAAGATTACCTGTTCAGTGGTCCCAAAGGGTATTTGTTTTGGGGGGAGTTCAAACCACTAGGTGGCAATATGATTCTTAGGAAGATTTAATTGGAAATAGATGTTTCACTGGAATATCATGATTTTTTCCTCCCTGGACAGCCCAAATTCAGTTCCCTTCTAGTGGGGTCCAAATTATGGGTTGTTACTGAATTAGAAGGACTCCAAGATCCTCATCCAAGATTGAGTGATGCACCAGAAAGAACAGAGAATTGTATTGATCTCTTGTGGGCTACTTAGAGTATGTGTGTGTATATATAGGCTAATAGTAGTTTTTTGGATGTAAGCTTCTTGAGCACAGGGATTGTTTAATTTTTGTCTTTTTATCTCCAATACCTAGTACAATTTTTCATACATAAAATACTTCTGGACCCTATGATGTACACAGTTTTGGTCTTCCCTTGGAGAGATTAAAGAGTATAACAATATAGTAACTTGTCTAATATTTTATTACTGTTGATCATAGGAAAACCTCTAGAGTCAAGGTCTTATCTCAATCTGTTAAGAAAGTATGGTGGGAGCAGTATTCTAAACCTTAGCTCCATGCAAGTTAGACTAATCTTTAATTAAAAATTATATTAGCTAACATTTATATGGCACTATTGTGTGCCAGCACCATGCTAGGCATTTTGCAGTTATTATTTCATTTGATCCCCACAACAATCCTGGGAAGTAGGTGCTATTATTATCTCCATTTTACAGAGGAGGAAACTGAGGCAAAAAGAGGTTAAGTGGCTTACTCAGGGTCATACTGCTAGTAAATATTAAAACCATTCTCAAGACTTGGTTGCCTCAGGGTAGTAAAGGACTGTATTGTTGACCTTATTTCCTGGTTGCCTTAGGACAGTGGTGGTGAACCTATGGAATGGGTGCCAAAATGGTGCACAGAGGGCTCTCTGTGAGCACTTGGTCATCCTCCTCCATCCCTCATTGATTACTAGAAAGGCAGGGGGACTCAGGCTGAGCTGCCCCCATTCACCTTTCCACCATGCCTGACAACATTTTTCACTTCACCAGCCCCTCTGCCTAGCATCAGCTTAATGGAAGAGCACAGGGAGTAAGGAGGGTGGCTCATAGGTAGCGGAGCTGGAGGGGAGAGGAACAATCAGGCCACTCCCATCCCCCTCTTTTCACTTGTGTTAAGGACACATGATCCACCCTTTTGCCCTGTGTGTGTGTGTGTGTGTGTGTGTGTGTGTGTGTGTGTGTGTAGGGGGTTGAAGGGGTGGCAATGCACATGGTCTCTCGGTCTGGGGGGTAGGGTGTGGATTTCTTCTCTAAAATGTTTATCATCACTGCCTTAGGAGCTAGTAGAGTTTTAGCTGCTTGATGATACTTGGCTGGTGGACCAGGATGAAGAACTTAGGCAAGGGAGCTTCACTCAATTGATTCAATTGATTATTCTTACTAAACATCTTTCAGCTAAATCTCCTTTTGTTATCTTTTGGATGACCTAAGTGTGTTTCATTTTGTTCCAGCCAGGGTTAGTACCTGAGTCAGACCCACCCTGGAAAAATTAGTGTAGTTCTGTAGGATTGGAACAGAATGATCTCAGTACTGTAAAGGTTGGGCACTGTAGAAGGTGAGGCCAGCATGATCCTCATGATTCTGGTGGTGTTTTTGGTGATACTTCTAGCTAAAATAACTTCTAATCTTGATGTACACCTACTGGGAGATTATAGAATAGAATATCTGTGGCCATTCAATAAAGAGAGATGAATGTGATTATGCTTGGTATCCTTAAGAACTGTTATTTAAAAGATAATTGAAGTGAACTGTCTTTTACTTCCAAAATCTGTTCTTCTGGCTTGGTAATTTAAGTCTCCATTTCTAGTAGGGAATTTCCACAGAACACACTTTACCTTCAAAGTACAAGGAAGGGATTTTATTTTCTTTTTTAATCCTGAAAGTAAATTTTCTCTCACTATAAAACCATAAATGCAGAAGAATGAGGTATGCTTTCCTCTTGTTGGAACTGGGATTCCTTTATATTGCAAAATGGACATCATTACTTTATTTTCTTGGGGGAGCCCTGCTTTGCCTGAAGGTCCCTCCTACCTTTAGAAGAGTCATAACTATCTGTGGCTAGGGAAAGAATTGTTTGGTTTTGTATAGCTTTTTGGACATGACATAGTAGCTGAACAAACAGACCTCAGTCTTATAAGCATATATGGTCATAGCCAGACAATTGAAGGGTGGCAAGACATAATTAACAGTGATTGAGTCTAAATCGAGTTAGATTCCAGGATTTTTAAGACTGTCTAAGCATTGAGCCAAAGGAACTGCTATTTTTTGTTTGTTTGTTTTTTAATTTGGCATTGGAGAGATTGATTGGAATTACTCTACAGTGGACTTTGTTGTGACTCTGTTGCCAGGCACTGTCGGAGGCACTTCAAAAAGACAATATTTAATTCCCCTCAGGAGTCCAGACATTTATGGAATTGAGGATATAGACAAATGATTACAGTTGCAACCAAATTAATATTCTGAGAATAGAGAGGGGGTGATAAATCAGTTTTAAAATTCTATTCTCACTTCTTAGCTATGAACTGTAAACTGTAACTGCCTCTCACTTTCTTCGACCTCTTCGAACTGCAAAGATTTGGCTTAAATATGGACCTGATCACTTAAATTCAGGACAAAGTTCTTTCAAAATGTTCATATATGCATATGTGTGTGTTCTTGTGTGTGTGTGTGGTGGTGATGGTTGTGGGAGATAAGAACTGAAGCCTGGGATTTTTGGTCTTTCTTATCTCACAGTTACTTCTTCAAGGAACTTATATGGTTTTGTTTTGGTTTTGCTATGTTTCTATTTTAGTTTTTCTTTTCCCTCTTCAATGCTGTCCATGTACTTTTTGAATCCCTTGCATCTGAACAGACCAAGAGCCCTAAAGTCTTGTTAAGTGATGAGAGGTCTTCAAGAAGACCTCCAAAACCTCACTACTGGGTGGAATGTTTTAAGAGCTAATCCCTAACTTTTTTCATTAGGCTAAATTTTTTCCCCTTTAAAAGTGATTAAAATCATTTAAAAGACTTGACTGGCTTGGTAGAACTAAAGTGGTAGACTGTTAACATCATTTCCTGACTGCTTGAGTACAAAAATTTCATGGGAAGCTCCATGATGCTTGGCAAACCATGATAGTAAACTTAAGCAAAGGAGTTTTGCTTAGCTGAATGTCCTTCTCCTGCAAAGGCTAAGTGGATCTCCTTTGGTCAACTGTGGAATGACTTAAGGCCTCATTTCATTATGTTGTAAGACTGATACAAAGTGAAGTGAGCAAAACCAGAATATTATACACAATAATAACAATAATGTATGATTATCAATTGTGTCTGTTTAACTATTATCAACAAGGCAAGGGTCCAGGACAACTCCAAGGGACTCAGGATGAAAACGAATCTCTACCACCAAAGAAGGAAAAGACAGAATCTGAATGAAGATTAAAACATAATATCATTTACTTTAATTCCTTCATGAATTTTTCTCTATTGTAAGCAATATTTCTTGTTTCACAAAATGATGAACAGAGAAATGTGGATTATATGATAATATATATGTATATATATGTACATATATATATGTGTATATATAACCTATATCCTATTACCTTCCTTCTTGGGAAAGAGAGAGGAATGGAAAGGAGGAGGAAAAAAGGATGAGACATAAATTTTTGGAAATAGCTAAAGAATTTATTTTTCTTGGATAAATATTTATTATAATTTATAATAAATCATATGAATTATATTATTATGTTATAAAAAAACAAAAATAAGTGGTAACTCATTTCATTTCAGTATCAAACTTAAGCTAATCTAGATCTGACTTGAGTCAGGCCCAGCCCAGGAAAGGGCATTGGTTATTACCAATGGCAGCAAATACCCAATCAGGAATATACTGGAACTCATAGCAGCTGCTTATTTGTCTGGTCCCTTGCAAGGATCTTGGACTTTTAACAACCAATTATGGTTAGTGGAATTGTCAGTCTGGTCAAGCAGCAGGTCTATGTCTTTATTTCTCTTAGTCTGACCTGGAATATAATTCTGCTTCTGCTATGACATCGCTTTACTTCCTTTTTCACTCACATAGCCAAAAACCCTCTTTGTTCCTTACTCTCTACTAGATACCAATACTTCATATTTGATTATGTAAATGCCTTATACACACACAGCTGTTTATCTCTCCATCCATATATTAATCTTTGTTTCTCTCTCTCCTTCCTTCCTTCATTCCTTCGTTCATTTGTTTGTTCCTTCCTTCCTTCCTTTGTTCCTTCTTTCTTCCTTTCTGCCTTATTGCCTTCCTTCCCTTTCTTCTCTTTCTTCCCTTCCTTTCCTTAATTTCTTATTTTCTTTCTTCCCACAGAATTGCCTCTCCTAGAGTATAAGTTCCTTGAAGGCAGAAATTAATTGGCTTTTGTCTTTATATCCCTAACACTTAGCACAGTACTAGACAAATAGAGGGCACAAGGGTGAAGTAGAAAGCAATGTTATATTTTTGAGGGAAATGCTTATTACATCTTTTATAACACTGATATAACCTTGATCAGTTTCAGTCATCTTATATTCATTGTCATGATTCCTAAGTTTAACATATGTCTATATATTTATACACATATATATTAAATTTTCTCAAAGTAACTTGATGTGAAGAACATAATTTGAGTTTTTAAAATTGTGTAACAGTTAAATAAAATGCTAGTTTTAATTTTATTGTGAAGTGAATTTAATTAATGCTTGCCAAATAATTAATTGAAGAATAGCTATAATTCTGTATGACATTGTTATTTCTTCAAAGGACCTGGTTATTTCATTGATTTCATTGGCATAGGTAATTCTTAAGTGAGTAAATAACTTCTACCAATGCCATTTAGAATCTTCTCTGCAATATGTAAGTAGAATTTCTTAGAACACTAAAGGCACCAGCCTAGGATCACCCACTCATTGTGTGTCAAAGGAGGAAATTGAACCCATATCATCCTGGATTTGAGATGATCTCACCATCCATTTATTATAATACCTCTCATTTCAAAATTTTATTTTACATAGTTGTTTGTTTGTATTTTGAATTCTTCAAGTAGAAAGCAGGACTGAATTCTGCAAGATACTTTAAAAATAAAAACAAACAACAACAAAAACTGAGACAATTCATTCTTTCCTTTCACACAACTAAATTCTCATAACAAGTATGACATTAATTGATTTTTTTTAAAAATGTTCCAAAAATCATTTTGAGCTAAGAAAAATCCTGGAAAGTTTCAACATCAATGAAAAAATTTGGAAATTTTCCTGTGAATGCAGGGAATGATAATGGAAACCACTGTTGAATTTAGCTATAACACAGCTGTGAGCTCCATAAGAATAAGCTTTCTATGTTTTTATTCACCTCAAATTGTTCTTGTCTCTGCTTTAAAGATTTTTATGTGTTTAATCTTCTTCAGGTACATCTGTTTTATGACAGAGAAGCTTCCTCTGCTACTTTCTTGGTGACTACGAAATAACATTTATATGTTTCTTTGAATTTCTGACTATTGTTTATCTTGTTTCTTCTGTTGCAATAGCCTTAAATTCTAAATTTTCCTTTCTTGATATCTTCTTCTGAGGAACAATAGGGTTATAAAGAAAAAGCAAATCTGCCCACTCATCTACCCTCGAAGACATTTTGTATTATCCCTATTGACATATTATACATTCCATCAAAAGTCATTTATTAGCTATTTCCAGAATTCACTGTGTTATTTTTTATCTGTCACCCAGATACTTTCTTGCTCTTAGGATTACTATCTTCTTACAACTCCAAAGTCCAATGAATTCTAAGTTGTACAGGAAGCTTGAGCCCTGAGTTGTTACTATTCTTTCCCTACAGATATTATCTGTACATTTATATATGTATTACATTAATATTAATAATATGAAAATGTAAAAGTAAGATAATCAGTATATACAAATACTCATATTTATTTTATCTTTAAACTTATTTATATTAATATATAATTAACATTAATATATAAATATGTATTCATTTAATATTCAATATATTTGATAATATAATTCTATTAATAGAATTTTCTAAATTTCTTAAAATAATTTCTTTAAAAATGATATCTTAATATAATAAAATAAAACAATATATTAATACGAAACATTACATAATAAATATAATAAAATAGATTAATTTAATATAATTTTTATTAATTATAAAAATAATAAATACAAATCAATAAATCCATAAATAAATATAAATTTTGATTGTCTTTCCTTATATTTTCAGGACTTAGCATAGTGCTTAACACTAGTAAACTCTTATTAAATGCTTGATGACTTGACTTTAATCTTTGTATGCCCAAATCTTATTATAGTACTAGTAGTCAGATTGTAAACTAAGATAGTACCAAATGATAGGTTCTAACTAAATGATTGGCTCTAACTTCTTGAAATGGAATTAACTATTAGAGACTTTTTTTTTCTGGTTAACATTTATTTTTTATTTTTTAACTTTATTTGGTCAATCTCAAACATTATTCCTTGGTTACAAAAATCATATTCTATTCCTCCCTCCCCTCCCCCTGCCCTTCCTGTATTAGAGACATTTTAATTTAAGCTAATGAGTCCTTGGAAAATAGACTAGTCTAATCAGCTACTCTGGCTGCTTTTTGCTACAGAGGCAGCTAAGTGGTGCAATGGATAGAGTCAGAAAGACTTGTATTGAAATCTACTCAGACACTTACTAGTTGGGTTACCTCAGACATATTACTTAGCCACTATCTGACTCAGTTTCTTCATCTGCACCTCCCTTTGTGGTTGTAATAATCAAGTAAAATGATATTTGGAGGGCAGATAGGTGGCTCAGTGAATTAGTTAGGCCTAGAGAAGGGAGGTCCTGGTTCGAATTTGGCCTCAAATCTGCCTAGCTATGTGATCCTGGGAAAGTCACTTAACCCCTCCATTGCCTATCCTTTCCTGCTGTTCTGCCTTGGAACCAATATACAGCATTGATTCTAAGCTAGAAGTGAAGGATTAAAAAATAAGGTGATATTTGCAGAGTGCTTTGCAAAAACTTAAAGTGCAATTTAAGTGCTAGCTATTTTTACACTGTCATTGAGTTATAAAATTTGAAGGGACCTTCAGGGTCCCTTCATTATTTTAGACATGGAGATCTGGAGTAACTTTCCCTGGATTATATCTAGAAAATATCTGGAGTAGGATTTGAACTCATCTTTCTGACTTAGAGTTCATTATTCTATTCATCATGATATATTGCTTCTTGTCAGATTGAATGATTCAGGAAAAGCAATGACTCCGGTGCCACCCAGACCCACCAATACCTATATGACTCTGTTTTCTCAAATGAAAATTGAAGATATTGCATTGGACTGTTTCTGAGGTCAGTTTTGGAACTATAATTCTATTATCTCTATGTAAGTAATAACATGGAAAAATTTTGGTGGATAATCAAACTAATTTAAAAAAAAAGAAAACTCCACTGTTGCTTCCAATATCTGGCTTTTTCAGGAATTTGTTTTTCACTTTGATTTTCCATGAAAATGCCTCAGTTCTATTTACTTTTCATATAGTAGAAGCTTGCTTTATTAGTAACTTATTTGCTATGTTATTTAGCTCAGTGTTTTTTAGTTCTCTGTCTAAAAAATGGAATTCATAAACTCTAGACTAGCAGTGTCTTGATTTGAAAGTCTTTTTTTTTTTGTATTCAGAGGACTCTACAAAGGTACTCCCATTTGAACTCTGCCAGTATTTTTATAATCTAGATGGAAAAGTGGATGGAGAATAGAGAAGAGAGTTTGCAAATATTTCCAGGTCTTAATTATGAAAGCCACAAAACTGAATCTCCTCCATATTTTATAGGAAAAAAGAATAGATCCTTATTTAGGCAAAATGTTGAGTGACTTTTTGATATATATTTTGTTTTGTTTTAAAATGCTCTTTCCAAGTATTACCCACAATACAGAAAATAATAATTTGAAAAAATATGTTTGCAAAGTTTTCAAACATTATGAGTCTTTCCAAATATTTAATAAATTTAATAATGGAATCATAAAAACAAAAGCTGTGGAATATTAAAACAAGTAAAAACATAAAGGTTACAACTTGATTTGAATAAACATTCAGGAGAATTTTTAAATTAAACTAAAATAATTATCAACAGTTTAAATAACCTAAGACCAACTCAAAGAAATTTAATCCATCATAGTAAAGCAAATTATATTAACAATTACAAATACATCAGCGTTGTTTATTCTTAATATGAATTAGACAAACTTTTTTAGAGGTTTCAGAAATAATATCAACATTAATGATGTAACCCATATTGAAAAAAATACAAGGACATTAATTAAGTGTTTGTGTTTTTCTCAGCTTTTTTCTAGATCCAGGTTTTCTAACATTGGTGGAAATTTTTATATACTAGAAATGATTAATAAAGAGAAATATTAAGAAGAGTTTATTATACAAATGATAAATGGCCCTTAATTATTTTTAATTGTTTGATTCATTTGAACTTGAATCTAGAATATCTAGATTTGAAATCCAGTTGTGACACTTATCGGCTTTGTACCCTAGAGCAAGTTCTTTTACCCCTTGGGCTTTCAGTCTCCTGGGTACTATGTTTTGGGAGAGGTATTGATAAGCAGTCACTTATGTTAAGGGTTACTGCGACTTGGGAAAGTTTAGCCTGGAAAAAGGAATACTTTTGTTAGACATGATAACTTTTCTGTGTGAACTCCTTGAGGGCAGAAATATATATATACACACACACACACATTTATGTACATATATAAAATCAGAGCTTCGTATAGTTTTTTGCACCTTAATAAATACTTTTGGGGGTAAGCTATGTGGCTCAGTAGATTCTTCCTGAGTTCAAATTTAGCCTAAGATATTGACTAGCTGTGTGACCCTGGGGAAGTCACTTATCCCTGTTTGCCTCAGTTTCCTCATCTCTAAAATGAGCTGGAGAAGAAAATACCAAACCACTCCAGTATCTATCCAAAGAAAACTACAAATGGGGTCAGAAAGAGTTGGGCATAACTGTAGTGACCAAACAAAAACAACAAAATGCTTTCTATTCATTTATTAATTAGGGATTGATTATGTTCCACTTAACTGTAAAAGGAAAAAGTAAGGAATATTTAGCAGAAGTTGCAGAAGCAGATTTAGACTAGATACAGAGAGGAAAAAAAATACCCAAATACTACAACTTCCTTATCGATCTTCAGCCTGGACCTACTTCTTTGATCTTCCCAATCATGAGAGCTCATTCCCTCCTCATGTTATTTTATTTTTACTTATATGTGTGTGTATTTTGTCCTGTTGTTCTAGTCTCCTCAAACCTCCAATCAATGTAGAATCTCTTTTTTGGCTTTTGTTTTTATTTCCATCATCTACCACAAAACCTTTTACAACACCTTTCAAAATGTTTTACCTACCTAAATATTTCATAAAAGCTTCATTTTTAAGAGAAGACCAATACCTATGCAGGGAGGGAGCTAAAACTAATTTTAATTTTTTCTGGAAGTTTTCTGTGAAAGAGAAGAGAGCTATGAGATGGTTTCTTAACAGACTAGAAGGATAGAATTAACAAAGAGGAAAGAAAGGAAAAGGAAAAGGGAGAGGAGAGGGAGATGGAAAAGAGTAAAGTGAGAGGAAAAAATGACAGAGGGGGAGGGGAGGGAAGGAGGGAAAAACATATTGAGAAAGAGATAGAGATAGAGAGTAGACATAAAGAGCCATTGAGAGATTTTTGAAGATGAGGAAACCTGTATATGTAATAAGGATCAGGAAGAAAACGTTTTTGCCTATCTTTTCTATGAGTTTTTACATGAATATATCTTTTTAAAACATCTTCTAAACATGCTGTTTAGGAACTCAGTTATATGGGTTAACAATTCTATTCTTTTTCCAGAATATTTTCCCCCAAAATTTATCATTCTCCATATAAATATTAGATACAAATGGGTCAGCATTGGGTAATTAATTTGTAGCTCCCAATTGACATTTATTTTCATCATAAATGCATGTATAGAAATCTTTTATAGAGAATGACATATAACAGCAGATAAATCATCTAGTTAGTACTATAACCTTTCCTTTGAAGGCCTTTTGCCAGATATTATCAAAGGGGAAAAAACTTGATCATAACTCAGCTGGCTATTTTGTCCCCTTTCCTATTTCACAGAAGTCAGCATAAGGACAGATCATTTGTGAAATGGAAAGATATAAAGCACCAGAATATTAGGAGTTATTACATTAGCACAGAACTATTGGGGGTTGGGAACAGGATGAGAGGTGTGGTCTATTAAGGTGAATAACTTTGTAATTTTCTCTGGTAGTATCTTCAGGTTAATTAGACATGCCATGGAATAGAGTTGGCAAGATTTTGGTGCTCTCAGGGTATGTCTGGATTGTCAAGGAAAATGGAAGTCAGAGAGAGTATAGTCAGAGAGAGTATTGCCGTTGCTCTATTTAGGAAAGTACTGTGGCAAGTCTTTCACCAGTGTGGACTCTTGAGGGAGGAGCTTATTGAATTCAGTGAAAAGTCTGAATCTTGGATTAAAAAACACCTAAACAAATTCAATGTTTAGATTGTGTAATAACCCAAAATGTATTGCCACATAGCATTACAGAGGGAATTGGCTTCAAAGGGAAGATTACTATCCCATTATAATGTCAAATATGAAGACAATGTGATATAGTAGTTTAAGAACTCGGTTCACAGTCAAGAAAACCTGTGTTCAAATCTTGATACTTATTAGCAGTTGAACTCTTGGTAAGTCACTTAACCTGTATCTCTTTCAGATAATGGTCTAGGACAATATATTAAATCATATATCAGTTTCCTACCACATTGGTGAAAAAAATTACTTATAACAGAAACATAATATAGTATTCAAGTATTTCTGAATTTCAGTTGTGTGTGGCTTTGGATGCTTCTTAAACACTTGAATGTATTTTTCTGGTTTTTATGGTCTAGCTCCCTTGGCCTTCTGGGTTGTCTTCATACATGTCACTCCGTTTCTTATCTCTGTGTCTTTGCACTAGTTGCCTCCCATTCCTGGAATACCCTTCTTCTTCACCTCTCCTTTAAAAACTAAATAAAAACAAACATCTTATTTCATTCAAGACTAAACTCAGTCAATCAACAAGCACTAATTCAATGCTTAATATGTGCCAGGCAATGTTCTATGTGCTGGGATTGGTGGTGGTTGTGGAGTGCAGAAAATAAAAGCTTCCTGTTATAATGGAGTTTACAAGCTAATGGAAAAGACAACGTATATATAAGTATACATATATAAAGTCCTCTCTTATTGGAAGATTGCTACTTCCCTTGTATCTAGTTTGTATTTGTTCTCCTTATTACTATATACTGTATGGATATTTTGTTTCTTCCAATAGAATGTAAGCCTCTTGAGGGCAGTTACTGTTTCATTTCTTTCTTCCTATCCCCAGAGGCTAATACAGTATCTGGAATATGGTAGGCACTTAAAAATGCTTTAAAAAAACCTCAGGGATTGAAAACAGCTTCATTCAAAGTACTTAAAGAATCCCCTCTTCCATTGTTTACACTATTAATTTTACAATCTTTGAATAAAGGATTTAGCAAAAAGTAATTTCCCCTTGTTCATTTCCTAAAGTATGAAAAACTCCTTTTCAATAGAATCTGAAAAAATTCATTAAAAAAGAACTAGAACCCTTAATACCCAAAATAGATTAAATTCATAAAGTACTTGAATGTCTAATATATGTTTTGGAGATACTTTAAAATTTTTATCTTCTTAAAGGAATTTTTATTGATATCATTTATTTTACAAACCCATACACATTTCTGAGTGTATTTCTTCCCTTCCCCCCTTCCCAGAGAGTCATTCTTCACTATAAAGAATAATATGGGGGGGGGGGGAAGAAGTTCAGTAAAACCAATCAACATATTAAAAAATGTGACACTATTTATAGTATTACAAAGCTATAATTCTTCATCTTGGCAAAGAAAGAAGGAGCTAACTATGTAATCTTATCATTTCTTTTGGTGCCAAATTTGGTTGTTATAATTTTGCAACTCTAAGTTTCTATTTGTTCAGTGGTATTCTTTCAATTGACATTGTTGTATTCATTATATATATATATATATTTCCTGTTTCCACTTACTTTGCTTTGTATAACTTCTTATTTTTTCAGTGTTTCACTCCATTCATTGTTTTCATCATTTCTTCAGTAACATTTCATGATATTTGTGGTCTACAATTTGTTTAGCAATTTCCCAAATGATAGACATTTACTTTATCCCTAGTTCTCAGCTACTACAAAAAATTACTGTTATGAATATTTTGGTCATTGGTCTTTTTGTCATTGAGTTCCTTGGGTTACAAGCCTAAAACGTGTGATTTCAAAAAGAGCACAAATATTTTGGTTATTTTCTTCAAATAATTTCAAGTTGTTTTATAGAATTGTTTCCATTCATTCATAATTCATAGATTTGTGAATAATTTATTTCTTCTCTCTTACTGTGAACATTTCTAGAGCTATGCCAAATAACAGTGGGCATAAAAGACTTCCTTGCTTTACTCCTGCTATAAGGATTCCATTTATGGTTGAACTAAATATAAGAGAATGTGGTCACCAATTTAAAAATTAATATAGCTCAAGTCAAAATGACTTTTTAGCAGCTTTATTTATAAAAAGAGGGAAAAAGTGGAAATGGAGAAATATAAAGGGAGGGTAGAGAAGATACTTAACCTAACACACTAAATATTTGCTTCAGTGCCTGGTTCCACTCTGGCAGGGCTCCTTAACCTCTCAGCTGGAGGAGTTGATGTTGAATTAAGCAAGGGTTTCACCTATGAGACCTCTTTCTGGTGCTAAATCTCTCCAGAAGCCAGGAAGGAAGAGTCAGGTTTTTTTTTTTTCCCCACTCACCCAATCTGAAGTCCAAAGTGAGAAAATCTCAAGAGCAGTCTTACCAGAAGCAGTTCAAGTCACCAGCCCCAGGTCCTTCATGCTGAAGATTCAGGCCAAAGATAGAAAACCAAAGACCGAAAAACCTCTTGGACAGGAAGTTCATCATCTTTTAGAGTCCTTTTTACATCACTTCCTATCCCTTCCTTCACTTTACAGGGATCAATTGCAGTCTTTAAATTTGCTTAGCACTGCACAAGGGGCAGTCAGTCACTTCTGGAGGTGTTATTCACTTTTGTAAGTGGTATGTGAATCGTCCCCTATTTAATGTTAAGTAGGAGTGTCTTCATTTTTAGTTGATTAAATTTAAAAGTTGGCAAGGGAAGAGTCAATCCCATCTTCACACTTCATTTATTAGGAAAGTTTCCAGTTTTTTCCATTGTATCTGGTTTTGGTTTTATATAGGTATTTTAAAAATCATATTAAATAAAGATCCTCCTATGCTGATGCCAACTTTATTAGCATCGCATTTTGTCAAATAATTTTATTCTACATCTATTGATATAATCTTGTAGTATTTGATTTTAAAACTATGACTAATTATATCATTCTACTAATGCTGAATCTTGATATGTTTAAGTTAATCCTAATGAATTTTAAAAGTAAATTGCTATAGTCCATTTGATAGGATTTTATTTTTTAAATTTGAATTATTATTCTTTAATAAAATATTACTAAATCTATATTATTATTAAATCTATAGTTTAATTCTTCTGCTCATCAGAGTTTGTACTATCCCATTCCATCATTTCTATTTAATCTTGTTAACTGATTAATTAAACAAACATTTAGCAGTCACTTCCCATGTTCAAGGCATTGCTCTAAGCACTTGGAATGTAAAGAACAACACAAAATCGTATCCTCTCTTGAGGAACTGGGGAATGGAGAGGGTACAACATGCACTCAAATAAACAAATGCAAAATAATATTTTCAGGGCTTATGGGAAAGCATTAATAACCTAAAAGTTGTGGGGGAGGAATCAGGAAAAGACTGACATAGATGCTATCTCCTAAACTAAGCCTTAAAAGAAGGTAGGGATTGCAAAAGATGGAATTTCCTTTATTTCTTCGTTTCTTTTCCCTCCCTCCCATATACAATCTGTTGCCAATACCTGTTGAGCTTACCTTCTATAACATCCCCTTCACTTTTCTGACATTCCCACCATCTTGGTGTAGGCCTTCATCACATCACAAATGAATTAGTGTAATAGCCTGCTGGTTGGCATCCCTGCCACATGTCTTTCCCCTCTTTAGCTCATCTTCCATGGAAGTATTGGAGTGCTCTTCCTAAAGGGGTACTGTCAATCCTAATAGAATCAGGGCTAACTAAAACATACATAAGGATCCCAATGGGTCACATATTGACTTAGAAAATCATGTTCCTTTTTTTTTTTGGTAAGATAGAAATACATTAAAATTAGATAGAAATCACATTGTAATCTATTTTGTCTCCACTCAAGTGTTGTGTTAGTTTCGTGGGCCATATTTGATACCTCTGTCTTAAAGCATAGGTCTAATGGGTCAGCTCTGCTACACTTTGCTACATTTGAATATATTAAAATTTTTTTCTATCATCATCAGGGTCAAAAGTAAGATCCTCTTTCATTAAAAAACAAACAAACAACTTTATAACCTTCCTCCTTCCCCAAAATTTCCAGTTTTCTTACATCTCATCCCATGATTATCTTCATAATTCAGCAACATAGTCCTTCTTGCTATTCTTTTAAAAACATCTGGCATTGTTACTGACTCTCCATCATGCATGGAAATCTCTCTCTCCTCCTCTTTGACTTTTGTTTTTCTTCAAATCCCACCTAAAATCCTATTTTTGTGAAGATTAAATTTAACACTCCCCTGATTATAACAATGAAAATACTTAACTCTCCCCTGATTGTGAAGATTAAATTGTAACCCTTGTCTATTTTTAGAACACGGCACTTAAAAGTTAAGTTTGGAGATCTACCCATTTTTAGATTTAATCACCAAAGTTGCAAACACCCCATTTCACACATTGAATGAGGAAGGTCTGTGAACATGTGTGCTAGTGGATGACAAATCAGAATTGACCGACTGCCTTTTGGGCAGTCCTAAAACAAAGTGTCAACTGTGATTGGTAGAGGTAAAATTAGGGGAAGACACAGGAAATTACACAAGAGAAAATGTCTTTAAACGGAGCTGTTACTTCCTGTGAGAATTAAATTCTTAATGCTTTCCAGTTTAGGCTGGTGAAGAGGAGCAGAAGGATCTCCTGACTGGATCTGAGATCTTGTTTTCCTGGTGAGACTGATAAAGAATCTACTGACTGGACTGACAGGTGATGAGTGAAAGGCTGACTTAACTGCTGGTTTTTCTCTGAAAAGATCAGCCTCAGGAAAGACCTACTCTTGAGAGAGGCTTCCCCAGGTCCTTGGCTTTGCCAAGGCTGGCTGAAACGAATTCTTCCTGCCTGGAGAGCCCAGGAGTAAATTATTTAGTGCTCAGGCTAGATAGCTTACCTTATCCTCTCTCTGATTTCTTGCTTCACTCTTTCTACATTTTGTAAATAAATTGTAAATAAAATCTCTTTGGAATTAATTAAATTCCTGGAGGCCACACTCTTAAATAATTAAGTCCAATCCCTTAAAAATTAGCCCCATTTCCCCCTTACATCTTCTACAGGAAGACTTTCCCAATCACTTTTAATTATATTCCTATCTTTTGTTAATTACTTCCAATTCATCTTGAATATCATTTGTTGATGGTCTTCATACTATCTCTCCCATTAGACAGTGAATTTCTTTAGAATAGGGACTGCTTTTTATGTTTTTTTAATCTTCATACTTAACAAAGTGCCTGATAAATAGAAACTTAATAATTTTTTGCTAATTTATTGAGAGGGAGAACATAACAAGTTTGGGGACAACCTTTGTCAAGACATAGAGGCAAGGGATGGAATGTCTTGTATAGGTAGGACCAAGGAATTCAATTTGACTAGAGTGTATGATAAAGAGTATGCAAATCAGATTAATGTGAAATAAGTTTAAAAGGGATGACTGGAATCAGATGGTGAAAGGCTTTAATGACCTAACAAAGGAGCTTATGTTTTATCCAAGAAGCAATAGGGAGCCATTGAAGCTTCTTCAGCAGCAGGGATTGACAAAGACAGACTTGTTATTTTTAGGAAGACTTTTTTGTAGTATGAAGGATGTTTTGGAGCAAGGTTTGCTAAAATCAGGAAAACAGATTTGCAGGCTTTTGCAGTAGTTCCTCCAAGAGATGACAATGATCTGAACTAAGTTAAGAGTGCAAACAGATCTGAAAGAGGGAGTATTAAGAAGAGTGGCTTAATTAACTACAGAGATACAGAAGAGTCCAGGTTGTCTTGAGGAAAAAAACTCATCTACTATTCCATAAAATTTAATGCAATACTTTTTTATTTGCTCCCGTCATGAATTTATTCTATCTCCTCTAGCACTTAGCACAAAGGTATATACTTAATACATACTTAATAAATGTTTAATGAATTGAATTGAATTGAAATTTTTCTCTGAAACCAGAGTTCAGATTATAGCATCAAGAAATGATAACTCATTATGCTATTTTGATGGATCTGATATCTTAATGATTTAGGATAACTCTATATAGGGCAAATTGAAAGTACTTCAAACTCTGTGATTCTTGACTATTTTTTAAAAAAAAATCATAGATGAATTTTCTGAAGACCTTCTCTGTCTTTTAAAAATATGGCTAATAGGTCAACATTTGGGCAATGAGTCCATTATTCTTCAATCTTACTCTCTGATTTTTTCCAGTTTTATATATCTTTCATGATGTATTTTCTGTTGTCATTATAATTTTTTCACCTATGTATATAAAAACCTATCACGTGTCCCCAGAATTTCTTCATAATGAATGATCTTAATTCTTGACACTGAATTTTCATGATTCACACTCATATATTATCATCAGAATAATATGGCATATAATGAAGTTGACCTTTTGCATTAGGGAGCAGCTTGGTATCCTTACAAGCATAATAATAATGGCTAACATATATAATATTTAAGGCTTGGAAACACTTTACAAATATTATTTTACTTTATCTTAAAAAATATTTGTGTGATAGGTGCTATGATTACCTTAATAATAGGGATGAAGAAACTTAAGACAGAGGTTAAATGATATCCAGAGTCCCACAGGTAGTCTGTTTATGAGTCTGGATTTGAATTTTGCTATTCAGGAGTCTGAGGAGTTAGGTGGCATAGTGGATAGAGTCAGGAAGACCTGAGTTCAAATCTAGCTTCAGATACTTATTCATTATATGATCCCGGACAAGTCACTTAATCTTGTTGGCCTCACTTTTCTCATTTGTAAAATGAACTGGAGAAAGAAATGGCAAAACACTCCAGTATCTTTGCCAGGAAAATCCTAGATAGAATCAAGAAGTTAGACACAACTAAAAATACTGAACAACAATGACCATAGCATTCATGAGTTCTCTATCCCCCACACCATTTAGCTGCCTCTATGCAATCTAGCTTGCTCATTTCCATTGAAGAATTAAACATGTATTCTGTGTTCCTTATTTAGTCAAGGCATTCTTTAGTTATTAGTTTAAGGAGAAGATCTAGACTATAATTATACTGTAGAGAGCATTACTGGGTTCTTGAATTGAGAAAGAAGGACTTTGCCAGAGTCTTTCACACTGGTTAGAGAAGTCAAGAAGACAAATGAGGATAGGGCAGAATAGGATTAGCATAGCATTGACCAAGTTGTGGTTGGAACATACATAGGACAAATGTAATAAAAATGGCTCCAGCAAATTTTACAGGTATTTCCTTTGAACTAACTACAGATAGAAAGTTTCCCATGGGAAAACCATTTCCCCAGAAGGCATTATCCCAGAGTTTTTTTTCCCAGCAACATAAAGCTTTAGAAGTCCTGAAAAATAAGAATCCTGTTTCCACACTTCCTTTTCTTCATGGTGACCCAATGATACTTGGTCCATCAAAAAGAAAGAACATTGGGAGCTAACCCGGAATCTTGCAGTTCATTTCTATGCAATCTGCTTGGATCAAATAGGAGACTACTTGTAATCTGATGATTGGTGTGTATAACCCCTTCATTGGAGAATATTCACCATCATTTATATAACAATATTCATCAATAATAAGTGATCTGACTTACTCTCATGCCTTAGGCATGTTCCCTCAGTCTATAAAATCGATTGCAATTCAGTTTAATTCAAGAAGCAAATATTAAGCGTCCTTTGTGTGCCTGAGACTGAGAAGCACTAGAGATACAAAAAAAAAATGGACATGGCCTTTACCCTTAAGGAAATGTCATTTTACTGGAGTAAAACATGTCCAAAGAAGAACAAATACAAAACAAACAGAAAAAATGATATTTCTTTAACCCATCATAACAGCTTTGTGAAATAGGCACTATAGATGATGAAACTGAGTCCCATAGAGTAAAAGTGAAATGTCCATAATTATGACTTGAGCTAGTTTTCTGCTTATGCCTGTGTCAGGGTCCATTATTGAGACTGTTGGGGCGTTCGAAGAAGATATAAATGAACAAGGGGCCCTTTACTTGCTGGGAGTACTTTCCTTTTTCTTGTCTTTGAAGGTTAAGTTTTTCCACCTTTCTTTTTGAATTTTGTGGTTCCTTGTAATACTCATCACAAGTACATAGAGTCCTGGGTTTGAAATGGAAGATTTTGCTGATATCATTTAATATTGTTGAGGATAGAGTGAAGCTCTATAAGAAGAGAAGTAATAATCAGATCAGAAAAGTTTTAGAACTTCAATGGAATCTTCCCCAAATCAAAAAAACATGCCCCTAATGTGATAATGTGCAGTTATAAGCAAAGCTTCGTGGCTCATGCCATGGAGAACTTTTGCAAAAGGCTGCCAATAATTTTATTGCCATAAAAAATGGAAGAGTTGATTAGTGGGTTACTTAAAACTGTAATCTTATCCTTCAGGGGATTTCTTTAAATCCAATTAAGAAAGTGTTTGGGGTGGGGGTTTGTGAATAATTTTCTCCCAATATTTATTTTAACAGAATTCACTTAGATATTTAGGATAGGGAAATAGTTTAAAGTGAGTGCTATTGGCACTGTAAATATACCTGGCATTTTCCCAATGGGGTCAGGTTTTCCTTGATGCCAATTTGTCACTGATGAAACAACCATCTTGAATTGGACACCATTGAATTTGCAGCAGCACAATCAGCTTTCATTATTTGTCCAGGTGGAAAGTGGGCTAACAAGATTCCCTGGCAGGGACAAATGGCTACAGGTAAATGGGCTTTGAGTATTTGAGAATGCTTTCTTGGATTTCTATTTATTTCAAAACACAATCAGAAGAGTATCAATGTGCTTTTTCTGGAACTCTGCCCCACCTCACATTTCCATTTCCTCTGGAAGTTGGGAAAATATTTATAAGTTGTATAGATCTGTTTAAGGGGATGGATTTTTATAGCAAGAGGGTTGGATAGTTGGATAGAAAGCATTGAGATGAAAGTCGCAAAATAGTAAAAAGAATAAGGACTTGGATTCTTCTTTCAGGGATTTGTAGAAATATATGAACCAGAATCACAGAGGTTGAAAAGTGAAAGGGATTTGATGTATACATGAAAAGGGAGTACATATCATCATTCGAGATCAATAGAAAAAATATATATAGGCATACATAAAATACATATACATACAGAAATATGGATATATGAATATAGCTAGGTGGAACAGTGTGAATAGGGTGCAGGGCCTTGATTCAGGAAGATTCATCTTCCTAAGTCCAAATCTGGCTTCAAACACTTACTAGCTATGTAACCCAGGGCAAGTCACTTAACCTTGTTTGCCTCAGTTTCCTTATCTCTAAAAATAAACTAGAGAATGCAATGGCAAATTATTTAGTATAGTTGCCAAGAAAACCTAAAATGGGATCACGAAGAGTCAGAAATAATTGAAAAAAACTAGATAAGGTGACTATATTTTTAATGATTCTTTATTTTATTTACATGTGAAAATAACTTTTTGCATATCATATTTTTGTATATACTTTAATAGGGTTTATGTTGCTCTAGTGCAGTGGTTTTAGTACTTAAAGGGGATTTTAAGTTGTGTTTGACTCAACATTTAATGGTGAAAAATTATCTTGCCTAGGGGAAGGCTAACTGGTTTACTTGAGACACTGAAGTATGAGAGCACTAAAGGGGAGGCAGGATGCAAGAGAAGAACATTAGGGTCACACTAACCCTTCCAAAATGGGACAATGGTATATATTTTAAAAATAAGGGTAGCATTCAGCTCCTAAACTGGGGGTTTCGACCAACATTTAATAAATACTAAGTATATCTGATTGGGTTTTCATAGTATGTGGTTATAATGTTCACCTAACAAACAAAAAGGTTTCTATTCAAAACTGGGGGGTATAGAAAAGAGATAAGAATTGACAAGTTTCCCTCTGGGAGGTAGCATGAAAAAGTGGAGAGAATATTGGCTTTGAATATGATCTTAGGCAAATTCCTTCACTTCCTTGGGCTCTAATTTTTCCACCTGTAAAATTAAGGTGTTAGATTAGATAATCCTTTTTGTTCTATAATTTTTTTTTCAGATTCTATGATTTTATGAAACTACATACTACTAAAATCAGGACAAAAAATGCAGGGAACAGATATTACCATGGATGTTTCTTGAACCTCAGGAATAAATGATCTGAATGGCATGATGGGGCTGCGGAGTTGGTGGGGATTTACTATTGCCATACAGGAGACTTTGAACTTGGCATACTGTTTTCTCCTTTCTTGCTATCATCCTCAGAGACTGCTGGGGACATAGTCACTTTGAACATCAGTGAAGCTAAGGAAGAAACGTATAGGACAGAGGTAAGATCTTATTGAAGCGTATCTGATTGGTCTCTGACTTCTGATGTCACAAATAGGAAGGTGCTAGTTAATGAGACTGTAGAAGAGACAGAATCTTTGTCATGTCTCTGGGGTTCTTAACTTTTACTGTGTTATAGTTGGCATTGTGATGAAACCATATGGATACCTTCTCACAAGAATATTTTAAATGCACAAAATTATTCATAGGACTACAAAGAAACCAAATATAGTGAAAAACAGGGGAAAATTAAAATGCTAAATATTTAAATAGAAATGAAATATTAAAATACAAGTTAATGATTTAAATATAAAAGTAGATAAATATTAAAATATAGTTTAAAAATAAATTTATTTAAATATTTTAAAAATAGTTAAATATTTTAAAAACAAGCGGATAATTCTTAAACATATCAGGGTTCTCAAAGGGTTGAAGAGTTTAAGACAGTTGCTTTAGAAGAAACATTATAGTATGGTACTTATAGAACTGGATTTGGAGGAGGGGTGACTTGGGTTCAAATCCTGACACAGATATTCACTAGCTCTGTGACCCTGAGCAATTCATTTACATTTTTCTCATCTGTAAAAAAGAGAAAAACAGAGAAAGAGACAGATAGAAACAGAGAAAGAGGGACAGAGAGACAGAGAAAAATTATACTTACTTCACAGGGTATGGTGAAAATCAAATAAGCTGATACAGAGAAAGGACTTAAAACATTAATATAAATATAAGCTAAAAACATCATCATGATCATTGTCATGAAAGGTACTAGGCATAGAAGAGCACAGAAAAGTCAAAGAGTGCCAGGAAGGAGACGAGGCCCCTGACATAGAGTTTGTCACTAAAAAGTTTAGATTCCCAAACCAAAGATTTTCTTTTTCATTTGTCCTACCACAGGTACTTTCCTAAAGCACATGAATCTTTGAATAAATACTCTACAAATATATTGAATAGTGGTGAAACTAAATGACCTCCAAACTTTTAATTTTGAGATACTTTATCCAAAAAATTATTTAAAATTTTGTTCATGCATCCTGAATAGAGTGCTTTGTTAATCTTGTTTTATAAGTATGAATTTATTGGCTCACCATAATAAAGTGTTTTCTTCTTAAGTCTTCCTTGCCAATTTGATATGTCAGCTAAATTAATTTCTGAATCAATTAATCAATCAATAAGCATTCATTAAATACCTCGTATTTATCAAGTATTCTTTTAGACACTATAAATAAAAAGAATGAAACAATTCCCACTCATAAGGAACTTATATTCTAATGGTAGATACAAGAAGTGCATTTCTATCTATCTGTCAGTCTATCTAGGTTTGTCTATCTAAAAATAAATATAAAGTTGATAAATACAAATTTATACATAGCAGTCAAATGCAAGGCTATTTGAGTAGAATGGCAGTAACACAGCTTTGAGGGTGAGAGATGGCTTTCTGTAAATGACAATTCTTGAGCTAATAATAATAACTAGGCATTATACATGATTCCAAAACATCTTACAAATATTAATTCATTTTACCTATCTCATCTGCAAGATAAGTGCTATTATAACTCACATTTTGCAGATGAGGAAACTGAGGAAGAAAGAAGTTAAGTGACTTGTCTAGGATAGGTAGTAGTCTCTCGTTGATCGAGAATGACAATTGTCTTTGTGCATTATCATCTATTGATGTACCCTCATGTGGCTTTGAAGTCCAAAGGCTGAGGCGCAGAGCTTGTGGCACATGGGGCATGGGACGCCAGTTGTTACAGGAGGTGCGGTTGTGGCCTGGTGTCGGTGTTCACGCGCAGCGGCAAGACATCGACGTCGCTCATCTTCAAAGGTGGTGGCAGCATGGTTAATGGTTAATGTGGGTTCGCCAGCTGCTTCTGTTAGAGGCAGCGAGTTCTAGTTGCTTTGGTGTAATGCCAGCCCACTTCAAGTTTGACTTTAGCTGATCCTTGAATTTTCTCTTTGGTCGGCTTTGTTTCCTGAGTCCAGCTGACAGTTCACCATAGAATACCTGTCTTGGTATTCGCTGTGGGTCCATGCGGATGACGTGTCCAGACCATCGCAGCTGGGTTTTGAGGACCATGACTTCGATGCTGGTGGAGTTGGCTCTGTCGAGGACTTCCTGGTTGGTGATTCGGTCCTGCCATCAGATCCTCATGATTGACCGGAGGGAGCGTTGGTGGAATTGCTCCAGCTGTTTCATGTGCTTCTGGTACAGTGTCCATGTTTCATAACCGTACAGGAGCGAGCTGAGGACCACTGCGTTGTACACTTTGGGCTTTGTCACAGTGCTTACACCGCTGTGTTGGAGGACTTTGGAGAGCAGCCGCCCGAATGCCTGGCTGGCCTTTTGGATCCTGGCATTGATCTCATGGTTGAGGGACCCATCCTTGGCGATGGTGCTGCCCAGGTACTTGAAAGTGTTGACTTAGAAAGCTGCGTGCCATCAATTGTAATGCACGGCTGGTTCGTTGGCCTCCCTGGTGCAGGTTGGAACAGCACTTCTGTTTTGCTGAGGTTGATAGTCAGGCCAAACAGTTTTGTTGTGGTAGAGAACCTGTCCACAATGGTTTGAAGATGATTTTCTTGGTGGGCCATGAGAGCACAGTCATCTGCAAAGAGAGCTTCCAGGATGAGTCTCTCTGTTGTCTTTGTTTTTGCAGTCAGGCAGTGAAGGTTGAATAGTGAGCCATCCAGGTGATATTTGATGTAGATGCCCAGGTCTAGATCCATCACAGCATGTGATACTTGGGTGAAGGATAGGTTGAATAGCACTGGAGCAAGGACGCAGCCTTGTTTCACGCCATTGGAGATGTTGAAGTGATCAGGAGTTTCTCTACCAGGATAATATAGCTAATAAATATCTGAGATTCCATTTGAACTCAGATCTTACTGACTCCAGGTTCAGAACTCTGATTATTAAAAGGAACTGTGGGATGGCTACTGCAAAGGCATGAAAAGGAAAGGAGTTTTATGAGTGATGTGATAGAAACATGAAGAGAGAGAGGTTTTGCAGGACTTGTGGGCCAAGATGCAAGGACCAAGGCTGGAAACCTAGCTGTCAATCAAAAGAAGGTTCCAATAGAATGTTCCCAGGAGTGGCAGTTGGGGGTTTGCTGGCCACACTGAGAAGAGAAACTTGGCTTTTGGACTTTGTCTCTGTCTGTCTGACTCTAGGTAGTTGAATCTGATAAGAAAAAGAAACTTGGCTTTTGAGTTGGTGGTCTTTTTGAGAATTGTGCTGGCCAGGAGAAACTGAGAGACTGTGAACTTTGTTTCTCTCTGGGGTTGAACCTGAGAAAGGAGACAAGACTTGCTGAATTTTGTGAAGAAGAAGAAAGAAAATTTTGAAAGGGTTGCTGTCCTCCATTTCCCTAACTGTCTATGAGTCACACTTGTGACTTTCCAAACCCTCAATTTTACCTCATTTAGATTAAGGACTTCCTCATCCCTCTTACCTCAGTTTCCCATCCTGTTATCCCCATAAACCCCTTGACTTGAAAAGGGAAAGGAAAAGCATAATTTTATAGTTTACTCAAGTGGGGAGGGAAAGAGCCAAAGGCTTCAAGAAGAACTGGGTGGAGAGGGTTAAGGGAGAGCGTGAGGGAGAAGGAGGTTAGGAAATAGATTGATCCATCAGCCATCAGTAGGGATCAATAGGCAGAACCCCAGAGCAGACCCCAGGGCATTCCCTTATAAGAAGTTCCCCTGTGTACCAGTATCCCTGTGTGGCATCCCTCAGCATTTCTCATTCCTACCTCCATTATAAATAAGGAGTTTCAGGTTCCTGTAGCAGCTCTCTAGTCACAGCCAGTCAGAGAGTAGAGCAGTCATTGCAGAAGAAACAGTTTCCCCTCAGTTTACCTTCACTATTTCAATAAGTAATACTTTCCCCTAAGTTTACTGTTCTATTTCAGTGAGGAACTTTGAGAAGGCTGGTTCAACTAGAAAAAAGAGTGTGGGAGGAGCAATAATATTCAATAAGACTGGGAAAATAGTTTGATATTTGATTGTGAAAGGTTTCAAAAGCTAAACAGTGTAGTTTGTTTTTTCCTCAAAGCAATAGGATGCCCCTGGAGTTGATTGAGTAGAAGAGTCATATCTTCAGAGCTGTGGATAAGCAAAATAATTCTGGCAACTTTATGGCAGCTTTTGGAGGAGGTACCTGAAATGGGGTGAGACTGGAGGCAAGGAGTCCCCTTAGGAGGCCATGTAATAATCTAGGTGAGATATGATGAGGATTTAGATTTAAGTAGCTGTGGGAGCAGAGAAAAGGAGTTAGATATTAGAAACGTTGTGGATTACCAAGCTTGGTCATTTCAATCTGAATTCCATCTTGCTTATTTTGTTGTTTTAATCGCACTGTCCTTATAATTATGAATGCTGCTTTCCTGGTTCCATTACTTCATAGTATATACAATATCTTAAAGGTCATTAGTTCCAACTCTAATTTTACCTTTGTGGAGAGTGAGACTTGGGGAGCTTAACTTGTCCAGGAATATATGGTAAATAATTGTCTGAGGTGGATTTAGGACCCAGGTCTTCCTAACTCCAAGTTCCATTTCCAGCAGATCATAGAAGTGTTTCTAGGATTCTCTATGTTTTCCATTTTAATCATTTCACATTACACAGTAATATTCATTTCCATATATCCCAATTTTATGGAATCTGTTCTGGTTCCAGTTCTTCGTTACATTAAAAGATATCCCTTTAAATATTTGAGCATATATGGAACCTTCATGCAAAAAAACTGTCTACTATTTTTCATCCTCATTCTCCAACTTGATTACCTGGTTTTAAATTTTCATGAATATTAAAATTTTTAAGTTAAATTTTGCTTTTAAATAATTACACATTGAAATAATTTTGACAATTGTTTTCCAATATTTTGCCACTTAGATCTTCTCCATTCCTCCATTGCCCCCTTCTTGAGGTAGTAAATAGTCCTATATAATGGTTATACCAGTGCTGTCATACAATACATATTTCTATATTACTATGTGATGACTGAAGACATATAATATATATTCAATAAAAATGCATGAAGGAAATAATATAAAGGATGGCCTACTTTGGTCTGCAATCAGATTCCAATAGCTCCTTCTTTGGCTCTGGATAGTGCTTTCTTTTCATTTCATGATTTATAACTAAATAGAAACCAACCAAACAGTTAACATTACAACTATTGTGAGACCTTGCACTGGGGGCTGAGGAAACGAATACAAAAAAGGCAATTCATACTCACAAGGAATGTTTTGAATTAAATTTAAAATTTGTTAGAATGAAATTCTAATGAGAAATTCTATATATGTGTATACACATGCACACACACATGTACATATACACACCCCATACATATCTTTACACATATATACAAAACATAAATATATACACACTCCACATGTATACATGCATTTTAAACACATATATTTACATATATACACACACATACATGTATATACATGCATATATTTATATGTTTATGTCTAGTCATGCCAAAAATCAATACAATGACCATATCTGATAATATATGTATCATTCTGTTCCTCTAGTCCATCACCACTATGTCAAGAGAAAGGAAGAAAGGATTATCATTAGTCTTCTGAAGTCACAATTTGTTTCTGCTTTAATCGGCAATATGAGGGCTCTCAAAATTGTTTCCCTTCATATTATTTTTGTTGCCATTAAACATCTTTTTTTCTGTTTCTGCTCATTTCACTCTGCATCAGTTCATGCATATCTTTCCATATTTTCTGACTCTTTCATATTTATCATTTCTTATGGTACTATAAAGTTCCATGACATTCATATACAAGTTCACACTTTTAAAATATGCTGCCTATCCCTTATCCTCTTGTCTAAGTTATTGGGAAAAGTATTGAAAACCAAAGAGCCAGTGCACCTTCAAACACCTCCTCCTCTCAAGTTGGCATTAATTTTTCTTGTTGTTGTTTCTGGCTCTTCTACCTGTTTGGATTTCTCTTAACTATTATTTCTCTTATATCTCACCATATCTTCAAGAACAGTCCATGAAACTTTGACAACTAATTCACCAATGTTTAAGTAAACTATAGCTCTAGCATTCCAATGATCTGCCTGACTAGTAAACTCATCAGAAAAGTAAATGAGATTAGTCTGGAATCCATATTAGTTACAGTTGTTTTATTTAGTTATTATTGATTTCTTTGGGAGATGTTTATAAAACATTACTAAATAATATATTCAATAATTTTACCAGTCATTCAAAAGTCAAAAAGCATTTATTAAGCACTGATTATGTTGCTTATTATGCTAGAAACAGTTGTTAAGCAATGGAAATACAAACAAAAGCAAAAAGAAACACTTTCTGTCTTTAAGGAGATCACATTTCAGTGGTAGAAGAAAAGACACAAATGGAAATTTGAAAAAAGAGGTGGTATGGTGGCTTGGTAAAAGAGATTCCTAAGTGACTAGGTCCAGAAAATAAGAAGTTATAATTTTGAATCCCTGTCCTAAATTTTGGCTTTGGGAAGAACTTACCAGAGGAAAAGGGGCCCACAGAGCAGAGTCAGGAGGCAACTGTGACATTGTAGTGTAGTTTGGAGAATGAAGAATAATGGCCCTGAACCTTTCTACAAAACGGAGGTTCTTGGAAAGAACTCATTAATTGAAAAAGGGACCTATAAGAATGAAATGTTTTCAGGGAAGATGTGAGGCATGGTGGCATATACTGGAGTAAACGTCAAATTCACAAGCATATAGGTTCTTCCCTTTTTTGAGAAGTGGAACATTTTCCCTCCTCTATATTTTCTCTCTCAATATCCCCATTCACCAACAGTGGCTTAGAATTAAATTCTGTCAATTGTTTCCATATCCATATCATTTGTGTCAGATTACTTAAATCTCATCAGGGATGGCCAGATATTCATGTAATTCCTTCCTTATTTAGGGTATCTCTTATATATGAGCCATTTTTATCTTAGCCTTTTCCAGTCCAGAGATCTTTCTCTTAGAAACAAAAAAAAGCTCAAAACAAGTCATAAAGCCTTGCCTGTCTGTTGTCTTTGGTCATCCTCCTATGTACTATAAGCAACAGAACTATCATTTCTTTGCTATTTCTCTTTCCTCATTATTACTTTGGAATGGTGCCCTCTTAGGGGAGGTTGTTTTAGGTTTTCTAGGTCAACTCAGAGTTTTCGACTTCCTAAAACTTTTTTACAGAATTTTTTCACATTTTAAAAATTTCTCTTTTGATAACTACTATTGTTTCCATCCTTTCTACTTGCCTTTTTACAAGCTAAGCAAGTTTGTGAACACAACATATATCTGTGCTGATTTCTTTAAACAATTTTTCCTTTTTTCCTCACTGGAATTGTTCCTTTTTGTATATTCAGACTGCATCAGCATTGTTTTCCTATTTTGTTCTTTTTGAATTAAGTAATTGTGCCTTTCCAGATCCTTTATCAGTCATGAGTCTTATACTACCAAATTTCAGTGGCATACCTATGAGGTAAAATGTGCCAACTTACACTATATTATGTCTAGTTTATTTTTCTTGTCACAATATTTTTTACAGTTGAGTATATTAGTTTAATATTAGTGGTAAAATGCATTGATGGTAATTATTATGTAATTTTGAACCTATGATATTGAATTTTAAGATTTGTAAAATTGACATATATTAAAACTGATCCTCCCAACTGTAACAGTTAAGTTTAGGTTTTGACTCAATATGAGATAAAAAATAATATTGTGATTGCCATTCATAAAATATTAGCCCCTAAGTCAAAATGACTGTTAGCAGTTGTTGTTTTTTTTTACCCTTACCTTCCATCTTGCAGTCAATACTGTGTATTGACTCAAAGGCAGAAGTGTGGCAAGGGCTAGCTAGGCAATGGGGGTCAAGTGACTGGCCCAGGGTCACACAGCTGGGAAGTGTCTGAGGCCAGGTTTGAACCTAGGACCTCCTGCCTCTAGGCCTGGCTCTCAATCCACTGAGCTACCCAGCTGCCTCCCCCCTACCCCCATTAGCAACTTTTATTTACAAGGTAGAGATAGTAAAAGTGGGAAATACAGGAAGGAGACAAAGACTGGTCTAGCTTACCAAACCTAAGTGCTGTTCCGGTGAAGTCAGACTCAGTCCCAGCAGGGGCTTCTCCAAGTCCCAATCTCCAAGTGGATTTCCTGGTAGTCCTCAGCCAGAAGTCCTGGTGGTGTCTTCAGCCAGAGTTCCACAAATGCAGAATGACTCCAAGGAAAAACGTGTGTCTTCTGCTCTACTCACTGATGTGGAATCCAAGGGAAAAATCTCTCCAAGGAACCAACCTCTCCAAAACCAAGGAAGCAAAAGAGACCAGACCATGTTGGTCTCTTCTTTTATTCCCCCCTTTTCCATGTCATTTCCTGACTCTCCCCCTCTTCACAGAAACTAATTGCAGTCTTTCAACTTGCCTAGCACTGCCCAGGGCTGGGCAGTGCCCTTTGGAAGTGAGTTTTCTTTAGTAAGGGACTTGTGAATTCTCTTACTGAAGTATTAAGTAGAGGTATTTTGATTTATTGATTTGATTAACCAAAAATAGTCAGAGAGTTAATTCTGTCTTTACACAACTTAGAAGCATCAATAATAGGAATTCAGTCCTTCTCTGTCTAAGCAAAGTCCTCTTCATTCCAGAGAAGTCTCTCTCTATTTTTCCAAGTTGCAGTAGAATCCCTGTAAGACATTTCTCCTTCAGAATCATCATTCTTATCTTAATCATATGAGCCATAATTTAGTATATTTATAAGGGGCAGATGGTCTCATATTAGAGCTTGTAAGTGTGATAACTGCCTTCTCAAGACTTGGCACAGTTCCTGGTATATAGTAGGTGTATAATGAATTCTCAGTTTATTGAATTGTGATACTTTGTGTCATAGCAACAAAACTTAAAAAAATAAATATAATAAAAGGGAAGGGCATTTTAAGCATCAACTAATGTGTCTAAAATGGGGTTATAAACTAAAAGGAAAGAAGCAAACGAACCAGAACTTATAAATCCAAGTAAGCATTATCTATCAAAATCCTCAGCTGACTACACATTCATTCCATTGATGCAGTCATTGTCCAAGATGCTTCTGGAACTCTCTTTGGAACTGCCTTTAGAACCTATTTATGAACCACTCAAAAATTTTCATTTCATTAGTCACACTTCATTTTTCTAAACTAAAAATGTTACTGCCTTGCTTCATTAACAGTCTTAATTCACTAGATCTGATAAACTTTTGTATGTTTATAAAATCTAAATATGCCATCAAAGCGCAGTAATGAAAAATTTTGATATTTAAAGCCATTTCAGCCATATGGCATTTAGTCAGAGATTCTGTTTAATGCACTGAATCCCATTATTATTGCTGGTGGCCCATGAATATTACTCAGACTCCCTGCCTGAATTCTGACTTGTTGTCCAGAATCTTTGACCTGGCCCTCTCAGCTAATGTTATCTAGAACTTCTGATTAAGGCTCTGACACTTTGTTCTCCAGTCTTCTAGCTTATATTTTTGATCCTTGTTGTCTGACCTCCCCATTGAGATCTGTGACATTTATTTACTCTTACCTGCCTTTGTTGTCTATTCTGGGATTGACTTTTGACCTGCCTGGTCTATGGTCCTGGCCATTCCTCCATAGTCTAGTCATACTCCTCCTGGATCTGTTCTTTCTGGCTTTCTCTGTCTTATTATTGTCCAAGTCCCAAGTGTCACTCAGGCTTCAGGTCAGTCTGTAGCCAAAACTAAAAATTCCTCACAGGAGACTTACCTCATCTGTCAACAACTTCTTTTCTCTAGTGATGTCTTTCTCTGACTGCAAATCAGAATAAAATCTGATCTCTAAGGGCCCTTCCAAATAATAGTTAATGTTTATAGAGCATTTTGTGTTTTACAAAGAGCCTTACATAACATTTCATTTCATCTTCACAACTCCTCAGTGAGGTAGAAAGGCAGGCTGGCTATTATTTTCTTTTATATTTTACAGATGAGGAAACAGACTCAGAGAAATGATGTGTTAACTCAGTCATACATCTAGTAATTGCTGGAAGTGAGATTTAAATCCAGGTTTCTTGGCTCTATGTCTAACATGATTTGTCTTCTGAAAATTCCAGGCTATTTTCTTTCTTCTCTACCTCTCTCCCATTTCCTCACCCAATGTGGCTGAGGTCTAAAAAGACATTACTGTCATGAAGCTAGATTTCTATATTAAAGAGAATATGCATCCCTAGTCCTATTTTTTTCTAATCACAGATTTTCTTACCAATCTTTTTGCAATAGGAGTGAAATTCACTCCCTTCTTCCCTTCCTCTATCCCCTCTTCCTTCACCCTTTCCCTCTTTTCCCCTTCCTTACCTGCCTTTCTCCCTTACCTTCCTCCCTCCATTCCTCCATCCCACCCTTCCTTCCTTCCTTCCTTCCTTCCTTCCTTCCTTCCTTCCTTCCTTCCTTCCTTCCTTCCTTTCTTCCTTCCTTCCTTCCTTCCTTCCTTCCTTCCTTCCTTCCTTCCTTCCTTCCTTCCTTCCTTCCTTCCTTCCTTCCTTCCTTCCTTCCTTCCTTCCTTCCTTTCTTCCTTCCTTCCTTCCTTCCTTCCTTCCTTCCTTCCTTCCTTCCTTCCTTCCTTCCTTCCTTCCTTCCTTCCTTCCTTCCTTCCTTCCTTCCTTCCTTCCTTCCTTCCTTTCTTCTTTCCTTCCTTCCTTCCTTCTTTCCTTCCTTACATAGCTAAGAGAAATATAAATTGAAGGATACATGCAATACTAGTTTACTGATCAAACACCTAGTTATATGTGCTTTTTTTTGTAGTCTCTATTCTTCTTACATTGAATTAATATATGGAGGATATTGTTAGAGGAAAAGAGAAAGGAATGTTGAATATTACTGCTGAAGTATCATGTGTGGTCTTAAATCTTGCCAGATGATTAAAAGATGAAAAAATATGTATGCATTCTCTGAGTCTGGAAACTATCTGATAGCTGTTCTTCTGTGTCATCAGGGTCAGAACACGACATCCTTCTTCCAGTTTCTCATTTCAATTTATTCTATAAACCACATAAGTCTCTAAAATATCAGTTCCATTATAGAATCTCTCATTTGGCTATTGCTAATAGGATGAAATCAATATTCTTTAACTTGTCACTCAAGATCTTACATATGATGCATTTTATTTTTCTATATAATATTTTCTTCCACTTATTCCCCAACATTATACTTACCTGGTTTCTTAGCTGGGTACTCAACATTCCCCAAAACACTTTCCCCATTCTCATGTCTACAATTTTGTTCATTTTAACTTGTCACATCCTAGTTTTCTCCAAATCTAGATTGCTACCTCCTAACCAGCAGTAGGGTCAAGTACAAATTCCTTTATTGATCCTCTAAAAGCTATTCTAATTTACATTAATGTCTCCATTTTTGTTATTATATCTCACCACTTGAACCAACACATGATTACCTACTGATCTTCATTGAATTATTTTATGCCTATATGTAATTTTTGTGGTCAGGAATTATTTTTATTATTTCATTCAGTCAGTCCAGGTAGCCAATGCTTAACTGGAAAGCCGTATCTCCCAGGAATAGGAGGTGAGTGTTTAGGTGTTAAGATAGGGAAGAGGAAAAAATATGATCCCTTTAAGGCCTCACATGGAGTGCATTTGAACATTGTATATTATGAATGATATTGATATTTTGGACAAAGGAGAATAACCTAGGTAGTGATGTGCATTCAACTTATGCCATAGGGAGGTCAGAGCCTGGCGAGGAGAAGAGTACATGACTCTAAGAACTAGAAGGGCAGTCATGTAGAAATGGGATTTAGCTTGTCCAATTTGATTCCAGAGGGCATAAAACTCCACCATTTCTTACTTGAGCATGATTTTGTAATGCATAGTCACAGTAGCTATTAGGTAACAGCATCACCATGCCTCTGGAATTACCTTCCTATCAAAAAGTTTGGGAAATTAAATAAATTTAATTGACATAAAGGTAAATAATTTTCTTTTAAGCAACCTCCTTTTATATGTTTAAATTCTATTTGCTCATATTTGTACTCTAATTTATTAATTAAATAGCCCATCCATACATCTATTGAGCCATCCATCCAATATGAGAACCTTCTTTGTTTAGGCCACTGTGCTAGGTGGCCCATTAGAATTCTGGTTAAGCAAAACTATAATCTAAGGCTAAGAGTCTTTTCTTACCCTCAACTCTGTTGTGTTGTAGATTATTATCATTATTACTTAGTAAATTCATTGGATATATCTTAAATATTTCAAAATGATGTCTTATTTATTGTAGTTAGTTTAGAGTTCGATAATTTTTAGATCTGCATTAATGATCTTCAACTAATAAGTTTTGGGGGGCCAAGAATAGGAAAAAAAAGTATGAAAACATGTCACAGGATGTATTCAGACGACATGGGTTCAAGGCTCATATTTGTCACATATTGGCTAGATGAACAGAGATAAAAGTTATTTAACTTAATGTCCCAAACAATTCTCTAGGACTTTAAGCTGCAACACAGTTTTCAATCTATATTGGAAGAGGAGACTTCCCTTACTGGGAGACCCTACCCCCACCATCTCAATGAAATAACAATACTAGAAAAAATGTGTGATGGTTGTGAGAATAATTTTGACCTATATTTGACAATCTAAAGCAGTAGGGAAAAGAAGAAGAAAAAGAACACCTCACCAAACAGAGACTATTCACACCTACCACAAAGAAAACTCTAAGAACAATTTCATATCTTATTTAATACCTTAACTGTGGTCATTAATTAAAGATAAGTCAAAGTGAGAGCGTAACCAAAACAACAAAATGAATGGGAAAAGGCATGCTGCTGAATTTATTTTCTTTCAGTTAGCTCCAAGGTTCTGTTGTTATTAATCTGAGTGAAGAAGGCTAGATTTAACTTGGAACATGGGTTCTACTGCATGTAATATTGCTTATTCAACAAATGTATAAATATTACATAGACTGGAGAGTGGAGAAAAGTGAGGAGAGATTTCTGACAAATGTGTTTTAGATTATGAATTTTTGAGGCTTCGGCTCCAAGGTAGAATTAGATCTTGGCATGAATTCTTGTTTTTAGAGTCCTGTTTATAGTGTAGAAGCAATAGTATTTGTGTGTGTGTGTGTGTGTGTGTGTGTGTGTGTGTGTTTGTGTGTGTGTACATGACAGGTTTTTTCAGGTTCTCTTATGTTACATTGCTGTGGCTTGTACAAGGACTGAGGATGTGGCACAATCTCTATTCTATGACATTCAAAGATTGCCTGTGCTTGTCTTTACAAGTCTCTCTAGAAGGACTGGTTATTATTAGTGTAGGGCTTAATAGGGAAATGTGTAATAAATAGTGTTTGTTCCTTATTGTCCTGAAACCAGTCTCAGTAAAATTTTAAAGAGAAAGTTAGATAACTTATAAATAAATAGCAGTTATAGATCCATTTATCCAAATCCACTGAAGGGGTTTTTAAGACCATGAACTGTTTAGCCTCAATTTTAAGGAATTTTTCCAAGTCTTTAATCTGCAAATGTAAAATTGTATGCCATTCATCACAAGATGTTAACCCCCTATTTCCCCCATATATAATACTGTCTATTTTGTCTTTGGGAAAATTAGGTGGCACAGTGGATGGAATGCCAGGTTTGGGGTGAGGAAGACTTAAATTCAAAACTGGCCTCCGACACTACCTGTGTAATCCTGGGCAAATCACTTAACCCTATTGGCTTCAGTTTCCTCATCTGCAAGATATGCTGGAGAAGGAAATGGTAAACCATTCCAGGATCTTTGCCAAGAAATTCCCAAATGGGACGACCGAGTCAGACATGACTTAACATGACTGAACAACAAATTTTGCATCTGAAATATCCTTCTTATCTATTTTCTTTTTCATTCCTACTGCCACATAAATTTAAAGTGTTTATTTCCTCTTACCTGGATTGTTGAAATAACCCCCTAATAGCTTTTACCACCTCTTCTTTTTCCCTTGTTCTAATCCAATTCAGCAATCATATTATTACAAGAGTATCTTTTCTAATGTACAGCTTTTATCAGATTACTCCTCTAGTCAAAATACTTTCCATGTTATCCAATTGCCTACTGAATATAGTCCAGACTCCTAAGTCTAGCCATTCATGGTCTTCTACAGTGAATGTTCAGTCTAGTAGAGGTGACCTGGTAGAGGTATATTGGATTGGGTACTTGTTGAAGTTAGGATGACTTAGATTCAGATTTCACTTGACACTTATTTGCTGAATAATCCTAGGCAAGTCATTCAACCTTTTTGCCTCAGTTTCCTCATCAATAGTATGATGGTTCTGGATTTGTTGGTTTCTTAGGCATATTATAGCTCTAGAACTCTTATTCTCCTTTTCCAGTCATAACATACACAACTTCCTCAAACTGAATTATTTTCTATTTTCTAAACTTTTCTCACCATTTTTAATCTTGTTTTTATTCACTGTGACCTATGACTGGTTTTCCCTCCTTATTCCATCCCTTCCTCCATCTCTATCTTCCCATCTTTTAAGGCCGGGATTAGATGTCATCTATTCAGTGAAATCTTCTTATGTTTCTCTAATCAGAAGGAATGTTATTCTCTTTGTCACTCATATTAGCATATAAGATTTAGTTCCTCATAAACCCTTTCTTATTCCCCTTCCCATTACAAGAATTTTACTATATAATTTTTAAAAAGTTTAAATTTAAAACAGACACAACTTTATCTTCTAGAGTATGTTACATTTTACCCTCACAGATTCCCACTTCTCCAATGAAATGAGTAATATTAATTTCTTTACCTTTTTTCTAAGGCCAAGACAGGACCTAAAATTATCCGGCATTTACTTGAAAAAATTATTTTTCTCATTTTCTATTGTTATAGACCTAGTGAATATTGTTTTTCTAGTTCTCCTTACTTCACTCTGTATCACTTCATAAATGCAGATATTCTGATAATCTCTAAATTCATCATATTTATCAGTTCTTACAGTGAAGTAATATTCTATTGCATTCAGAAAACATGTTTTGTTTAGTAATTTCTTTTAGAAGTAATCATTTCTAGTTCTTTGTCTCTATGAATATGACATTATACATGGAACCTTTCTTTTTGTCTTTGATTTCCTTGGAGTAAATGGCTAGCAGGGGAAATCTCTGTCATCAAAGAATATAAACAGGGTATTCAATTTTCCCACAAAATTCCATTTTTTAAAAATTCACAGTTATGTTAATAGTGTGTTGTTACTGTACCTGTCTGTCTTATTGCAGCCACTTTTAATTTTTAATTTTTTGCTAATTACATTTACTATATTACCTTAGAATCATAGATTTAAAGATAGGCCTTAAAATTTATGTAGCCCAGCTCCATCATTTCATTGTTTTTAAGTCGTTTCGGTTGTGTTCAACTCTCCATGAATTTTTGTGGGTTTTCTTGACAAAGATTCTGGTGTGGTTTGAAATTTCCTTTTCTAGCTCTTTTTAGAAATGAGTAAAGGGAGGCAAATGAAGTTAAGTGATTTGCCTGGGGTCACACAGCTGGTAAGTGTCTAAGGTCAGAATTAAACTCAGAAAGATGAGTCTTCCCAGCTCCAGGACTGGCACTTTCATTGCTCCACATTACAAATGAGGGAATTAAGCTCCGGAGATATTAAATAATTTACTCTGAGTAATAAAGGCAGAGGACATAGTTGAACCCAGATATTCTGACTTTGAATCCAGATTGCTTTCCCTTGTTCCTACCTTAATTCACATTACAGGGCAGGTATTCTCAGTGCATATAGTGATGGGTCTGGAATCAGGAAGAACTGAGTTTAAATCATTCCTCAGACATTTACCAGTTTTGAGATCCTGGTCAAGCCAGTGAATCTTGTTTTCTTCAGTTTCCTCATCTATAAAATGATTTGGAGAAATAAATGGCAAATCACTCCAGTATCTTTGCCATGAAACCCCACAAATAGGTGCCCCAAAATTGGACTAGTCTGAAATGACCATACAACAGCAATAAAATTCAAAGGGAGAATGAGTTTTTCAGGGGCCAAGATAATACAACAAAGCCTGATTTTGTGGCTCTATTAGTCTTCCCTGCTATATTTTGGCCAGTGAAAACCTCAGTCTTCCTGTTTATTTATCTCTTATGTTAAATTCTCTCCTCCTCCTAGATTGAGCTCCCTCAGAGCAGTGAATCTTTCTTATTCACTTTTGTGACTCCATTGTCCCTCTCATATCTTATATGTTATGGGTATCAAATAAATGTTTTGTTCAATTGAAATTTCAACTGGAATATATATTTCTTAAAATGTAGACATTTTCAAAATATGTAACATACACACAAAGACCATCTCAGATCACAGATTTTTACTCCTTGCTCTTTATCTTCTTTCTCCCAGAGATAATTAGATTATGAAGCTTTGTATGTTCTTCTTATGCTCATGACATTCATTATTTTCATTTTTAGACTTTATTGTCCCTTTCTAAATTGTGCAATAGTTGGCTTACATCACAAGTTGGCCACACTAGTTTTTTTTATGTTATATATATTTTTTTTTTTTTCTAATTTTAATATTATTTTATTTGGTCGTTTTCATACATTATTCACTGGAAACAAAGATCGTTTTCTTTTCCTCCCCTCCCCCCCCCCCCCCCCCCCCCCCCCGCCTTTCCCTCTCCCATAGCCGACGCATGATTCCACTGGTTATCACATGTGTTCTTGACTCGAACCCATTTCCCTGTTGTTGGAGTTTGCATTATAGTGTTCATTTAGAGTCTCTCCTCAGTCTTATCTCCTCCAACCCTGTGGTCGAGCAGTTGCTTTTCAGCGGTGTTTTTACTCCCACAGTTTATCCTCTGCTTGTGGGTAGTATTTTTTTTTTTTAGATCCCTGCAGATTGTTCAGGGAAATTGCATTGATACTTATGGAGAAGTCCATCACCTTCGATTGTACCACAATGTATCAGTCTCTGTGTATAATGTTTTCCTGGTTCTGCTCCTTTCGCTCTGCATCACTTCCTGGAGGTTGTTCCAGTTCACATGGAATTCCTCCACTTTATTATTCCTTTTAGCACAATAATATTCCATCACCAACATATACCACAATTTGTTTAGCCATTCCCCAATTGAGGGGCATCCCCTCATTTTCCAATTTTTGGCCACCACAAAGAGCGCAGCTATGAATATTTTTGTACAAGTCTTTTTGTCCATTATCTCTTTGGGGTACAAGCCCAGCAGTGCTATGGCTGGATCAAAGGGCAGACAGTCTTTTATCGCCCTTTGGGCATAGTTCCAAATTGCCCTCCAGAATGGTTGGATCAATTCACAACTCCACCAGCAATGAATTAATGTCCCCACTTTGCCACATCCCCTCCAGCATTCATTACTTTGCATAGCTGTCATGTTAGCCAATCTGCTAGGTGTGAGATGATACCTCAGAGTTGTTTTGATTTGCATCTCTCTGATTATAAGAGATGTAGAGCACTTTTTCATGTGCTTATTAATAGTTTTGATTTCTTTGGCTGAGAATTGCCTGTTCATGTCCCTTGCCCATTTGTCAATTGGAGAATGGCTTGATTTTTTGTACAATTGATTTAGTTCTTTATAAATTTTAGTAATTAAACCCTTGTCAGAGGTTTTTATGAAGATTGTTTCCCAATTTGTTGCTACCCTTCTGATTTTGGTTACATTGGTTTTGTTTGTACAAAAACTTTTTAATTTGATGTAATCCAGATTATTTATTTTGCATTTTGTAATTCTTTCTAATTCTTGCTTGGTTTTGAAGTATTTCCCTTCCCAAAGGTCTGACATGTATACTATTCTGTGTTCGCCTAATTTTCTTATAGTTTCTTTCTTTATGTTCAAGTCATTCATCCATTTTGAATTTATCTTGGTGTAGGGTGTGAGGTGTTGATCTAAGCCTAATCTTTCCCACACTGTCCTCCAATTTTCCCAACAGTTTTTATGAAATAGTGGATTTTTGTCCCAAAAGCTGGGATCTTTGGGTTTGTCATATACTGTCTTGCTGAGGTTGCTTGCCCCCAGTCTATTCCACTGATCCTCCTTTCTGTCTCTTAGCCAGTACCAAATTGTTTTGATGACCGCTGCTTTATAATTTTTATGTTATATATTGTCAAAATACATTTTGTTATTAATTCCAGAAATGTTTATGTCTTCCTTGTTCTCAGTTTCTAGAAATTAATTCAACTAAAATCATTCCTTTCTTTGCAGCAAGGAATCTGGGAATCCTTTACTGCAGTTTATTTCCTTACTTTTCATAATTAGAATTGGATGAAACTGACTTAGAGAAAATAAAATCTAATCCAAGTGGTTATGGGGGGGTGGGTGGGCTAGAATTATAGTCTGAATTAAAGAAAACCATTTTGGGATTCTGAAAAGTTCAAAAAAGTTATAGTAAAAGTATTCATTTCTGTCATCCTTTCAGGTTCTGGCTAGAGATTTGGCTAAAATAATGAAAGAAAATCTTAAGCATATTCAAATCATAGACAACAACTATTTGATATTAAATCTCTCAGACCAAAGTTAGGTGCTATTTGTCATGGAAAAAGTTCACAAGGATGGCAGCCTAGCAGTACCATATCTTAAACTGTACTATAAAGCAGTAATCATCAAAACAAACTGATACTGGCTAAGAAAGAGTGGTGGATCAATGTAATAGATAAGGGGTAAATGTCCATAGCGAACTAGGTTCTGATGAATCCAAAGATCCCAGTTTGGGGGATATGAACTCAATTTTTGACAAAAACTGCTAGGAAAACTGGAAAATCATATGGTAGAGTCTAGGTATAGACCAATATCTCACACTCTGCAAGATAAGGTGAAAACGGGTATATGACTTAATGAGTGATAGATACCATAAGCAAATTTGGGGACTATAGAATAGTTTACCTGTCAGATTTATGGATAAGGAAAGAATGTATGACCAAAAAATAGATAGAGAACATTACAAGGTGTAAAAAGAATAATTATTACTGTATCAAATTAAATTTTTTTATACAAACAAAATCAATTTAATGTAACCAAAATTATAAGGGAAATGACAAACTGGGAAATTTTTTTTACCAAATTTCTCTTCTAAAAGTGTTATTTCTCAAACATATAGAGAACTAAGTCAAATTGATACAAGTCATTCCCCAAATGACAAATGGTCAAAGGATATGAACAAACAAATTTTAGATGAAGCAATAAAACTATCAATAATCATGTGAAAAAATGTTCTAAATCACCCTTGATTAAAGAAATACAAATTAAAATGACTCTGAGGTACCATCTTACAACACCTATCAAATTGGCCAATATGACAGTAAAGGAAAGTAATAAATATTGGACAGGATATGGCAAAATTGGGACATTGTTGGAGTTGTGAACTGATCCAACAATTCTGGAGGAGAATTTGGAACTATGACCAAAGAGCTATAAAACAGTGCATACCTTTTGATCCACCACTGGGTCTGTATCCCAAAGAGATAAAAAAAGGGAAAAGGGCCCACTTGAAAAAAATATTTATCACATCACTTTTGGTGATGGCAAAGAATTGGAAACTGAGGGGATGTACATTAGTTGGGGAATGGCTGAACAAATTGTGGTATATGATGGTGCTGGAATACTGTTGTATTGTAAGAAATGATGAGCAGGACAATTTCAGAAAGAGCTGGAAAGACCTGCATGAACTGATACAGAATGAAATAAGCAGAACCAAGAAACACAGAAATAGCAATATTGTGGGATGACCAACTGTGAAAGACTTAACTACTCTCAGCAATACAAAGAATTAGGACAAATCTGAGGGACCTAAGACAAAGGATGCTAATCATCTCCAAAGAAAGTATTACTGGAGTTGGAATGCAGATTAAACTATATGATTTTTCACTTTAGTTTATTTGGATTTTTATTTTTGGGTTTTGGTTTTATATGAGTATTCTATTACAAAAAAGAACAATATGGAAATATATTTTGCATGATAATACATGTATAATTCAGATCATATTTACCAGCTCTGGGAAAGGGGAGATAAGGGAAAGGGGGAGAAAACTTGAATCATTTAATTTCAGAAAACTTATGGGGGAAATTGTTATTACATGCAATTGGTAAAATAAAATATATTTATAAAAAAAGAAAAGTTCATAAGACCTAGGTTTCTTATGAAGTCCATATATTCCTGTTTCTGTGAGGAATACAAACTTCTGAATCCTTAGTGATCAGTAAGCAAAACCTTGCTAATGCTGTTGGCTATTTCATTAAACTTATGCTCCATTGTCAGCCTTGTGAACTATAGCTTTAGTCATCTTTTCTGGATGTCAATCTATTCTTATACATTTTCTCTTTCTCTCTCTCTCTCTCTCTCTCTCTCTCTCTCTCTCTCTCTCTCTCTCTCTCTCTCTCTCTCTCTCTCTCTCTCTCTATCCCAGTCTCTGAATGATTTTTTTTTCATTTGTCAGTTTTAGTGATGTATTTCCCTGTGGAAGAGACACTGAATATTTTAGTTTTGTTTTTTAATTTGGCATTTAAGACCCTACACAGTCTACATTTTGAGGTTCATTTTGTGCTATGTAGTCCAACTGGACTTTTAGATATTTTTAAAACATATTACATCTCCTTTTTCTATGCATTCACATAAATCATTCCCCATTCTTGAAATGTACTCTCTCCAAGACTACTAGATTTGGAATCAGAAAACCCAAGTTGAAACTACACTCTGATGCTTATTACCTAACTGACTTAAGTCAAGTCACCTAAATTCCTTTTGACTCTCTAATCTCTAATGAATACCCTTTCTAGTTTTAAAGCTATGCTATCATGACCATCTTCTCAGAAACTATCTTTAAGGCTCAATTCACATGTCACTTTTGTTTAGTAGTATCCCTTATCCTTCCTTCTCACAGTGTTTAGAAATTTATTCTCTAACTTTCTTTATAAAACGTTCATTTGGATAACTGTTGTATTCTCCGAGAACATAAATGCCATAATATAAGTGATAGTTTAATTTTTGTTTTTTTCATACATACCCAGAACCTATCAGAGTGCCTGATATTCACCAAGAACGTGACTGTCAAGCTCTAGTGTTCACAGGCAAAAGAGAAAATAGTACAGCTGGTTAAGAAAAAAAAATACCCACATAAGATGCCAAGCAACTATCATCCTAATCACTCAGAGCTCTTTGTCAGCAGTAAGGAAAAATGAGTATTATCTGACTAATGTAGGAAATAGATTTGAGTCCAATACTTCAAGTATTACATTTATAAAGTTTATTATCTGACAAAATAGAATCATGTGACTAAGTTTTCTACTTGCTCAAAAATCCTCACTCTACCAAAGCCGCAACAGGAAGGAAAAGAGCCTGAGAGATGGAACTCCACCAAATTTATCTCCTGTCCATATCAGCACGTAACAACAGGAAGAGCATAGGGTGCAGGGAATCATAGTTTTGCTGTGGATTTTAGTTTTGGGGGTAACAGATTCAAATTACACACTAAGGTAAAAATCATAAATGTAAATAAGATGAATTCACCCACAAAGTACAGAAATATGATATGACATAATGGATCAAAAAGCAAATTTTAAAATATTATATAAATAAGGAACATATTAAAATTATTAAAGTTATTAGCCAGAGTAGAATTTATTATGCCTCAACTGAATTTAAATAGTCAGGAGTGCCAATCACAATTCAGATTATACAAGTAAATAATTTTGGAAAATAGGCAAATAACCTGTACTATACTTACAATCACCATATTCAATTTAATAATTTTATAATATCAGTCCAATCAAGTTCTATCATAAGCACATCAATTATGGGTATGCTAGGAGAGATGAGGAGGAGAATGAAAGAGAGAGTTAGAGAGAAAATAATTTATAATGCAGTTCATTTTACCAGGAATGATTATAATCCTAAAATCAGTATAAAGCAAAGGAAGCCTATCTGCTAGCATATTCTTCCCACTTTCATCCCCCTTCCTCTCCCCTAGGAGGCTCACTTATATGGGAGAAAGGAATACAAGATAAGACACAAAGCAAGGAATTATTAGAAGTCTTTTTCAGCTATGGATCTTGCCTACTACCCCTTCATACTCAACTCAATTTATTTGGATCTTAAAATTAATCACTATTCCAAATTTTTTACCCTTTTAAAAAATTTCTCTTTCCTGTCTCATTCTAACTGGCCAGAGAATATTTGCCATCACAATTTTCAAGGAGAGGAAGCAATTTTAATTATATGTAATTTTTCCTTTGCATGTTAACTTAAGAACCTAACCAGGATAAATTGTAACTCTACTTCACTGAATACATATACAAATATGCTGTCCAGTTGCATGATAACAAATCTGATCATTTAAAGGAAATGGATGAAATAGACTTTAAATAATCCAAGCTCACGAAAAGAAATAGAACAAATTATCAAATCATTAATTAATATACAAGGTTGGGGGACACTCCAGAAAAATGTGGTCTTACAGGTGAATTGTATCAACTATTCAAAGAACAATTAATTTAATACTACCTCAATTGTTTTAATAAGAAGAAAAGAAAGTATATTTTTAATCTCTTTCTGTGATGCCAGTAAGTCCTGGATTCCTAAATCAGGGAGAGATAAGGCAGAAAAATAAAGTAGACTGCTTTCCCTAATGAACATTTTAAAATAAAATATTATCAAATAGAATACATTTAGCATATTAGAAAATTTATAAATTATGATGAACTTAGATTTATATTGGGAGTTCAAAGTTGAATCAACATGAAGAATAATATAACTATGATAGATTGTTAATGATATAAATAAAAAACCAGATTTATCATTAGATGCTGAAAAGACTTTTGGTAAAAATCCAACTCTTTCTGTTAAAAACTATAGACAGCATAGGAATTAATGGATGTTTCTTTAATAAAGTAAATAATATGTTTCTAAATCCAAGAGTAAACATTTATCCTGCAAAAAATTTAGTAGCCTTTCCAACAAAAACAAGAGGAAAAGCAAGGATGATTATTTATCATCACTATTATTTAATATAGCATTTAAAATACTAAAATAATATAAGAAAAAGAAATGATGTAATATACATTTGTAAAAAATAACATTTTGAATATATGATAATGTACTTAGACAACCCAAGTCAATCAAAATTAATTCACTTAAAAACTTCAATAAAGTTGTAGGATATAAGCTATCCATGAATGATTAGCATGATTCATATCCATATCTATATCTATATCTATGCTATGTATATATGCATATGCAATAAAACCCTGCCTAAAGATCTAGAAAGAGAAATTCTATACAGAATAACTAAAAAAGCTCTACAATATCTAAAATTATATCTACTAAGTTTCACCCAGAGATTATTCTGAACTATTAAACATTCTTTGCAGAAATATAGGCTAAAGTGATTGTAGAGAAATTAATTGCTCATGAATAGGTCATGCCACTATAATAAAAATGTTGATACTGCCTAAATTAATTCATTTATTCAGTCTTGTATCAAACTCCGAAAGATATATTACAGACTTACAAAAAATAATAGTGAAATTCACAGAGAGAAACACAGAGTGGAGAACTGTAAGGTTAATAACAAAAGAAGTAGGAAAGAAGGGGATCTGTCAGTACCATATATTAAACTACTTCAAAACAATAATCATTTAAAACAATGTGGTATAGCTTTAAAAAGAGAGGTTAAACAGGGTAACAGATTAGGTATACAAGATTAGGAATATAGAAGCAAACAAGCATAATAACATAATGTTTTATAAATCCAAAGACCTCACTTAATGGAGGACTCACTATATGACAAAAAAAAATGCTGCTGGGAAAACTCAACATCAGTCTGGCAGAAATTAGCTTTAGATCAACACTTCACTTCATTCAGCAAGATAAGCATGAAATGGAGGCATGAACCAGATATAAGAAGTCACATCATAAATAAATGAGAGGATCAAGAAAGAAATTGTCTTTCAACTCTATGAATGAGCATGAGGTTCATCACTAAACAAGTGATAGAGATTCACACAAGAAAAAAATAGATAATTTTGATTCTATCTAGTATAGTAAAAAATAGAAGGGAAACATTTAACTAAGAAAACCGGTAACATGTTTTTCAAAGTCATTTTCTGACATATAAATTGTCAAATGTTATGAATATCAATCTTTCAATAGACAAAAATATAAATTGTCAATAATCATATGAAAAATACTTTGTTACTAAAAGTGAGAGAAATACAAATCAAAATAGTTAATTGGTTTTATTCCAGTACCATCAGAATGACAAAGTAGATAAAAACACAAAATGAGAAATATTTGAAGACTGTGGTAAAATATCTATGTTAATGCATAGTTGTTGGAGCTATGAATTGGTTATACCTCTGGAAAAGAGTTTGGGACTGCTACAAGAAAGTTACCACACTGTCCACATACTCCTTAATCCAGCTTTACCACAACTAGTCCTTTACCCCCAAAGACATCAAAGAAAGAAAGAAAAAGGCTCTATACATACAGATATATTTATGGCAACTCTTTTGGTGGTGGCCAAATATTGAAAACTAGGAAGACATTATTTCATTGGGAAATAAGTAAATATATTGTGTTATGTGAATGTGATGCAGTATTGTGCCATAAAAATGATAATAAAACATCAGCATGAAAGAATGAAACGGTGAAATATGACACATTCCCTGATAGAGAGGTAATGAACTTTAAGTGCAGAAATATATTTTTGGACATGTTAAATAAAGGGATTTGTTTTGTTAAACTATACAGCTACATTTTGAATGGTTATTTTATTTTACTTTACTTTGTTTCATGAAGTAGAGTGAGGGACAGATCAATTAAATGCTTACTGATTGAAAACATTAAAATTTAAATAAAAATACATATGCACCAAATGGTATAATCTTTAAGTAGTAATTCTGATATGTGCCTGAAATATTAGGAGATGTATATAATAAAACAACAATACTTGAAGCTTTTAATGTATTTCTTTAGATATGGAAAAATCCATTAGAAAGATAAGCTTTTTGCACTTATAAAATAGCAATATTAGAGAATGTATTTATTTTTCAGTATGACACCCTTATAAACTTGATTGTGTGTACATAAACACCTCATAAGCAAATATGCAAAGGCAGAAGTGTTAAATACATGTACGACAGCTCAGAAAGTATTTAGAAAATATGGAGAAAGAACATAATTGATTACAGACAAAAAAACCCAATACTGTTATCTTAAGGTTTGAATGTTCTAAATAATAAATCATAGAGACAATGAATTATATCAATTAAATGAAAACAATAAGACTACATATTAGAATTTGTGGGATGTACCTAAAGTAGTCCCCAGGGGACATTTTCTTTCTTTTAACATATATATTTAAAATATAAAGTTCAATAAATTAATCTCGCAACTAGAAAGAAAAAAGCATCCAAGAAATAAAAGCCATTTAATAATTTTCAAAACAGCTCAAAGTAGAACCCCTAAAATCATGGGAGAGACAAATCTATTTTAAAAAATTAAGTAAATGTATATTTTTAAAGATACATAAAATTTTTATTTTAAGTAACTAATTTTATTTTTGAAGGGTGAAAATAGATTATTCTAAAATGAGATTGAAAAAAATAACTATTTGAAAGTAAAGTCAATTTGCAGAAACTTTTAGATCACAATAGTTGTCCATAAAAATGTAAACTTAAATAGGCTCTATTGCCATAAAATTTTAATGAACAAATTAACAGATTAGTTGATGAAGAATTTAAATAAAACTGAATCTCAGAAAGTAAAATTGAAGAAATTAGAAATGCATTGAGAAGTAGAGAAATATTCAAATGCTGATCAAGATTATTTTATAAGTGAATTTTACCAAGCATTTAAGGAATATATTACTTATATTCTATATTAACTTTTTTTAAAAATCAGGAAATCTTAGTAAACTCAGTATTTAATCTTTATGAAATCAATCTCTCTCATTCCTAAACCAGAGACAGAGAGAGAGAGAGAGAGAGAGAGAGAGAGAGAGAGAGAGAGAGAGAGAGAGAGAGAGAGAGAGATGTTTTAGAAAAATAAACTATAGGTTAAGAATTGGCAAGCTGTAACCCTTTTTTGTGGTCTATGAGCTAAAACAATTTTTACATTTAAAAATATCTTATTGTATTTTAAAATATAAAAACTATTCTAAACTAGCCATGCTATACAAAAACATGTGATAAACCAGATTTGGACTTTGGAAGATATTACACAACTATCTAAGTATTTAACACAAAAATTTAATGAAATATTTGTAAAGAACATATAACTACATTTTTAGAACTACAGCCATTTAGAACATTTTAGAACTATAACCAGATTAAAATATACTCTGAATATGAGTTAATATTATGTATATTATAAACAAAACCAATATTATTTCTGGGAAAGTGAATTAGAGATTTTTATTAAACATCTAGAAAAATATACCACTTATTCCTATTAAGATACTAAAAATATTAAAGATCTATAACTTAATATATCAAAAGAATTTACCATTAGCTGTTGTCCAGAAATATTGGAAATTTTCACATTAAATGTTGTCTCCTTTTTTTCCACTTTTATTTGAAACAATACTAAAAGTGCTAGTTATAGCAATAGGATAAGAAAATAACTTAAAAATCATATGGGAAGCATATTATCTCTGCACATATGTTTTTTTAAAAATATGAATTAGTAAAAATGAGATAATACTTTTACAAAATAAATGCACAAAATATTAATCTTTCTCCATTACTAAATAAAAGCCAATTGAGAGAATAATTCAATTACTGATGCTTTAAATATTTGGGAATTAATCTAGCAAGTTATTTTGATATCTATATGAAGGCAACCACAAATCAGTTTTTATAGAAGTAAAGGAAAATCTCAATAACTGAAGAGTCATTGAATGTTCATGACTGGTTCATGCCAATATATGGAATGTATCAATAGTATACACACACACATGCACACACACAAATGAGTTTTATATCATTTAAATTACCAAAGGGATATTTATAAGTACTTGAATAAAATGATTGCAAAAGGCATTATGAAGAATGAAAAATTAAATATATCATGATATGGAGAAAAAAAATTTTGGTCTTAGAGGGACTGTTTAAAAAAATAGAAGAGAAGCTCATCATGTAACCTTCACATCTCTGGATAGAGGTAAGTTCTTAACCAAATGAAGAATACAATTATTGGGGATAAAATCTTTTTATTACCTGAAGTTGAAAATTTTCTATAAAAACAAAATTAATATATATAATATATGGAAAGAAGTTGATTGGGAAAAACATAATTGGATCTAAATTGTCAGATAAGGATCTGATTGATATTGAAGCTATATAGAAAACTAACTCTAGCATACAACACCAAAGACTATCCTCCAAATAGATAAGTTGTTCAATGATAAGAACAATTTTCAAAGGAAGAATTGCAAACATATTGATTTCATGGAAAAAATTACTAGCAATAAGAGAAATAAAAAGACAAAACAAGTGCTACAATTGATTCCTTAATGTCCTTTCTATGGTGGTACAAGGCAAAACTCTTTTTGTTCATTGTTCAATGACCTTCCCATGTCTCAGATCATTATAATCTTTTAATAAACTCTTTCATTCCATTTTAGAATAAATATTGTGTATTGGCTCCAAGGCAGAAGAGTGGTAAGGGCTAGGCAATGGGGGTTAAATGACTTGCCCTTAGTCATACAGCTAGGAAATGTCTGAGGTCATATTTGAATCCAGGGCCTCCCATCTCTGATAGCTCTAAATCAACCAGCCAACCAGCTGACCCTCATTCATTCTACTATTGAATCTAATCTAGCTCACTCAAATCAGGCCCAAACTTAAAACACTACTCCTTATTCCTTTGAAATGGTGATCAGCCACATGTGGGGAAACAGCACATAACAATGTATTTTTTAATGTGTTGTTTAGTTTGGCTAAACTTTTTTTTTGGTTTGTTTTTCTTCCTTTAAAAAATATAAAGGATGAATCTTTCTGGAAAAGATGAGGGGTAGTTGTGTAATGGCATCGAGGTGAGGTCATTAACATAATTTTAATAAAATTTAATAAAAGCCTAAATAGAAGAATAAGAGGAAATTCATTTATGTTTTTTAAACCATTTATCTATGTGGAAATGATTTATAATCATATCTTTTGTTTAATTAGCTATTAATTTTACATAGGAATTTATATCAGTTATAGGAATATAAATGCTTATTCTTCTAAATCAATAGCTTTGTTCTATTGATATTGACTTTATTTTAATATTTCAAATAAACACTTTTATTGTTTAATATTTCTTACAATATCCCTAATTGTGTCACAAATTTTCTCTATCTATAATTATAAAAAATATAACCTTCTGCTCTTCCTTCCTCCCTGTCTTTCCTTCAAGAGGAAGAAGAGTCTACAAACTACTATGGATCAATTCCCATTTGAAGGTAAGGTATTCCTTAATATTAGGAAAAATAACACAAAATAATACATTAATACATTTCAAATAAGTATACTGAAAGGTAAATCTTTGGATTTAAATATTAAAGAGGCTTATTTTTCTAATCAATGACTTAAATTTACCTCACTTGTTCCATTGGTAAAATTTGTACATATTTTCTTATATTTTTTCAATTATTCATCAATCATTTATAAAGTACCTACCGTGTCCAAAACACTATGTTAGATAACTGGACAGGTAAGAAGGGAAAGAAGAAATAGTTCTTTCTCTCATGGAATTTGCCACCTAGTCATAGAGTTTGTACTCTTTGTCATTTTCTAGCTTGTTCATTATCTGGGATTATTTTTCCCTTTTTTCATTATATACATTATATTGTCAGTGTCCCATTTTAAATCAAATTTTAAATTTGTCTTATTGACCTCACTTGAAAATTCTTGTGCTGCTTCTAACCTTAACCATTTTATTTGTTATCTTGACATTATTGAACTTGTACATTATGCTATAGCAGTGTTAACTTTGTGTTTGAAATTGCCAGTGGCAAGGAACTCATCTTGTCCAATGATGAAGTCAGTGTCTTAAATACCTATTATTCATGCTCATTTCTTTGAGGATTTGAGGAAAAGACTATATTTCTTTTCCATGTCAATAAACTTGGCCATAAGCCATTCTTAAAAGATAGAAAAAAATTACTTGCTCAGTTTTCCTTGACATGTCATCTAAAATAGGTCAGACTTGAGAAATTTGGCTGGACTACTTTACAACAGGATTTGAGCCTCAGTTTCCTCATCATTAAAAAGATAGTTTATAGTAGATAATGCACACAGTCTCTTTCCCAGGTCTAAAGCCTGGTTAAAGTTCTCTCAGCCTATAAAGTGGCAATATTTTGTTTGTTTTACTTTCATTTTGGAACTTTTTCGGGTTGCCAATAAATGAAACTTCCTCCAAGTTACAATGTAAACTTCCATTGGATTTTTATTGCTCTTTTTTAGCAGTTGGAAATCATTTCCACTTGGTAGTGCTGAAGTGTTTAATGCCTTTCAGGGACAAACACTGAGCTGTGGCATCAATTGGAGCCTGATTATTGAATTATTGCTAGGGCTATGTCAAGATAAATATATGTCTGTGAATGTCTATGTATAGAAAAATTTTCCTTAAATCTTTCCTGAGACAGATATGATAAGCTAAGCTGCTCACAGTACAACCTTCATGTGAGGGGATGCCATCAGGCAGTTAGCCCATGGAGTGAATGACAAAGAAATATTTGGTATGTAGGAAGAAATTGTAAATAATACCAGATGCAATCAAGGTAGAGAGTTGGTGGAATAGATAAATGATATTAAAGGTAAATTTTTATAGCAGATAAATTAATTGCTTTATGGACATCGATCATTTATCAGCCAACTTAGATGGCACTTTACAATGGAAGCCCAAAGTCTGTGGTCATGGCTTCTACTTATACACAAAGTATGTGTGATCATAGGAGTATGAGGCAACCTTAAGAGAGAGAGTCTTCTTGATACCAGGCTGCCTTCTTTGGGATGATATAGGACCATGTTTGCAAACCTATGGCATGTGTGCTGGAGGGGGCTGTACCCCTCCCCCTGTCCATGCATGCCTGAGATCATTTCTCTCATCATCCACCATACTGCCTAGCAGCCCAATGGGAGTGCTTCCTTCCTCTTCTGTCTGCAGTAAGGTTGGGAGGAGCTCACATGCAGCATGAGAGTTTCAGTTTGGGCACTCAGTTTCTCATAGGTTCACCATCACTGATATAGGAGCATCGGTACATTTATGGAAATTTTAGAGGAATATAATGAGCACTTACTATTTGACTATTATATTTAAAGTATTGTGTTAAGCAATGGAGACTCAAAAATAAAATAGGAGTACCTATCTTCAAGGAACATACATTCTATAGGAAAAGATAAGGATACCTATGAATAAAATGTTACATTTTCATTGCAGCTTATATAATCTTAGAGAGTTGGCAAGAACACTGAGAAGTAACCAGTCCAGACTCACATAATATGTATTGAAATATGTGGGTTAAAATAAGGGTTCAAAACCATATGTGTGTGTGTGTGTGTGTGTGTGTGTGTGTGTGTGTGTGTGTATGTATATAAGAAATTTAATAAACTAAAGGGAGAAGGGAAAGGGATTCAGGGAATAGCTAACTTTAACCACAAATCAGAGATTAAACTTTATAACTTCCTATAACTATTCTAAATTAACTCCTTAAAGTATTAATTAACATTAGGGAGGGTTTGGTAGGAACAAGAACAAGGCCAAAGAAGATCTCACACAACTGGAGTCCTTCTTTGGGTCAAACAGCAGTCTCAGTAGGAAGTCACCAGCAGCTCTATTGAACATCCACTCCTCAGCTGCAGCAACAAGGATAAGCAGAGTCTCCAGAAAGCCCACAGGAGAGGGAATCACTGGCTCTCCGGGTCCACCCCAGAATAACCAGACTGAAAACCCTCTGGGCTTTCTCCTAACTGTTAGGGAAAAGCAACAGTCTCTCTTCCCCAATGTTCTGGAATCCTCCTTCCTCTCCAGGACTTTCTGGTTTTCAGGATGTTCTGTTCCTGGTAAAATCCCTTAAAATAGTTTTCCCCTTTGCACAATGCTGAAATTGTGTTGAAAACACTATTTCTACCTAGAATAATAAACAATCTACACTCATCTATCTTATCCTATCTAATACTATCCTATTCTAGGGAATTAATCAAGGAAAGGAAAAGGGAAAGTATACAATGAACAAGTACAAAGTTCGAAATATAGATCAAACATATGCAAAAGCAAAATAATCAACTAACATTAAAATCAGAAGATAAAGACAAATTCATGCAAAACAGTAAAATAATAAAATACTACTCTTATCAACTAATACAGAAAATACTATTACTCTTGCAATGCATAAACAGCAAACAGACAAAATTTTTTGAAAAATACAATAAACACATTGCATAAGTTTAAAAAAAAATTAAACCAAACCATCAAATTTGCTTATGCAAAATACATTTAACAGATGAAAATTAAACATAACCACATTCTATGTTAAGAATTTAGTACATATCTTTTAAAATACATTTACATATATACACAGAACACATACACATATCATATATACATGTATGCTATACATATGCTTCATATTTACATATAGGTTATATATACACATATTATAATAAAATTAATTTTATAATCCTAACTATAATACATGATATTTACATATATTTACATATGTGTTTAAATTGTTATGTGATATTATGTCATATGTACTATATAATGTATGTTGTTATGTATATTGCAATGTTTTTTGTAATGCAATTCAGTGTCTTACCTTATTTTATCAATCTTAAACTCTAATCTGTCTATCACAACCCTAACTTAATAAAATCTCTAAACTAAGTAGCCAACTATTTTTGTTAGTAATTAACTACTTTATAACTAATTATAACATTGTTAGTATCTAGCTATACATTGTTTCACTCATTTAACTAGTGAATCAATATATCCTAACCATGTTTATGTTTTTGTGCATATGTGTTTATGTTGTTATTCATGCTATGTTATGTTGTTTTGTTAGTGTTATGTCAGTGTTACTGTTGTGTTATTGTTGTGTTACTGTTGCATGCAATATACCTACCACAACTTCAGATTTTTGTTCTCTTGTTTGAAGAATTCTTCCTCTCTAAAATTCATTGTAGTAAAATGTATTGGTGAATGCTTATGAATATATATTATGTTATGTTATATTATGTTATCCAAATTCCTTAAAACCATTAGTACATCAATCACTTGATTCTCTTCATTGAAAATTCCCTGCAGAGTCTTTATCTGCTTAATATTTATAAGTCTTTCAGTCTTTTTACAATGTCTATCAATTTTCTGAATCCTCCTCTTCATCTTCAATGTTCTCTTCCATCTGAATGTCCTCTTCCACTCTCCTTACTGATCTTTTTGACTACAGACTCTATTTAATTGATGAATCTCAGCTTTCCATCAATTCTTCTTCATTTTCTTCTCCAACAATTTATACATTTTCGTTATTTATTACATGAGGTAATTTAATTTGTGAGCAATGATACCATGACTCTCTTCCTAATACTTTTACTGAAGATGGTGAAACTAATACAATTGTATAAGGACCTACCAAACTCTCTTGAGTTGCTGATGTTTCTGCAAAATTTTTCATACACCATATCACCTGGTTGAAAATTATAAAGAGAATAATTTAATGAACCAGATTGGATCAATACTCCCAATATCATGCACTTCTCTTAGCCATTGTAATGCATTTAAATATGAAGCAAGTTAACAATCTCCTCCTAAGAGAGATGTATAAAGAGTCTTACAAGTTTTTGCCTGCAATTACTCATGTCCAAAGAGCATTTCATAGGATGATATATGTAAATCTGCTTTTGGTCTTGTATGTAGGTAAAACAAAGCTATGGGAAGAATATCTGACAATTTTAGATGAGTTTCAGCACAAATTTTCCCCACCAAAATCTTGAGTTCCCTATTCACACACTCTATTTGACCTGAACTTTGTGGATGATAAGGAACATGAAATTTAGGTGTTATTCCTAGATTCTCATAGATTCTTTTCAGGATACCTTGTATGAAATGAGATCCTTTATCAGAATCTATGGTAATTGGTACACCAAACCTAGGAATAATTTCCTTAAGCAACACTTTCACCACTAAGCTAGCTGCATTAGTATTAGATGGAAAAGCTTCAGGCCATTTAGTTAATCTATCAACAATTAGAAGACACAATTTGTATTTTCCAGTTTTTGGCATGCTTATATAATCAATTTGCAAACTCTCGAATGGACAATATGCCAAAGGTCTACCAACCAAACTTTTCTTTCTGAATGTACCTTGATTGATTTTTTGGTAAACATAACAACTAGTAGTGGTCTTATTTGCAACAGTACTTGTTCCTGGTGCTACCCATTGCCTTTTTAAAGAGTCTACTAAAGCTTGAGTACCAAAATGACCTTTTGTGTGAATGGCTTGATATTTAAAGCTTTTGGTAACAACAGTTTTCCAGTGTCTGTTACCCATATTACATGTTCTTTCCTTGCTCTAAATTTCTCCTTCCACTTCTGAATTTCTGAGTCTACTATAGAAATGAAAACTGAAGCAAGTTTTTGACTTGCTTCAGTTTTCATTTACATACTACATGAGCTCTTTCTAAATCATCAGACTCAAAGGTTGACAAATTCATTACATACACTGGAGCATTCTGGGCTGCAAACTTAGCAGTTTTATCAGCTCTATGATTTCCTTTAGAAACTGAATCTCTGCCACAAGTATGACTTCTATAATGGATCACTGCTAGCTGTTTAGATTTCTGGATAGAATCCAAAAACTCAGTTATTATTTCTACATGTGCAATTGGTTTTCCTGATGCAGTAATAAAACCTCATTGTTTCCAGATCTTCCCTGTTGCATGACATACTGAAAATGTAGAACGAGAGTATGTAAAAATATTTGCACTTTCACCATCAGCTAGAAGTCATGCTTTCTTCAATACCACCAACTCTACTCCTTGAGCACTAAGATTACTAGGTAATGAGCCATACCTCACTGTCTCAAATTCTGTGACCACTGCAGCACCAGTATCTCAAATTCCATCACACAAATATGAAGAAACATCTGTTTCTTCATACATCAAGTCTGGATTTTCAATAGGAGTGTCTTTCACATCCATCCTAGGCATATCCAATAGTTTTACTACTTCTACACACTCATGTAATGGCTCACCATTCTTTGGCAAAACAGGAAGTTTTGGATTTAATACACTACGCCTCCTCAACTGGATGTTCTCACTACTCAGAAAAATAATTTCATACTTAGAAATTTGTTGATCTGTATAAGCTTGAGTATGAAATTTCCTCATTAGTGCTTCTATTTGATGTGAACAATATACAGTCAATGGACATCTCAAAACTAAAACTGCTGACTTCTGGCCTAACACTGCTACAGCTATTACACCCCTTAGACAAGGAACTGTACCTGTATAGCTGGATCAAGCTGACAAATATAATATCCACTTGGACTATAACTTTGTCCTAAAGTCTGTGTCAGTACCCTAGAAGCAATACCTTTAATCTCATTGTCAAAGAGTTGGAATCATTTTGTATAGTCTGGGATATCCAAAGCTAGAGCAGATAAAATGGCTTCTTTAAGCTTACTTAAGGCTTTCAGATGTTCAGACTTTAGTTTCAGAGGTTAAAGTTCTATATTCCTGGTTAAATCTGTTAGACATTTTGTCAGTTCGCTATATCCAGGTATCCATTGTCTACAGAATCCACTTGTTCCAAGAATAGCTCTGAGTTGCTTTATGGTCTTAGGAGCACTCAGTTTCTGGATATCTGCTATTCTTTTCTATGTTATACTTATTGAACCCTATGATAACCCCAAACCAAGATATTGCACTTGAGGCAAAACCCATTGTAATTTTGCCTTGGAGATTTTATGTCCACATTTATGTAATTTTAACAAAAGTATTTTGCTGTCTCTCAGACATACCTTTGCATTTGGGGATGCAAGAAGAATATCATCTACAAAATGCACCAATTTACTTTCTCTGAATGTTATAGTTTTTAGATCTCTATTCAGAATTTGTGAAAATTGGCTCAGTGAAGTGGTAAATACCTCTTGCTCTCCAGGACTCCCTATTCCTGGTAAAATCCCTTACAATAGTATCTATCAGAGGAAAGGCAAAAACCCTAGCTATCCTGGTTCTGAAATAAACTCCTTTTTCACCAGTCATCATATTTCAGTTGATTCTAACAGGGGAGACATAGCATCATTAAATATAGATATATAGATACATTTCTATAAATAAACTATGATAATTCACAAATATATGTATATATCACAAATTATATATATAAATATATAGTACACATATATATGTGTATATGTGTGTGTACATATATGCATATATATATATAAATATAAAATTGTTTGTCCATTTTGGAAGAGTATCAGTTACCTCATGGGGGTGATACCTTGATTTGTGCATGAAGTGGATTATTAATAAGGCAGAATTTCATAAAGTCGTCAGCCTCACTCCCTTCCAGGCACTAAAGTTTGGTGGCAAGATAAGATGACCAGTGATGGCTTAGGGTGCAGTAGATGACCTTGGCATCTTCCATGCATGACCAAACTGAGCACAATCACAGCATCTGCTTCAGCCATCTTCATGATCATTGGAACAAATTGTTCTTATTCTCTCATTTCATTAGAAGAAGTCTTCACATACTTAAAGAAGACACTCTTCCTATCTCACTGACAGATTTATGGACCATCAGTTACTCTCAACCTGTTTTAGCCCATCTGTACATGCATCTATGCTTCTTGGAAGCATAGATGAGAGTTTAGGAGATGAATACCAACGGCAGGTGAATGACTCTGAAAAGGGCTCAGCAAGCCCTCACACCAGAAGGCCCCCCCCCCAGATTTATAGATATGAATCTATAAATAAAATAAATAACAATTATTGTTGGAAGGAGAAAGATGTTTTGCATGAACATGAGAGGTGACACAGGAACTGAACCTTGAAGGATGCCAGAGCTTCAAAGTAGTGGAATTCAGGAGGAATGAATTCCCAGCACAGGAAATAGTCTTTACAAAGTCATGGAGGCAGGAGATAATCATGCTGAGTTCAAAGAATAGCATGAAGGCTGCTTTGGTGCCCTGCTGAACACTGTAACAAATACATTTTAGTGTGAAAGAGGTGCTTAATTGGAAAAATTAAGTTTAAGAAGGCTAAGGTATGATGATATGATATTCTCTTCTGAAAATTAATTCCAGTCACCACTGTAATGCTTTCAGTAATGTATATCTATTTCTGAGAAGGATTCGTGTGACAAAAACCTGAATAAGAATCCAGAATTTATAAGAAATACTTGAAGAGTTTTGCAGCAAGTTAAATTTAACATTATTTTTGCTTACTATTATGCAAATGTGAAATAACTAAATGTGTGGGGTGATCACAGAATCTGAAACTATTACTATAAGATAATTTGTTAATAAAAACTTAATGAAATTTAAAATATAAAATCTTATATTAAAAATAATATACCTGTATATATGACTACGTATAATCACTATAAATGAATATCTTGATAGCAGTCACAATTCTCTGCTTGAATTGCTAAAATGTATAATGTATTTTATGAAGAATATTCCAAACAAACTAATTCAATTTAGCTAACAATTATTATGTACCTAGTTACTGGTGAGGACACATTTTAAAATGAGAAATGGCCATTGGCCTCATAAAGCTTAGACTCTTAACTAGGAAATATGATTCTTCAGAACCACAACTAGAGCAAGCTGACCAAGAATTTGTCCTGAGGCACTGACATTTAGAGGTCACTTACAGTCCTTATACTCATTCCCATCATAGACAAGCCATTTGAGAGGGAAAATATTAAAGATGTATGAAAAATAGGGAAAATGACTGAAACATCAGGGTCTAGGTCAAAGGACTGAGCAGAAGGGTCAGAAGTTTGCATTTTCCCACTGACATATGTATCAGTTTTCTCAGAGAATTTTAGTTGACTGTGTAAAACTAAATATGAATAATATGAATTTAAGGCTGGGGAGAACAGTGATAAAAAGATATATTTAGCTTTATTTCCCTTCCTGATGTTTTTCTAATTCTCTCTGGACTTTACTGCCATTACTTAACCACCTACTCACACTGAATCTTTCTTCAGCACAAAGGGCTGTGGTGATGAACCTATGGCACATGTGCCAGAATGGACATTCACAGCCCTCTCTGTGGGAACATGCATTGTTGCCTCAGCACAGAGTTTGCCAGAGTTTGTTGCTAGAAAGCAAGAGGGATGTGGACTGGGCTTCTTCCTTTCCCCTCTCCACAGGTGCCTGAGGACATTTCTCATATCGCCTTCCCCTCTAAAAGGTTCACCATCATTGACCTAGGATCTTCTCACCCTAGACATCCTTTTACCATGCTGGTCATCTGCTTCAGTTCCTAAATTCCTTTCAGGGGTCTCTCTTTTGCAGACAGGCACGAGTAGTTGGGTTCTATTCCCCTTCCATTTGTACATCTGACTCCTTCTGTACTTTGCCAATATGCACCTACATGGATATCTTCCTTTTCAGCCTCTGGTTATTTTCAGATCTTTTTTTATGGGTCTTTTCCCATTAGAATAGAAGCTCCTTTATGGCAAGGATTGTATTTTGGCATATGTCTGCAATTCTCACTTAATTCTGTGGCTAAGTTTCTGGACTAAAAGGATACAAACAAATATCTTTATTAAAATATATTAAGACTAAGTTTATACACTAAACATGTCAAAAATTTTGACAAGATATATCTAACTATTTTAAATAAAATGCCAGATTGTTTGATCATTCAGTCACATTTGAATCTTCTTGACCCTGCATGGAATTTTCTTGGTAAAGATATTGGAGTGGTTTGCCACTTTGTTCCCAGTGGGATGGAGACAAACAGGGGTTTATGACTTGGCCAATGTGAATGTCTGAGACCAGATTTGAAATCAGAAAGATGAGTCTTACTTACTTTAGGCCTGTTGTTCTCTCCACTGTATTACCCAGTTGCTTTCCTCCTGCCACTCAATATATACTTAATAAATACTTGCTACCTTATCTTACCTAAAAAATAGCTAAACTTTTTAAAAACCAAGTTTGGAATTTTGGGGGACTATGTTATTCAGTAACTATGCCAACTTTGAGATGGATCCTCCTCTCCTCCTCAGTGATTGATGTTATATGTTTGTGGGGATTATGTTCCTCCAACTGTTGGGGTAAAAGCTGATTTTTTGCATGTTTGTTCTTGCTATATGGTTGAAGTAAATATTCCTTTGTAAAAGCTAATCTGATTATCAGGTTGTTAAATGGAGCTGATGTGAAATGCAGTGGACCCCTAAAATTGGGGGAACAACGTTAGTTGGATTTCGACACTTTCATCCTCAAACTCTCTTAAGGGTTTTGTTGATCCTTGGATAGAGGGGTGAGTGTAATATAACTGGTCTTCAAGCAGTAAGAGTGATGGGAGTCATTTGTAACCATGAAATAATATACATAGTATGTTGTTTTATATGTCTAAGATTTAAATTCCTTAAGAAGATAATGGTCCTGTGATCTATTCAATGTATTCACTGTTCAGTCTTTCCCCGCCATTTTTCATCCTTTACCATTCTTTTCCAGGAAAAGTTTGGGGTAGCTCAACATAATTCTTTGCTCCATTTGATTCTGAAAATCGAAAAGTCAGTAAATAAAATTCCAATATGGATGCTGACGAGGTGAAGGAAAACTATCTCCCTTTGATCTTTTTAAAAACTTTAATGAAGAAAAAGCAACTGGAGCTCCTCCCAGCTGAAATTAACTAATTCTCCCACTAGTCTGAATCTCCTCATATTCAAAGTTCTCTCCTAGGCAAAGATTGGTCTATGTAAGGACCAATCCCATGCCCAGAAGTAGGGGGTGTTGTCACTCCCTAGCATGGGATTGGTCTAATTCAAGACAAATCACACACCAGGAAGTAAGGGGGTGGGGGGACCCTTGGGGCAAGCTGTGGGTCCTGGCCACAATACTTTAAAACCCACAATGTGTTGAATGGAACAGAACAAACTGGAATATCTTTATAGATTCAATTTTGGATTTGACTATTTAGATACATTTATATGATTTACATGTGCGTTTGTTTATACACAGACTAAATATCTACTAACAATATAATATATACTAAAAATTCACAGAGGTACAATGAAATGTAAAATGACAGAAGACACTGCAATTCAGTGTCTCTGGAATATTCAGAAATTGAAGCACTCAAGTTTGTCCCTTCCTAATCAGGTATTAGTGGTTGGAAAAACAATTTCCTTATATGCATTTGTTTCCCACCATTATTTCTAAAATTACATTGAGATGTGGCACACATAAGAATAGCAGTAATAATAATAGATATGATATTTAAATTAATCTTTGATGCTTCGGAAGTCACATTGACTCTCATGTCAGTCATCATATTGAATTACACTTAGATGCAATTAAATTGAGTCAGAGAAGTCACAAAACTTCTGGATTGGAAGAAACTTTAAGTATCTATCATCCGATTTGAGCCTTTTTTTTTTTTTGCAACAAATGAGGTCTAGGAGGATAAGAGTTTTGCTTAAAGCCACAAAATTAGTTAGTGGAGGTTTAGGATTCATTATTTTAATGGGATCATCTAGCTTGAGTATTTCTCTCTTTTTTAAAGCCCTTACTTTTTTCATCTTGGAATCAATACCGTGAATTGGTTCTAAGGCAGAAGAGTGGTAAGGGCTGAGCAATGGGGGCTAAGTGATTAGTACAGGGTCACACAACTAGGATATGTCTGAGGTCAAATTTGAACCCAGTACCTCCCATCTCTGGGTCTGGCTCTCAATCCACCAAGCCACCTAGGTGCACCTATATTTCTCTGTTGAAGGCTGGAATCATATTGAACTGCTGTTCTCTTACTCAAAAGAAAGCAAAGATGAGAACATACTGTTTGTAGCTAAATCCAACATTTCTGGTTATTGGAAATGGTTGTTATTTGCTTCATGGAAAAGGAGACTTGAATAGCAAAAATAATCAGAACTAGATTATTTTAATTTCTAGAATAGTAGGAAGTGTTTCCTTTTAATTTGGAGCCTGGGGGCTTTGACTCTTAAGATATAATGCTACAATATATTTAATCTTTTGTAAATTTGTGAGAGAAAAATTCTCATTTAATTATATGGCTAATTTTCCAAGCTAAAAGGATGCAAACAAATATTTTATCAAAATACATTGACTGGATTCACACACTGAACATGCCAAAAAATTATATAGGATACATCTATTTTTAAAAATGGAATCCATTGCCTTCAAGATGAAGTGAGTCATTCAACAAACATTTGCTAAATGGTTACTATGTGCCAGGCACTGCACTAAGCCATAGGGATATTAAAAAATAATGAAAAATTAGTTCCTGCACTTATGGAGTCCATAATCTAAGTAGGAAGACAAAATATAATTAACTAGGTACTTACAAAATATACACAGTGTGGATGGAAGGAAATCTCAGAGGAGAAGTCAATCGTAGCTGGGGGACCTAGAAAAAGTCACCTGTAGAAGGTGAGATTGGAGCTGAGACATGAAGAAAACTATAAATTCTAAGAGATAAAATAGAAATAACATCCATTCTAGGCATGGAGGATTTTCAAGAGACAGGATATTAGAGTATTCTGTGTGAGGAACAGCAAATAAGAAAATGTAGGCAAATTGTGGGGCCACTAGGGGATGCAGTGGAATGAATGTCAGACCTGAAATCAGGGATACATGAGTTCAAATCTAGCCTCAGACACTTTACTAGCTGTGTAACCCTGTGTAAGTCACTTAACCCTGTTTGTTTCAGTTTCCTCATCTATATTCACTAATCTCTTTTTTGTTGTATTTCAAAGGAATCTGAATCTGCCCATGATCTCTTAGCTCTTCACAAAGAGAGGAGAAATATATTTCCTACTATTTTCTCTGGTACTAAGAATGGTCATTGCAATTGATCCGAGTTTAGCAGCATTTTAGTGTTGTTTTTCTTTCCATTACTGTAGTCATGTATTTTAGTGACTTGGTTCTTAGTAAAGCCCTAGATAATACCTTTAAAGCCAACTTAGGAGAGAAACTCTTTTCCACTTAATGAATCACCTGAAAACTTTGTGTTCCCAATACATTTCTTGAACTCTTTCCTAGAGTTGAATATTCCAGGGGTGCTCATAAGTACTTGCTCCTAAGGGAAACTACCTGATTTTGTTGCTCATCCAAGCCCCAGCTCTATGATTCTGGGAAAAAGCCATCAAGTTTCTGTTTGCTCAGTTAGAATGTTATGATTTAGCTTGCTTTGGGAGCTATTGACTTGGGCTACATATTGAGACGTGATATTATTTATTCTTTAGTCTTTAGCATGAAACACTTGTTTTTTCTACATCTACTAGCATTGGGTGGCTTTGAGATAGATGTATTTACATTTCCCAAAACACTTTAAAGTCGAATGGAAAAGGGCTTGTCCTTAACATACACATCTGGTTAAAGGTTAGCAGGGAATCAGAGCAGATCTAATGGTGACCTGCAGCTCTTCACCAGCAGGGACGTCATTCTTGGTTTCCAGAGTAGTCCTTGATTTATCCATTGCTTTTGATGTTCTTGGTGATGAGATTCCTCTGCTTTTGCCCTTGGTTCCCTGGTAGGCCTGTCAGATACTATGCTATAACTTTGTTAACATCATCTTTACTTAACTTTACTATGTCACAGATCAAATATCTAATTATATGCTTGCTTGCTTCCTGTGATCTAGCACTGTTGGTCTCCTGTCAACACCAGTTTTAAAATTGAATTCCTCTGGCAGCTCTGCCCCCTGAAATTTATAGTTCTTGCACTAGCATTTGGCCTTCACTCGCTCGACATCTGGGTTTTAATCAAGATTTTAATTTTATTTGTTTTCTTTGTAGCTTCCAATGGTAAAGTTCCTTCTTTCTTTGGGAAGCACCTTGGAAGTCCAACATGAAGGGCAATTTGTGGTTCTTGTTTATATCGTTATAGCAGGTATGATTTCTTATATGGAACAGAAACTGGAGTTTGATCCTCAGTTATGGGTGCTTTTAGTCTCCATTTATAAAAAAATTAATGTGATTATTTTATTTTCTTCACTTCAAATGGAGTGTTTCAGAATCAGGTCACATATCATGCATTTGAGAAAGGGAATTAAATTTTAATCGTGTGGTATCTCTCAGTATCATGGCTTTCTGCTACCTTTGTATTTCAGGGACTGGGGAAAGGTGCTATGGACAATGATAGAGAGCCAAGAAGTAATGAAAAACATTCAGAATCACACTCTTTCATCTGTCTGAGCCAGGAAATTGCTGGCTTCCTGCCTTTATGGCTAAACCTGATCACCGTCGATACCATGTGTCAGTTAGGTACACACTTGAACCTTGCAAGAACTCACAGAAGGGAAATACAGTAACGGGTTCATAGACCCTAAACATTTCTGCTTATTCACAGAACATCCAAATCTCAGAGTTGGAAAGGCAATCAGAGACTTTCTAGTCCAACCAAAAGAAACAATGTGCTTGAATAATCAACTCTTCGACATGGCCTAGAAAAATTCTTTATGTGGCTTCTAAGAAAGGAATTTGGGGAAAAGATGAATAGGAGATAGGGCAGGTTCCTACTCCTAAATATTTTCTTTAAACAGGGGAAATGTGGCTTTAAAAACTGAATGAAGGTATGGTCTTGGAAAGATCTTCATCACAGTTAAAACCCAGAACCACAAGGCAGAGACTACTGGAAGCAAAAGCCAGAGTCTCATTTGAAAAGCCATTTGTGATCTTTCTTTTACAAAACACTTTTATAGTACCTGATCAACATTTAAGAAGTCTTCTCTAACTGAATGCCATATGGAAAACTTCAAAATCAACTCTCTGTAGCAGAATTTCCCCCAATTCCATTTAGAGTATAACCAACTAATGACTTCAGCATGTACAAGAACAAGAGAAAGGAGAAACTTAACATACAACCAAAGCGATTTATTTTAATACAGATCATATCTATATGTAAGGTGACAGGCTGGTTCTCTGCACTGTTCTGACAAGGACTTTAGTCTCTCAACAGAAAGTAGATTCTGCCCTTGTGGCTGTGGAAGTAGAATAAATGTCACTTCAATGTCTACACAGATCACACTGATGTCTAGACTGTCTGGAGGAATCAATTTGATTCAAAGTTAAGGCAGACATGTTTCTAAAAATCTTTTGCTACAGTGCTTGTAGTTAGCTGCTGGTATGTTCCTTAAATATCACTTAAACATTTCTTATTTACTTTTACTCTACTATACCTCATGTTAAATAAATGAACTTTAGTATGCTGAGCATTTATCTAGGTTAAATTTCCTCTAATCTACTTCAATTAACCAATGGCACCAACTGATATAGTGAGGGAAGTATCAATTCCCAGTGTTTCAGATTGATCATAAAGGTTCAGATGATTGTGCAAGGCAAAGAGATGGCCTTCTCCTCCCAACCTAAACTTGGGGGTTACAGAAAGCTCAGAATGCAATCAGAATGTCAGGGAATTCTGATGCCTACTTTAGTTGGAATAATTAACAAATGTAATCACACTCAATGCAATCTTAGTGTTTAAACTAGATATATCTAAGCCTTGATCTATTATCAGATGCAATCTCTTCTCTAATTGGGTCAGAAAAGAAACCCTTTGAATGACTGAGCAATCAAGCCAACCACATCTCCTAGAAATTTAAATAGCTGAATGAATTTCAGGAGTACAATGAGGACTGTTGGGTAGTTCCAACTCAAATCACAATTCAGGAAGAACCAGAACTTTTAGAAGGAGGCAAGTAGTTCTTGGTAGAAGGGAGGAGTGTGGAGGAGGACAATGGAAGATGATTTTTCTCTTTTTCTTCAATTCCTACTTTGGCCATGTTGCTTTGTAGGAAAACTACCTGATTATTAGGAGACACTGAATCCAGGAAGGAGCAGTGATTTGCATTCGCAAATAGACAGAAAGATCAGACACAATCTGGCAAAGAGGTGAAAGCTCCAGGGAAAATAACCCCAAGTAGAAAGGAAGATACTTCTGAGAGGCTATCTGGGCAGCTCATACAGTAGAAATGTATTTTTAAGGAGCTCTCTGGACCCTAGAGTGTCAGATTTTGTGAGTTGCTTTAGCTGCATGTGCTCTGTACACATATTCCTCTCTCCTTCACTCATCTTTCTCACCCTATCTTTTTTCCCTCTTCTCTCTCTCTCTTTCTCTCTGTCTCTCTGTCTCTCTGTCTCTCTGTCTCTCTGTCTCTCTCTCTCTCTCTCTCTCTGTCTCTGTCTCTGTGTCACTGTCTCTCTGTCTCTCTGTCTCTGTCTCTGTCTCTCTCTGTCTCTCTCTCTGTCACTGTCTCTCTGTCTCTGTCTCTGTCTGTCTGTCTGTCTGTCTGTCTGTCTGTCTGTCTCTCTCCCCCTCTTTCCTTTCTTCTCAGTGACTCAGTTAACTTTCAGTCTATAAGTTGCAGAGCAGATGAAAAGCAGCACTGGTAAAGGAAGTTTCTTTTTTGAGAGTTTCCTTCATCAATGAAATCACATATTAAATATACCATATATTTAACTTCTAAGGGAAAATTTAGTCAAGTTTCCAAGACTAAGTCTTCTTTTCTCATGGCTTTCTAACTTTAGGAAGAGGGGAAGAGAAGGGAATAAGCATTTACATAGTACCCACTATGTTCCAGGCACTGCTTTACAAATTTTATCTCATTTGATCATTCCAGAACAATGCTTTTCCCTTTTCATTTTGCTTACTAACTAACCAAAGATAGGGAAAACAATCCTTTTTATTTTATTTTATTTTTTGCTTGGGTGGGGGTTGAGGGAATAAATTAGTAGATGGGAATAGAGGTGAGGATTCATGCTATTAACATATGATTCTTGTGGAGTTAGAGAAATGTGAACAAGATTATATATTTAGATGGTTAGATAACTAAACTCAAAAGTTGGTTAAAAGTTCAGTGGCAATGTGGAAAGAAACCATTAGTGGGGTGCCTCTGAGATCTGGGCTGTGTTTAATATTTGTATAGATAACTTGATTATAGATTTAGATGGCATGTCCATCTGATTTGTAGATGCCATGAAGTTTGGAGGGATTCCTAGCATATCAGACAATAAAGTTAGATTCCCCAAAGATTTGATAGGCTAGAACATCGAAATGAATCTAATTAGATGAAGTCTAATGATGCTTTCCCTCTGAGATTGCTTTCCATTTTCTCTGCATATATCTTACATGCATATAGTTTGTATGCTGTCTTCATCTTTGGGATATGAGATCCTTGAAAGCAGGGACTGTTTTTCCCCCTTGTATCCCTTGCACTTAGCAAAACTCAGTACACATAGTGGATTCTTAATAAATTCCTGTTGACTGACTGTTTGACTGATTAGGGATAGATATAATGTCTTAAACTTGAGCATATGAAAATACTATTTCACAAAAACAAAATAGAGAAGGAATGGATATACAAAAGCTGTTCTGAAAATAATCTGGAGTTATTAATGAACTGCAAGCTTGATTTGAGTCAACTGTGTCATGTGGCAGCCAAATTATGCCACATTGGGCTATATAAAGAGGAGCAAGACTTACCAAAATAGGGAGGTGATAGCCTGCTGCACCTTACCTACATCAAACATCACTTAGAAGATTGTGTTCAATTTTGGTCACCATAGTTTGAGATGGAAATTGGTAAATTAGAGAATATCAAAAAAAAGGAAAATAAGAATGGTGAAAACTCTATGATATATGAGGATCACTTGAAGACATTGAGGATATTTACCCTGGAGAAGAGAAGATTAATATGAACATGATAGCAACTTTCAAATATTTGATGGACTATTGTGTACAGGAAAGATTATACTACTGTCTATTTGGTTTCAAAGGGCAAAACCAGGAATGATCGTTGGAAGTGAAAAGGGGGCAAATTTTGGTTTTATATCAGGAAAAATCTTCCTAACACTTTGATCTGTCTAAAAGAAGAATGGATCATCTCATCAGGGTGACTTCCTGCCTCTTCATGGTTTTCAAGATGAAATTGGATGACCATTTGTTAATTATCTTCTAGTAGAGATTCCTTTAAGATATAGGTTGGAAAGTTATATATATATATATATATTTTTTTTTTTAACATTTCTCCATGTCACAGCCAAACTCCTAGAAAGAATCATGCATTTTTTGAGGGTAAGGCTTTATTTTGTATTTTTATCTCCATTGCCTAGTATATGCCTTGTATGTTTTTGGTAATTGATAAATATTTATTGGATTAGGTTGATAATTTCCCCTCATACATGGTGCCAGAGATAGATTATTGAGGCTACAGTCAGGAAGATTTCAGTTCAAATCTAACTTAGATACTAACTAGCTGTGTGACCCTGGACATGCCACTTAATTTCTATTTGTCTCAGTTTTCTTTGCTGAAAATAATAATGATAATCACAATGATGATGATAATAATAATATCACCTATTTTCCCAGTTTGTTGTGAGGATTGAATGATCATATTTGTAGAGCACTTGGCACATAGTAAGTGCTTAATAAATGTATATTTTATCTCTTCCTTTTTTCTTCCCTTTCTCCTTCCTTCCTTCCTTCTATCCTTTCATTCTCCCTTCAATCTTTGTTCTTTGTTCCTCCCTGCCTTTCTAACTTTTCAGTGATGTCAATATAGATATATCAATATCTGTCTTTCACCTTCCTCTCACATCCTCTACTATGGTTATCTCACTAGTTTTTCTATGAACAGGAATATTATTTCTTCAAAGGTAACTATATACAGTGTCCTAAAAGCTCTTCTAACTCCCATCCTGAATCACCTGCTCTTTCATTGAAATGTCCAATCAGTATCTCAGTTTCATTATGTCTACAATAAAATTCAGGATCTCTCCCTCTACACCTTTTCCCACTTTTCTTGTTGGCACCTCTATTCTTCTGTCAACAAAATTTGTTACATCAGAAGCATCTCCTTGACATCACATATTGAGTCAGTTGCTGAGTTGTGTTGATTCTACCACACATCTCTCATGTTCAGTCCTCCTCGATCCACTGCCATGTCTATTACCATACTCTTGAGTGTCCATGGCATTGCACCAGGACTCTTGAGATGCCATTCTGATTGGTAGCCTCAAGTCTAACTTCTTTGTTCTTCCAATCCTCCTCCACATAACTGCCAAAAGCTTCAGTGGTTTCCTATTAACTCTAGGACAAAACATAAAATCCTCAGTTAAGCAATTAAAGATTTCAACAATCTGTCTCCTGTCTACCTTTGGAGACTGTACTTCCCCCTCCCCCCCCCATTACTTCCTTCAATGAAGGGGAGAAAGGAAGGAAAGAAGCACTTCTCTAGTTTCTACTAGGCATTGTTAAATGTTTTTTAAAAACAAATTATCTCACTTGATTCTTATAAGAGCCCTGTAAGGTAGGTATTGTTATTATCCACATTTTTAGATGAGGAAATTGGCATTCAGAATTTGTGCCTTACCCAATGTCACACAGCCAGTAAGTGTCTGAGGCCAGATTAGAAATAAGATCTTCCTGAGTCTAAGTCCAATAAGTCTTCAAATTTTCTTGTTAATATGCATACCATATCCCCAATTCCATATGAATAACAATAGGCATTTGTTAAAAGCGTGTTACAATGAATTAGATGACTGTTAGCTACTCCATGAAATAAAAATCCCCAAATCTTTTTTGATGTCAAGAACTCCATTTGGTACACATTAAAATAATAGGCACACATTTGGAAAGTGTATCTGCTTTACTAATGAACACCCCTTTCTGCCCCTGACCCCTTTGTCCAAGAATTGCTTCATCGTAACTTGCAGCATATGAGAAAAAGTTTAATGTCTTATGCTTTTACTATTAGTTTATTTTACATCAACTTTCATGATGAAATGAAGATTATTTTCTGGTAAGTTGGGCAAAAGTAATATTCAGCTGAAACTTAATTTCCTCTTGTCTTTGATTGACCGCATACCTATTCTGGCTCTGTGAGCTGGGATGGTCCCAGAGTTCATATGAAAAGTGCCATGTAATAAAAAAATATATATCTTCGCCAGAACATTTGAATAGCTCTCTGACAAAAAACAATAGATAGCAAATGACAGATAGATAATAGAATTTGATAGAATTTTTAGTATGACACTTTGGTTCTCCAATTTAGCAACAACAAAAACCCAATTTTTAAAGCCTACTAACAGGCTACATTATAGGTTTTTATTGAGTTCTTTCCATGCTATTGCCACTGATCTTAAATAGAATTTTCTGTGCAGAATTTAAAATTTCCTTCTCTCTTAACATTTATTTCTTTATATTAGAAAATTGGTATTATTGAAGATGTCAGTCTCTAAAAAGAAAGGCAGATAGAATTTATTTATTAATTCATTCCAGAATGCATTTAGTCTAATAAACATCACTTTAATAGATGTAGTAAAGATTTCTTTTGAACTTCTGTATCTTAATTAAAACTACAAGAATTCCGGTCAGACTCCAGACAGATGAGTCAATGAAGGGTAGACTGGTGAACACACGGTGAGTTAGTTCAGTGATTCTGGTAAATCTCTCCCAATCAGCTACTGTGAGCTGTAGGATTACAGCTATACTTAATGGATTTTTTTGGTTGGCTTTCTAGTTCTTTTTTTTTTTCTAAAATGGTGAATTATAAGGCACTGTCACTCAGTTGTACATTTTTATCACTAACGTCTGACCTCATTTCAACTTCATTGCTATTATTCTTCAGTGGGAGAGAGCTGTTTGTAAAACCTGTTTTATGTCTTCTACTAGCTGCTTGTTAACTTCTTGTCCTTCCTGGATTTTGGTAAAAATGGAAAAGGATTGTTTTTAACTGCTTTAAAATGAGTTTGGAATATGTTTCTTCTTTGTATAAGTGACCCAAAATAAAAGCTTTCCAAACTTTCTTTTAAAACCAAAGGATATTTCTGTAAGTAATCTTGATGTCGATGTTAGCTTGCATGAACTAAGTCAAAAACCTGCTCCTGCTTTTCATGTTATAGTGAAATAAAAACTGGATTTGAAGCTAGAGTCCTGGTGTTTAAAACAGGGCTTAGTTTCTTAAACCCAAGAGGATTCTTTTACCTTCTCTGCCCTTAAATTCCTTCATTTTCAAAATGGAGTTGAATTAAAAGACTTCTGAGTTTACTCCTAGCTCTAACTATAGGAGTGTATTTGAGATAAAGCTTTGAACTTTTTACACGAGAAAGGGAGACACAACCATTGCCATACATTTTAGAGTTGAAAGGGTCATAGGGGCATCTAATCTGATCTCCCTTATTTTAATGGATGAAGGAAATGAAGTTCTCAGAGATGAGGTGATTTGCTCACGGTCATAAAGCTTCTTAATTCACAATCTTGGACTAGAGTCCAGTTATCTTTTTGTTCATTCCACCCCTTAGAAATTAAAGAGAATGGAATGTTAGAGTAATTATACTGATAATAATAGCTAACATTGATACAACACTTTATAGTTTGTGAAGAACTTTATATATGGTTTACAATAACATTGTGAGGTATGTACTATTATTATCCTTATTTACAGGAAACTAAGGCTGAGAGAAAATAAATGACTTGCCCTAAGCTAGTAACTTCCTGACTCCAAGACCAATAAAATGTAGAAAAGACATAGTAGGATAGAACAACATTTGATATTTTACTAGTATAGATGGTCAACATCTATACTATGTCCTGTTATCTTCTGGTTTTTTTTTTTGAGTGAATATTCAGTAATTTTAAAAACTCTTTGGAATGATTAAATAAAGCAGCTTCAGAAAAGAGATAGAGGATTATTTAAGCCCCGAAGTTTCAAAATTGAATAGGCTTCACTTAAAGAGCAAGCGTGTGTATGTGAGTAACCTCTAGCCAGGGAGGCATTAGACTAATTTTAGCTTGACAATTACAATGAAGAAATCAGAGGGTCTCCAACAGCCAGCTTCACACATCATGTTTAAGTGGAAAAATTGGTTGTGGCAAATGGAGGAATTTTGAATGTTGTCGGTAAATTCCTTACATTGGCAGTGCACTTTCCAGGGGTCTCTGAAATGATGAGATTGATATACATATTGCCAGAGCTGGTTCAGTGTTTTGGAGACTCAGAAGAAAAATGTGGGAGAGAAGTGGTATTCGGCTTCCTACCAAACTGAAGGTCTAAAGAGCCTTCATGCTGATCTCTATGTCATAAGCTTTTAGAACCTGGACAGTAAGTATATCAGCTTCATGCCAGAAATGGAATCACTTCCATTCAAATTGTCTTAGGAATATTCTGAAGATCACCTCGAGAGACAAGGGTCTGTCACTGAGGTCCTTTATCTCTGGCTGTGGATGCTGGATTTATGGCGGTTGAACTGTAGGCACATGGTCAAAGCATGGGATCTTTTGATCTGTGCTTAGGAAATGATATGAACATAGTGAAGCTGATCAGTTAAAGGTCAGGCATAGCAGCAATCTGTAGCAAATAGTAAGAGAACAATCACTAGCAGTAAAAAGAATAAGGGGCTAACAAGGACAGAGATACTGAGGACAGTGCCCTAAGTGATGTACATCAGATATAGTCAGTTCTGGGATAAGAAAGCAACTGGATGTCCTAAGCCCTGGGTGCATTTCCTATCCTTTCGTGTTGATAATTGGTAAGGATTCAGGGTTGATAGAAATGTGATGGCATTCAAAATCAAAGCTTGTGACTGCAGGGATGGGTGTATAAAAGTCAAAGTAAGTCTCTTAAATTTTTTTTCTTTCCTTTTATTTTTACATAGTCTACATTTCCCAAGATATATTTCCCCTTTATATGTCTTTTCACTCTAGCTGAGATAGCGTGGTGGTACACCTAGATCACATCAGGCCAGAAGTCAGGAAGATCTGAGTTCAAATTGAGATTCAGATACTTCTTGCCTCTGTGACCCCTGAGTAAGTCATTTAACCTTGTTTGCCTAAGTTCCTTAACTATAAAATGAGTTAGAGAAGGAAATGGTAAACACCACCGCTCCATTATCTTTGCCAAGAATATCCCAGAGTCAGAAATGATTGAAAAATCTGAATGATAATAACAAAATTATCTACTCAGAGATTAATATTTTCTTTGATTAATTAAATTAAAAGATTAATACTTTTATTACAAAGAAAATATATTTTATTACAAATAAAGGAAAAAACCAAATAACCAAGTCCAACATTATATGAAGTGATCCATATCCAAAGGTGCTCTTCTTTTTAAAAGAAGTAAAATATATTCTCATATCTCTTATGGAGACTGAGCTTGGTTATCATTACTCCATAAAATTAATTTTTATCTTCTATTGTCATTCTTTTTATTTATATTCTTAAAATAATCATGTATGTTATTTTCCTGGTTCTTGTCACCTTTCATTGCATCAGTTCATCATAATGTTTCTTTCTCATGTTTCTTCATATTCATTATATCCACAGGTTCTCACAGTGGAATAATTTTCTTTGTGCTTGTTTTTTTTTTACAACTTGCTAATTAATACTTTATCAATGGGTAGCTACTTTAGGTCCAGTTTGTTACTATTCAAAATTACCTCCTGAAAGTAACTTGGTGTCTCTCAGTTCTTTATTTGTATCACTGAACTCCTTGGCTTATATAGTTAGCAATGAGATCTCAGAGTCAATGGATAGGGACATTTTTGGCACTTTCTTATAATAATTCCAAATTGTTTTCTAGAAAGGTTAGACCAATTCATAGCTCCACCAATGGTGGATTCATGTCCCTCAGTTTCCGTAACCTCTCCAACATTAACTATTGTCATATTTTATCATCCTTTATAATTTTTGGAGTGTGAGATCAGACATCAGGGTTGTTTTAATTTGTATTTATCTTATTATTGGTGTTATGAAGCATTCTTTCCTAGGGCTTTTAACAGCTTCAAATTATCCTTTTGATAATTGTTTATTCATATCCTTTGACCATTTCTATCCATGAGAGAATGATTTTGGGTGTTCAATATTTGTATTGGTTTCATATGTATACATATATGTACACACATACACAAACATGTATATTTTATATACATATATATGCATTGTATACCTTGGCAATATAACCTTTATCAGAAATATCTTATGAAAAGGTTTCTTTTAAACATAGTCAACTATTTCCCTTCCAGTTGTGTTAGTTTTGTCCATGCAAAAAATGCCTCTTTTGATATTTCTATTTTATTATGTTTGTTATCACTTTGATTAAATGTTCATTCTAGCTATTTATGGGAGAGTATTGAGCAATTAGGAGAGGGTAAGAAAAAGAGACTGAAAGAGGGATTTTCCAGTCAAATGGGGACTAAAGCCCACAAGAAAGTGGTTCAATAAATTCTCACCAAATCCTCGGACTAATCAGAAAGGGGTGGGGATAAGTGGGGGTTAGGGGAGAGAGAAGGGGAGTGAGAAAGAGGCAGAGGGAGAGATACAGAGACAGAGACAGACAAAGACAGAGATAAAAAAGACAGAGACAGAGACAAAGATACAGACAGGCAGAGAAAATTCAGCAATTATTCCTCATGAAGGATCTGATACCAGGTGAGGGCAATGACTCATTGTACTTGATCATTGTTACTGAATTGAGTCAGGCAGTGATCAGCAGCTCCCCATGGTAACTACATAAACGAAGAAAGAATAAAACAAGCTAGTAGTGCTTTTCATTTCCAAGATTTTCGGCTTTTTGTCTGTTACCAATCCCATATTTCAACAAAAACTTCAATCTGGGGCATGTGGCTGTAGATTTGCATGCAGTGGTATGTTCTTAAGTGTTCTCCAGGACTAAAGAATATGCCCACTATATTATTTGTCTTGGTTTTTTAAGGAATAAATATCAATATAAATTAAAACACATAGACAAAATGTATCTTTTGAACAATATATAAGCAATGTTTGATAAATATTCAGTTTGTCTTAAATATATAATTTAATGCTAAATATCAATAATCCTCAGATCATGCAGGTTCCTTTATAAGCTCCAGTAGTTTAATTAGTAAATTAAACTAATTCCAAAGGGAAGACTATAATTTCTTAAAGATGGCCTCTCCAATAACATAGCATTACAGCCACTTCTGAGATTTTTAGGAAACCAATCTACAATCCCCTTTAGGGAGTATTTTCTTTACCATAAAATATTTCTACTTTTTTATTTCATCCACCCAAGGGTAAAATCTACCTAGGAATATCCACAGAATCATAGATCCACAGAACCTCAGAGCTAGACAAGACTTTAGAAGCCATCTTATCCAATCTATACCTTAATGAAAATACCTTTTACAAATATAGCCAATGAATGCTCACGAGCACCACTTAAACCTCTACTGATTAACTGCACTAGTCTCTTCTACTTTTGGAGTGCACTCATGGCTTTTGTTGTGCTCAACTTTCCTTATTTTTCAACTCTCAAAGTAATACATTGTTGTTGTTGAGTTGTTCCAATCATATATGATTCTTATGGATGAGGAAACGGAGGCAAACAGATTTAAGTGACTTGCCCAGGATCACATAGCTGGCAAATGTTGAGGCCAGAGTTGAATTCTGGAAGATGAGTCTTCCTGACTCCAGGGCCAGTTCTCTATCCACTGGGTCACATAGCTGCTCTCAACCATATGTTGCTACTGGAAAAACCATAACTTCTACTATATAGACTTTTGTCATCATGGTGATAGCTCTGTTTTTTAATATGCTGTCCTGATTTACCATAAATTTCCTTGTAAAGAACAAGTGTCTTTTTTTTTTATTTTTTTTAAATATATTTTATTTGATCATTTCCAAGCATTATTCGTTAAAGACATAGATCATTTTCTTTTCCTCCCCCCCACCCCCCATAGCCGACGCGTAAGTCCACTGGGCATTAGATGTTTTCTTGATTTGAACCCATTGCTTTGTTGATAGTATTTGCATTAGAGTGTTCATTTAAAGTCTATCCTCTGTCATGTCCCCTCAACCTCTGTATTCAGGCAGTTGCTTTTTCTCGGTGATTCCACTCCCATAGTTTATCCTTTGCTTATGAATGGTGTTTTTTTTCTCCTGGATCCCTGAAAGTTGTTCAGGGACATTACACCGCCCCTAATGGAGAAGTCCATTACGTTCGATTATACCACAGTGTATTAGTCTCTGTGTACAATGTTCTCCTGGTTCTGCTCCTCTCGCTCTGCATCACTTCCTGGAGGTTGTTCCAGTCTCCATGGAACTTCTCCAAGAACAAGTGTCTTTTAATTTCATGGCTGCAGTCATCATCTGCAGTGATCTTAGTGATTTTTAAGCCCAAGCACATAAAATTTATCACCACTTCTATTTCTTCTCCTTTTATTTGCCAGGAAATGATGAGGTAAGTTACTAAGACCTTAGTTTTGTATTTTTAAGTTAAGCTTCAAATCATTTCTTACATTCTCCTCTTTCACCTTTGTCAAAAGGCTTCTTAATTTGTTTTTTGTTTTTTTTTTTTACTTTCTACCATCCCAGTGGTATTGTTGGCATATCTGAGATTGTTGATATTTCTCTCTACAAACTTAATTCTGACTTTCAGTTCAATCAGTCTGGCATTTTGCATAATATGTTCTATACATAAATAAAATGAATTAGGTCATAAGACACAACCTTGTTATACTCCTTTTTTCTGTCTTTAACCAATCAGTTGTTCCATTTTCAGTTCTAACTGTGGTTTCTTGATTCATATATATAGGCTCCTCAGGAGACAAGTAAAATGATCTGGTACCTCCATCTCCTAGAGGACTTCCCACATTTTGTTGTGATCCATATATTAAAAGGCATTAGTATAGTCAATAAAACAGAATAGTTGTTTTTCTGTAACTCCTTTGCTTGATCCATAATTCAATAAACATTGGCAAGTTGATTTCTTGGTCTTCTGACTCTTTAAAAATAGCCTGAACTTCTGGTAATTCCTGGTTCACATATTGCTGAAGCCTAGCTTGCAAACTCTTAAACATAACCTTGCTTATATGTGAAATGAACCCAATCATTTGTAATTTGAACATTCTTTGAAACTGCCCTTTTTTTAAGGACTTGGCTGTAAATTTTTCCAATCTGGTGGTCATTGTTGAGTTTTCCAAATTTGCTGACATATTGATCATAGCACTTTAACAGCATCATTTCTTCTTGTATATTTCTTCTCTCTCTACTTGAAACCTCTTATTAGTTTCTTCTGTTTCTTTTGAATACCTATCATTTTTGTCTTTTTCATGTTCATTTTTTGCATATCCCTTGATATCCCTGATTTACTTGAAGAGGTATTTTGTCTTTCCCATTCTATGGTTTTCTTGTTTTTTTTTCTAATTTTTTTATTGCCCATTTAGGAAAACCTTTCACTTTTCTTGCTGTTCTCTGAATTTCTACTTTCAGTTGGGTATATATTTCCCTTCATCCTTGCACTTTCATATATTTTCTTTCCTAAGCTATTTGTAAAGCTTCATCATAGACATACATTCCTACTAAAAAACGCAGAGAATATTGGAATAAGTGTAATATTCCTCAATGTGATAAATATCATGTATTTAAAACCATCAGCAAACATTTTCTATAATGGGGATAAACTAGAAGCCTTCCCAATAAGATCATGGGTAAAGCATGGATCCCCATAATCTCCACTACTGTTCAATTTATAATAGAAATGCTAGCTGAAGAGATTGAATTAGGCAAAAGGAAATAAAGGTATCACCTTTCACAGATGATATGATGGTATACTTAAAGAATCAACCAAAAACCTATAGAAACAATAAAAACCTTGAGCAAAATTTGTAGGATATAAAATAAATCTGCATAAATTATCAGCATTTTTCTGTATTGTCATCAAAGTCTAAAAACAAGAAATAGAGAGAAATACCATTTAAAGTAACCGTAGACAATATAAGATATCTGGGAATCCATCTGCTAAGACAAACCTAGCAACAATATGATCACAACTGCAAAACACTTCTTACCCAAATAAAGTCAGATATAAACAATTGGAAAAACATTAATTGTTCATGGATAGGCCAAATTGATATATAAAAATGACAATTCTACCTAAATTCATTTACCACTTCAGTGTCATACCAATCAAGCTACCCAAAAATTATTCCATAGAATTAGAAAAAATAATAAAATTAATCTGGAGGAACAAAGGCTAAGAATATCAATGTAATTAATGAAGAGAAATATGAAGGAAAGTGGCTTAGCCATCCTGGAACTTAAACTGTATTATAAAGTGGCAACCATCAAAACAATCTAGTACTTTCTAAGAAATAGAGTAGTGGATTCATGGAAAAGATTAGTCACTCAATACACATTTGTAAATGACCATAATAACCTAATGGCTGACAAACTGAAAGATCCAAACTTTTGGAAGAAAAATTCACAATTTGATAATATTTGCTGGGAAAATTGAAAAACAGTATAGAAAAAAACTAGGCATAGGCCAATACCTCATTCCATATACCAAGGTAAAGTGAAAATGTATACATGATTAAGAAATAAAAAAAAAATAAAAAAATTAGAAGATCATGGAAGAGTTTAACTGCCAGGCCTATGGATAAGGGAAGAATCTGTGTCTAAGCAAACAATAGAAAACATTAAGAAAGATAGAATTGATAACTTTGACTACATTAAATTAAAATGGTTTTGCATAAACAAAATCAGCACAACTAAGATCAGAAAGAAAACAACAAACTGGGAAAATTTTTAGCAAGTGTCTCTGACAAAGACCTCATTTTTCAAATATGTAGAGAACGGAGTATGATTTATAAGAATACAACACATTCTCCATTTGATATATGGTCAAGGATAAGAATAAGTAATTCTCAGTGGAAAAAATGAAAACTATTTTTAGTCATGTGCAAATTAAAAGAATTCTGAGGTACCACTTGCCATCTATCAGACTGGCTAATGTGACAAAAAGTAAAAATGATAAATGTTGCAGGGGATATGGAAAAATTGAGACATTAATCCACTGTAGGTAGAATTATGAATTGATGCCACCAATTTGGAAAGCAATCTGGAATCAGGCCCAAAGGTCTATAAAATTGTGCATACTCTTTAACCCAGAAATATTACCAGATCTAAAGATCTCAAAGAGATCAAAGAGAGGGAGAAATATGTACTTGTAAATATATATATAGCAGCTGTTTTTTAGAGGCAAAGAATAGGAAACTAAAGGGATGCCCATCAGTTGGGAAATGGCAATATAAGTTGTTGTATATGGTGACAATGAAATACTATTTCACTATAAGAATTTATAAACAAGATTACAAAAAATCTTAAAGAGTTTTACATGGAATGATGGAAAGTGAAACGAGCAGAATCAGAAGAATGCTCTACATAGAAACAGCAATAAAATACACTAATCAAATGTGAATGATTTATCAGCAATGAAAGGATCCAGGACAACTCCAAGGGACTCATGATAAAAAAGGTGATGCACTGCTATAGAAGGAACTGATGGAGTGTGAATACATGTCATTCTTATTATTTTCTCCATGAATTTTTCTCTACTGTAAGTGATGTGTCTTCTTTCACTCAATGAACATGGAGATATGTATTATATAGTAACACATGTACAACCTATTAAGATATTACCTGCTGTCTTGTGGAGAGGGGCAGAATGGGAGGGAGGGAGGGAGGGAGATAATATGGATCACAAAGTGTCATAAAATGATTATGGAAAATTTTATTGACATGACATCTGGAAAAATAAAAAAAAAGTTTCATCAGACAGCTATTTTTCTTTCTTGTTCTTTTTTCTTTGAGATTATTTTGTTGCTGCCTCCTGTTTAATACTGGGAACCTCTGGCCATAGTTCTTCATACATACTCCCAGATCTAATCCCTTAAATCTATTTAGCCACTTCTGGTTCATGAGGAATGTTACTTAGGTTATACCTATTTGGTCTGATGATTTTCTGTACTTTCTTCAATTTAAGCCTGAATTTTTCAAGCCCATAGTCAGTTCCAGGTCTTATTTTAACTTTCTTCTCCACTTTTGAATGCAAAGTATATAATCAATCTGATTTCAATATTGACCATATGGTGACTTCATATGTATGTAGAGTCACCTTTGTTGTTGTTGAAGAATAAAAGCACTATGTAAATGGTATCTCTTTTTTATGACAGAAGGTTCCAGAAAATTCTACATTGCTTTAACATTGGATTCTAAGGAATCTTTTTGTCCACTGGAGAGAGTACTACTGTAGATATCAAATGTCATTCATCTTTATTTCTTTTCTCAAAAAGATGATTCCATTTTGTAATTTGACTCCCCATATGGCATAGTCACATTGATCATTACCTCCAGTGATATGCTCAAGGGTATCATGTAATCTCAGATTGAACAGCAATATTCTAGTTAGTAGTTAAATGACTGATTCTTAGTAGCATCTAAAGCTTACTGCAAGATCCTTATACATACCAAAATAAGAAATTCCCATTTTGATTGTTTCAATCCTCCAAGCACTTCTAGCATTGGTCAGTGTCTATTATGATTAGATCCCCAGTGAGAATTCAAGTGAGTAGACTCAATATGAACTGGGAAAACTGAAAGCAGAGTGGATCAACACTTTCGTTTGTCCTAAGGGATGTAGAGAAAAGCCACAATTAGCTAGAATATATTTAATGTTAATTTGCCAAAACCAATACCTTTTTAACTAAAAACTGACTGCTCTAGCTTTCTTTAAGTCCCAACTAAAATCCTCTCTTTCACTGGAAACCTTCCTCAACTCCTCTCAATTTTAGTGCCTTTACTTTCTTAATTATTTCCAACTTATCATATATGTAGTTTGCTTTGCATATATTTGTTTTCATGTTGCCTCCCACGTTCAATTTTTAAGCTCCTTGAGGGGAAGGAGACAGTGTTTTGTCTCTTATTGTATCCCCAGCACTAGGTACTATCCCTGGCACTTAGTAGATACTTAATAAATGCCTATTGATTGATTGATCTTCATTCTCCCACTTTATTTTTGAACTTGAAAAAAATGAAAAAAAGGAGTAAAAGGGGAAATATAAATAATACTTCTGGGGTAACACCTAGAGTCAAAGATATTCAGCCCACTTCCCCACACCAGCACTCAAAAATGAGTAATGATCAATGTTAGGAGAAACCCAAAACATTGCAGGATCCTTAATCATAAAAAAAATTCGATGTCCTCTCTGCTATATTTATTAAGTCAGGGAAATGAGTGTGGGAGGTGGAGAGGGGCCTGGATATATTTAACATATGATAGCAGTGTCAAATTATTTTAAAAAGTTTTCTGATTAACTTTCCAGTTAAACAATAGCAACCACAGAGCAATTCATACAACACAGTTTTTAAAAAAGCATTCTGGTATCACAGACTTTGCAAAGAAAGAGATAGAGCATTTGGAGTGTTTTTCAAGAATCTTCTTAACACAATTTTTGTCCACTGGACAAACTTAACAAGAGGTGTTCTTAACAGAATGATGCCTTTTCCACTTTAGGAACACTGAAGCTAAATATAACTTATTAAAACAATAGAGACAAATATGTGTAACATAAAAGGTGCTATAGAATTGTCCTGATAATAGCTTTCAGATGAAATGAACTTATGTTTTCTGTCTGCCCAGAGGCATGATTAGTGCTACCGAGATTTTGGTGGCTCTGTTGATTGCACTGTTAGAAGTTTAATTGGAAATATTCTGTGTACATTTCAGAGTTTTCTCAAATATCTATTCCCTCCTTCAACAAATTATCCAAATAAAATAACTTTTGCATACTAGGAACATCTCCCAAACTAGACTAGTTTATCCTTTGAATAGTTTCTGCATTGAAAAATAGATACTTATGTTGTTAAGCAAATTCCTTCATTCATATATACACAGTACATACTTACATATATGAACATTTTACTAAAATGTGGCCACTCCACATGGTACAGCTTCTCAGAACTACAGGTAGTGAGAGCTGGGAGAAAGATAAATACCAAATGTTGATGAGCAGCCCTGAAAAAAGCTCAGCAAGCCCCTAAAACCAAGGTAATAAACATCCCTGAACATCTTATACATCCTTACCCCCAATTGAAGATAACCAAAAGAACTCAACCCCATTGGCAAGTGGGTGGGCATGCATACCCCAAGTGTGTTAAAACTTCCCTGGTGGAATGGGCAGATGAGAACAATTTGGTCCAAGGACCACAAAAGCAGCTGAAGTTTGGTCAAACATCAAACACTAAGTCACTTATGGAATCCTGGGCCATCCCCAATTTTTTTGACTTTTGTCTTGGCACTGAACTTTGATGCCTCTGGAAGATAAAATGATGCTGAAGATTGTGCAATTCTACCTCATTTAAATTCAATTCACAAGTCAAAACATGTACCTGCAAAGTAATTAGTCCTCTTCAAAAGGAAGGATGAACAACTATATGCAAATATGTTTATGTGCATACATATGTACATATAATAAGCAGTGTTGGCAGTATGGAAGAAAATAGCAATGAGTAAAAGAAAAAAAAGGAAGCAAAAAAAAGAATCAAATGTCCTGCAAAGACCTCCGAGGTCCTTTATCAAGGACGGACCAAGGTGAACATTCAAGAATTATGACATTATTTGGGTGATCTGATAGTGAAAACTCAGAGAAACCCACAGGAATATGTTTTGTGTCATCTAGTCATCATCAACTCCCACCAATGAGAAACAGACAAAAATTAGTCTGTGAGGTAGGATGTGGATAAAAAGTTCTTGAGGACAAAGACTGTTTCTTTGCATCTCTAGCACCTAGCATAGTGTGACTGAAGTTATGTGCTAAATAAATATTTATTGAAATGAATGGAATAATTAGACCATCAGCCTAAGCCCCAAAAGATCAATCTCTTTACTACTTGCCACTTATTATCTGAATACTAGTTGTTTCCCCAGAATTCCCAAGCTCTGGATTTTCATTGTCTGGATTTAATCTTAGAGGCCACCCACAAAATCACTCAGTCCTTAGCTCATATTGTTTCTACCCAGAGTAGGCTATGGAAATTCTCTCAATATACTTTATATCTCCATAAATGTGGACAAAATGATCCCCAGATATCATTTAAGCTTTGAAGGAATTAATTATATATCAGAAAAAGGACTGTCTTGATTCTACTCCATACAAAATGCAACCCTTCCCCCCCTCCCAAATATATAAAATAAATGAAAAACCCATAAAGGACTCAGTTCACAATATACAATTGACACATTTCTCTATTCTCCATTAACTTCTTTTCTGGATTGAATTTTCCTATAGAAAGAAGATTAATATGGAATTGCTTTTCTCTTCATTCTAGTAAATCCCACCTTCTACCTCAGACACCTATACAAACATCTAACCTTATGTTACCTCCATGAAGATATCCCTAGCAAAGGAAATGAAATCAGTCTTACTAGACAAGGAACCACTTGACATTTTGGCAAGTACCACTATTTACCCCAAAGGTATAGAGCCTTTCAGGCTTATTATGGTCCTACTCTGTGGTTTGGACTGTTTTCAGATGAGAAATGAACTTGGAGTTCCTGGACAAGCAACCCCATTTCCCAATAGACATTTACTGTCAAAATTATTCAGAGTAATTTAAGAGGACAGAATACAGATCTTTAGTCCTCATTTTGTTTCTTTAGGCCTTTGTCTGTCCCTTTTCCTTAACCCTTCTGTTCACTTTGCCATTAATGCTGAGTCCTATGTTCTCCATTACTTTAAGGGGGCCACGTACACAATACTCTTTTTCAACAAGAAGCTTGCATGGACCAGGAAACCCTTTCCTTTGCTTGAAGTTTTGATTCTATGATTGTGCTTCTATAAAACCTTCTCTTCCTCTATCTAGCAGGCCAAAGGTTCAGGAGCTCTCATCACTTACTCCACCTTCTTTAGTTACCAGTTCTCAGACTTTGACGTTACTCCATGGCTTCCCCAAGGCTGATGCCAAGGACTTGTGGGTTCATGAATTCTCTTTTCTGAATACATTATAATGTCCATCTTAATTTTTAAAACTGAATATTCAGAGGTTAATATGCTTTTACATGTTGAGATACCACAAAATATTTATGTGCTCCTATATATGCTTACACTGAGTTATTCTCATTGTTCCTTTTTTCTCCACTTTCTGAATCTGAATAATAGTTACTAAATGCTTCTCTTGTGCACAGTGACAATCTAGCCCTATATGAAATTATATCTGCATATAAATATTACCTAATCTAACCTAAAAAACAGAGAATTAAAGCATACTACATATGCTTTGACACTTCCTGTAAAAGAAATTTGACATGAGAAAATGGGAAGGTACTTATAAACTTTAATATTCACAAGCCTTTAGCTATTTAAATTTTATTTGCCTCTTCATAGGCTTATATGAAAGACAATTGCATTATATGCTTGTACAAATAATATGTTGTTAAATTGTTTCAGTTTTATGAAAATAAATGTTAACATGAAAGAATAAAATACTTTCAGTAAAAATAATTTTGTGAAATATATGTAGCAAATCACATTTGTAGAACCCCAGCTTTCTCTTGAGAGGTGGAAGTTAGTGAATCTCCAGAGCTCAGAGATTCTGAACTCTAAGTGGGCTATGTTGATCAGATGTCTACCTAAGGTTAGACCTCAATAGGGTGAGCCCTGGGGAACTAGGAGCCACTAGGTTTCTTAAGGATGACCCAACTGTTGAGTGTAAAAGTAGGTCAGAGCTCACATGACCAGAATAGTGGAACTGAACCTGTGAACAGTCTTTGAACTTTTAGACTGGTTGAAATAAGGAAACCCAGTCTTAAAAAAGAAACTTTATGAAATTTTATTGTAGTACAAATAGAGGCAGGTTTTTTTTTTGCCATGATTATTGATACCCTGGGAAAAGAGTAGTTTATATTCTTAGTCAAATCATCACATTTTTGCACCATATGTTAGCAGCAGCCATTGTCTTCCACTTCAAACAACTTAATATGTCTTATTATTGTTTGGTTTTATTAATGTGGTAACATTGCTAAGATCATCTTATTACAAAGCATGGAATTTATTCCAACAGAAGGCTTAGAGATTTCTAAACATTTTTAAAAGGAGAAAGCAAGAATTAAATTAGTTCCAATTTGGGAATATCCATACTTTTATTGGAAGAAACCCAATAAAACTAGCCATATGGAAAATTTTGCTTATAGAATCAAATGTAGAAGTTTTAAAAATACATCTCAGTGCATGAATTACTTACTAATGACCAATATAATTCACTGCAGTACAAAATCCTTCAGATTTGGTATTTTACCACCTGATAGAATTCATCTAAATGGAAGCTAACCCCATTTAAGACATCACCTTGCTTTAGTGCAGTGGTTCTCAACCTGTGGTTTGCGACCCCAGGGGTTGAACAACCAAAACACAGGGGTCACCTAAAGCCATTGGAAAATACGTATTTCCAATGGCTTTAGCCACTGAGAAATCATGCTACAGCACGATCTCGGAAAGAACGGGGACTCTGCTGCCTGCACATTGTACTAATATTAGGTTACTTATCAGCAGCCCTCCCCCTATGAGGGGCGATGGATTTACCCTGTTGCCTGGAGACCAGACTCAAACAGAGACCCAGAGAGAGCACCCCCAGGGGGCTGGCTCTGGAGGGGTTAAGAACGAGTCCTGGAGCGGATAACAACTGGAGCGGATAATGGAACTGAGTAACCATAGCAAAGAAACCTCAGCTTGAGTTGGAGGGAGACAACAGGAAGAAGAAGGCAGCATCTGCGGACCCCCTTCCCAGGCAGGACTTACCTCCTGCCGGAGTGCTCAGTCTGCCTCCTGCTGGATTAATATTTCTCAACATATAATTAAATATTGTTTTTGTGATTAATCACTATGTTTAAATTATGTTTGATTTGTAGCAATGAGAATACATAATGCATGTCAGGTGTTTACATTCCAAATCATAACTGTAGCAAAATTACAGTTTTGAAGTAGCCACCAAAATAATTTTTTGGTTTGGGGTCACCGCAACATGAGGAACTGTATTGCAGGGTCACGGCATTAGAAAGGCTGAGAACCATTGCTTTAGTGTAATTATATGCATGGTTGCCAATCTCATCAAGTGTTTCTTTCATCATGCCATAGGGGACATTGGCCACTAGAGACAGGAATTGCCAGTTCACCAACAACTCAATTTTATTGTTGGGTTTAATTCACTTCAAAAATACATATTAAGAGTCTTTGGAGCACAGTCCCTTTGGAGGGGATACAAATTTAGGATGAGACTCCAGTACCTTTCTTCATGAAACTGATCATACTGGATAGTCTAGCTACATAAACAGAAAAATCCAAAGCTTGCCGTTTTGTTAAACATGTACCCATGTAATAGTAGACATTGGCATGGACAAGAAATTTTATTGCTCGATGAAACTTTTGGATGAGGAAATTTAAAGCTAACCTACCTCCATTTTCTTTGCACTGAAATGTGAGTGCAAAATATATCATTTTTCTTTTTCATGAGGTTGCATAGGTAATTAGTGACTAAAATAATATGTTTTATCCACAAGGTTTTTTAAGCATATATTTGACAGTATTAATTGGATTTTTGAATCATTTTCAAAGAATCATAAACTTAGAAATGAAAGGGACATCTGAGGTAATCTAATCCATCTCTCTTGTTTTACCATGGAGGATAATGAAGCTTAGTGTGGTGACTTGACAAGGTCACATAAGTATAAATTGCAGAGTAAAGATTTGAACCCAGCTCCAAATAAAATACTTTCCCCATTATATCTAGATACTTTTCAAAGGGATAATATAAAGCTTATTAGAGAGTATATATAATATACATGAGAATTACAACTTTACACAGTAACAAATACTAAGTATAATACTTTAATGAACACATATAAAAATAAAATGTTCTATTCAATAATTGTAATTGATGGGTTTATTTGATCATTTTGAAAGTACTTTGAGCTCTTCTGTTTTGAATTCTCATTTTAAAGCCATAGGAATGAAGGAGATCTGATTAGCCTAAAGTTTATGGGACTTATTCTCACAGTAGCCTGGTTATTCTAAGGATGTTCAAAGATAAAATAAATTGTAATCTGTCAGAAAACACTGATTTTATAAAACGTTCCTGACAAAGTATTAACGATTTAACCTCTTTTGAGATAATATTGGAGTCTGCAAAAATTTTATGATAGTGATTGAATTATGAGTAAAATGGTGTCTTATTTTTGCAATACTGGTTTGGCTGTAATTCATTTGGTCTAGCATGCATTATTTCTGATTTAAATTAAAATTATTTTTGAAGAAAGAGACTCTGGCAGACACAGCTGTCATAGTATTTTGACGCTGAAATAAAAAGGAAATCTTCTAGAATGTAGTAGCAGAGAGTGATAAGGAGAAAGTGAGCAATCAGAATGCAGAATGTTATAAAAGGAGTAATAACTTAAAATTGTAGCCCAGAGATTGTGTTAAAGCCAAAGATACAAATTAAAAATGAAAGTGGTAGTCTCTCCTCTCAGGGTATTTGCATTCTAATGAGGGAGACAATATAAACATACACAGTACCTAAAAGGCTCAGTAAAATTTTATGTTTTAATAACATAAAATTTCACTGAGACTTTTGGGACACCTATATTAAAAAATTTTAAAATTAAAATAATTTAAATGTATGCTCTAACTTTTAACAATTTCTTATGCTTCTTTTTTTTCTTTTTAAAATTAGTTTATTTAGTCAATTGTCAATTTAGGACATTATTCCTGTAAAATGGAGATTTGAACCCTGGACTTCAATCCCTAGAAGTCCTTGGTACTTCCCAGAATTCCCTATAATCCCACCTGAGTCCTCACCTGAGTGTGAGAACACAATTTATTATTTAAAGGGCTCTCTGCCTCCCAAGAGCCTCTCTCTCTCTCAATTCCTGTACTTGGAGATGGCAAGATGTAGTGAGTAAGATGTGAATGGGCTAATGTGCCCTAGGCATGTGTTTTATTATTTTGTATCCTTGATTTCTAATAATCTTAAGAAAACTCATAAAATATAATATTTTTATCAGTAGAGACTAATTTAATTTTCACATTCTTTGGTTACATGAATCATATTATTTTCCTCCCTCCCCTATCCTCACCCTTCCGGTAGCTGACATGCAATTTCACTAGGTATTACATGTGTCCTTGATCAAAACCTATTTCTATGTTGTTGTTTTGCATTAGGATATTCATTTAGGGTCTACTTCCACAATCATATCCCCTCAACCCATATAATCAAGCAGTTGTTTTTCTTCTGTGTTTCTACTCCCACAGTTTTTCCTCTCAATATGGATAGTGTTCTTTCTTGTAGATCCCTCCAAGTTGTTCAGGATCACTGCATTGCCACTAATGGAGAAATACTTTACATTCGATTGTACCATAGTGTATCAGTCTCTGTGTACAATGTTCTCCTGGTTCTGCTACTTTCACTCTGCATCAATTCCTGGAGGTCATTCCAGTCCCCATGGAATTCCTCCAGTTTATTATGTCTTTGAGACAATAGTATTCCATCACCAACATATACCACAATTTGTTCAGCAATTCCCCAATTGAAGGGATGCCCTCATTTTGCATTTTTTTTATCACCACAAAGAGCACAGCTATAAATATTCTTGTACAAGTCTTTTTCCTGATTATCTCTTTGGGGTACAAATCCAGCAGTGTTATGGCTGGATCAAAGGGCAGATAGTTTTTTAGCACCCTTTGGGCATAGTTCCAAATTGCCCTCCAGAATGGTTGGATCAATTCACAACTCCACCAGCAATGCATTAATGTCCCCACTTTGCCACATCCCCTCCAGCATTCATTACTTTCCATTGTTGTCATGTCAGCGAATCTGCTAGGTGTGAGGTGATACCTCAGAGTTGTTTTCATTTGCATCTCTCTGATTATAAGAGATTTAGAACACTTTTTCGTGTGCTTATTAATACTTATGATTTCATTAACTAAAAATAGCCTATTCATGTCCCTTGCCCAATTGGAGAATGGCTTGATTCTTTGTACAATTCATTTAGCTCTCTGTAAATTTGAGTAATTAGACCTTTGTCAGAGGTTTTTGTTATGAATATTGTTTCCCAATTTGATGCTTCCCTTCTAATTCTGGTTGCATTGGTTTTGTTTAGATGAAAACTTTTTAATTTGGTATAATCATTATTTATTTTATATTTTGTGTTTTTTTCTAGATTTTGCTTAGTTTAAAATTTTTTCCTTTCACAAAATTGTGACATGTATACTATTCTGTGTTCTCCTAATTTATTTATACTTTCCTTCTTTATATTCAAGTCATTCACCCATTCTGAGTTTATCTTGGTGTAGGGTGTGTGATGTTGATCTAAACCTAATCTCTACCATAGTGTCTTCCAATTTCCTCAGCAGTTTTTATCAAATAGTGGATTTTGGTCCCAGAAGCCGAGATCTTTGGGCTTATCACAGACTGTCTTGCTGAGGTCATTTGCCCTAAGTCTATTCCACTGATCCTCCTTTCTGTCTCTTAGCCAGTACCAAATTGTATTGATGACCACTGCTTTATAGTATAGTTTGAGATCTGAGACTGCAAGGCCACCTTCTTTTGTATTTTTTTTCCATGATTTCCTTGGATATCCTTTATCTTTTGTTCTTCCAAATGAACTTTGTTACATTTTTTCTAATTCAGTAAAAAAGTTTTTTGGTAGTTCAATGGGTATGGCACTAAATAAATAAATTAATTTGGGTAGGATTGTCATTTTTATTATGTTAGCTCATCCTACCCATGAGCAATCAGTGTTTTTCCAATTGTTTAGATCTAGTTTTAATTGTGTGGAGAATGTTTTGTTGTTGTGTTCATATAGTTCCTGTGTTTGTCTCAGCAGTTACATTCCTAAGTATTTTATTTTGTCTAAGGTAATTTTGAATGGGATTTCTCCTTTTAATTCTTGCTGCTGAGATGTGTTGGAAATATTTAGAAATGCTGATGACTTATGTGGGTTTATTTTGTATCCTGCAACTTTGCTAAACTTGTTGATTATTTCCACTAGCTTTTTAGTTGATTCTCTAGGATTCTTTAAGTAGACCAGTATATCATCTACAAAGAGAAATAGCTTGGTCTCCTCATTGCCTATTTTAATACCTTCAATTTATTTTTCTTCTCTAATTGCTACAGCTAGTGTGTCTAGTACAATGTTAAACAATAGAGGTGATAATGGGCATCCTTGTTTCACTGCTGATCTTATGGGAAAGGTTTCTAGTTTATCCCCATTGCAGATGATGTTTGTGATGGTTTTAGATATATACTGTTTATTATTATTAGGAAAGACCCTTCTATTCCTTTGCTTCTTACTGTTTTCAGTAGGAATGGGTGTTGTATTTTGTCAAAGGCTTTTTCTGCATCTATTGAGATAATCATGTGATTTTTGTAAGTTTGCTTGTTGATATGGTCAATTATGTGGACTGTTTTCCTTATATTGAACCATCCTTGCATTCCTGGTATAAATCCCACCTGGTCATAGTAGATAACCCTTGTGATCACTTGCTGAAGTCTTTTTGCTAGTATCCTATTTAAGATTTTTGCATCTATATTCATTAAGGAGATTGGTCTGTAGTTTTCTTTCTCTGTTTTTGACCTCCCTGGCTTTGGAATCAGTACCGTATTTGTGTCATAAAAGGAATTTGGTAGAATTCCTTCTTTGCTTATTCTGTCAAATTGTTTGTATAATATTGGGATTAGTTGTTCTTTGAAAGTTTGATAGAATTCATTTGTGAATCCATCTGGTCCTGGGGATTTTTTCTTAGGGAATTCTTTAATGGCTTCTTCAATTTATTTTTCTGATATGTGGTTATTTAGGTAGTTTATTTCTTCCTCTGTTAGTCTTGGCAATTTATATTTTTTGTAAATATTCATTCATATCACCGAGATTGCAATGTTTATTGCCATATAATTGGGCATAATAATTTTTAATGATTGCCTTACTTTCCACTTCATTTGAAGTGAGGTCTCTCTTTTCATTTTGGATACTGTCAATTTGGCTTTCTTCTTTCCTTTTTTAAATTAATTGACCAGTACTTTGTCTATTTTTTTTCAAAATACCAGCTTCTATTCTTATGTATTAAATCAATAGTTCTTTGAGTTTCAATTTTATTGATTTTTCCTTTGATTTTGGGGTTCTCTAATTTAGTCTTCTTCTGAGGATTTTTAATTTGTTCATTTTCTAGTTTTTTAATTTGCATGCCCAATTCATTGATCTCTGCCCTCCCTAATTTGTTAATATATGAACTTAAGGATATAAATTTCCTCCTGAGTACTGTTTTGACTGCATCCAATAGATTTTAAAAGGATGTGTCATCATTGTAATTTTCTTCAATAAATTGTTAATTTTTTCTATGATTTGTTCTTTGACCAACCGATTTTAAAGAATTGTATTGTTTAATTTTCAATTAATATTTGATTTACCTCTCCATGTACCCTTACTAATTTTTGTTTCCATTTCATGTGGTCTGAGAAGTTTGCACTTATTATTTCTACTCTTTTGTATTTGTTTGCAATGCTTTCATGCCCTAGTCCATGGTCAATCTTTGTGAATGTACCATCTGCTGTTGAAAAGAAGGTGTATTCTTTTTTGTCCCTATTTATTTTTCTCCACATATCTACTAACTCTAATTTTTCTAAGATTTCATTCACTTCTCTTGTCTCTTTCTTATTTATTTTTGGTTTGATTTATCTAGTTCTGATAGGGGAAGGTTCAGGTCTCCCACTAGTATAGTTTTTATATCTATTTCATCCTTGAGCTCCACTAGTTTCTCCTTTAGAAATCTGGATGCTATAGAATGTGGTGCATATATGTTGAGTACTCATAGTTCTTCATTGTCTATACTGCCTTTTATCAGAATGTAATTACCTTTCCTATCTCTTTTACTAGATCTATTTTTACTTTGGCTTTGTCAGATATCATGATTGTGACACCTGTTAGATTTAAAATAGTTTGGAGCAAGATAAATATATATAACAATTATGACCGCTGAAATATGTTTTCTACTGTGTCTTGGTTTTATATAAATATAAGATGGTTGCCAGGGAATATATTCCCAATTTATGAATATGCCCAAGCCAACTGGGTTTTATAGAGAAATTTAATTTATAATACACTGATTAATCAATAGAAAAAGAGAGAAAGTAAGAAAGGAATAAGAATGAAGGGCCTCAAGCCAATAAGGCCTAGACCTCAGTCCTAAGAGATAAATCAGTCAGTTGGTTTTATCACTCACCCAAGATCTCTCTAGGTAAGGCTTCTCATGCCAACCTCAGGCTCCACCTTCAAGAGAGTCTCCTTTCAAGAAATGTTTCCATAGAATTCTCCTCCTGACTCCTCCTGAGTTCTCCTTCCACAACCTCCTTCAAGACCTATCCAGGAGCTCTCCCTCCAGGATCTCTCTCCTCTCAGACCTCCTTCAGAGCCACCTCTTCAGAGCAACCTCCCTGCTATCTTTAAGGAAACAATCTAAGTTCTCTCCCCTCAGTTCTCACATCTACTAATCACTGTCGATGTCTCCCCTGTGCCAATGGTGGCTCTAGCTTAACCCAGAACCGCCCAGAGGTCTGTCCCCTTTGCACATGTCTGTTGAAGGTCATATTCTTAAATAATTAAATCTTGATCTTTGCTGCAGCTCTTCCTAAATCCTGTTACTCTGAGTAGGGTGGAGATTGTAGTTTCCAAGACCTGGTTCTGTCATTCCAAGTATCTCTATTGTATCAATTCTAAAATCAATCATGACTCAAAGAACTTCCTGTTCTATGCTTAAGCATAGGACAAAGCCCTTTCCATTGTTTAGCAAAAGGTTTCTGTCCTAAAGTAGTCTTAAGTAGGGAGGAGAAGGATCCTCCCATGCCAAGGAGTTTCATATTCCAATAGAGTTCTTACTATCAGTAGGAAATTTTTTCAAGTATGAAATTTCCCAATGGGGAAATTTTCAACATTCATAAGTCTAAGAAATTTTAAGGTTTACATACCTGCCTTCTTTTTATCAGTTGATATCTAATGTGTGTCTACCTTCCTTAGGTGTGTTTCTTGTAGACAGTATATGGTAGAGTCAACATGGAATCTAGGAATCCCTAACTTGTGGCCTAGTGAGATCTGATGAACCCCAAGTTTCAGGACTAACTCATAGGTTGGAGACCCCCAAAGTTTGTACTTGTTCCCTTTTCCCAAGGGAATCTTCCCTAAAGGGAATCTCAGGCTGGCAGTTTCAGACTGAGTGGGAGACCCTCAGGGGATTGACCATCCTAATTGGGCAAGACTAAGCATATGCTAAGACCCTCTTTGTTTTAGGTAGTCTCCCCTATTGTATCAGACCCTTTCCCAAGAAGATCCACACTTTGGCAGGAACCATCCTTTAGTATCCATTGTAAGTTTCCCATTCTCTTATACCCTAAACCTCTAGCTATGATTCCTTTCCCAAGCTTGATTGTATCCTGTCAATATAGTTTGAACACTCCCATTTCTTTTGTAGCTATAGTGATGTCAATCATCTTTCCCTGCCCCTGGATTCCCCAAATGGTGTATAGGTTCCCCAAATTCTTTTGTTCCCTGGAATCCATCTAAAGAGTTGGCACTCCCAGGGGTCAGTGACCAGAGCAGTCAGAGTTCAATCCTCGGACTCTGTGCAGTCTTGTGTGGCACGCAGTTCTGTTGTCAAGGCCTACTAGTGCTTAATCCCTTTTGCCCTTGATTAAAGAGTGATTTTCTCTATTTAATAGATCTGTGTTTTTTCCCAGTCGACATTAATGGAGGTCCCACTGAGATCCAAAGTCTCAGCTGCCTGAGCACCCCTGCTAATAAGGACCCCAAGTCTTGAGGTACCCACACAACCTGTTTGGGTTTGAGTCATGAGTCCAGTTAGCAGAGGGGCCAGGTAAGTGGCTCTCAGAGGTAGGATTTGTGTCTTGTGTATTTGGGAGTGACTCACTCTTTAATTAAGGCATTGGAAAGCAGGAGTCTGTGGGATATACAGAGAGCCACATAGTCCAGAGTTACCTGGGTGCTTCTGGACACGGGCAACAGCATGTCTGTGATCCCAAAAATTGAGGGGGGGGAGAGTTGGCAGCCCAAGGAACCTAATGATGTGGTCATTTTTAAGTTTTGGGCCTGATGCAGGGAAAGGTTAGAGAAGATGAGAAAGATAGCACAGTCTGGCCCCAACACATATTGGACAACATGGAGTCTAGCTCAACCCAGTTACAATCTCCAAGCTTAATTAGATTTTGCAGGTGTGTGTTGGTGCCTGTGTGAAGGCAGCAGTGTCCTAATTCACTCTCCTATTTGCTTGCATTTTATGGGTGAGTTCATTCCATTCACATTCAGAGTTACGATTACCAGCTGTGTATTTTCCAGCATTTTGGTTTCCACTCCTAATCCTGCCTTTTCTTCTTTCACTATTTCCTTCTACACTAATGTTTCGTTTTTAATCAGTCACCCAAATTCCCACCTTTATTTTACTTCCCTTTCTACTCCATTCCCTTCTTATTCTCCTCTTATTCTCTTTACAGTTTTTTTTAAAACTACCCCCACCCTCTCCCTCCCTTGTATTGCTTCCTTCCCCACCAGTCCCTTTGTTACCCTTCTATTTCCTTCTAGGCGCAAATCAGTTCTCTGCCCCAATGCATTGGATTATTCCTCCTTCTTTGATTCAATTTTAATGCACATAAGAATTGAGTATTTCCTATCTCCAACCTCTTTACCCTTTCAGGGTATTGATGTTCTCCCCTCCTCCTACCATGCATTTCTTTGTGACATATAAATTTACCCCCTTTTGTTTCTTATCTAAGTATTAACCTCTTTTTTTAGCTCTAGTTCATATATCTGTATACATATTTATATCTTGGCATTTCATCCTATACAGTTTGTCACTGTTCCCTCTAATTAGAATTCTTCTAGCTAACCAGGTGATAATAACAATTTTTAAGAGTTACCAATGACCTCTTTTCTTATAGGGATACATATCATTTTAACATATTGGGTCTCTTAAAAAAAAAGTTGGTTTTTTGTTTTGTTTTTCTTTTTTACTGTGAACTTTAGATTACTCCACCCTACTTTGACTAACAAAAACAGGAATGTCTACACCCATACTTAAGGATTAAATATTTAGGAGGATGGCCTATGACAGACATGTGCTAGCAAATGACAAATCAGAAACAACTGACAGACCCCTGGGCTGTCCTAAGTCAAGCTTAAGCTACCATTGGTACATGTGAGATGCAGGAAAGTGATGTAAAAACTGTCTACATATTTCACATCACTTCCTTTCTCCAGCCTCTTTGGTGGTGGAGAGGTGACTGGTGGCAGCATGCTGAGTCTTTTGACATCTTGGCATGGTGGCAGCTATTGTCTGGGTTAGCAGTGAGTTTTCCTTTATACCAAAATGGAAGAAGGCTAGAAACCTAGTTCAGGTGAGGCATCTTCTCTGAGCTCTCTCAGAGTTAAGGCTGATTCTTTCCTCCTTTACCTTCAAAATACCATCCTTTTAGAAAAAGCCTCTAATCTTCAAAGACCTCGTGATGGAGGACATTGAACTCCCCCTGGCACAGGCCACGCAGGAGAAATCCTATACCTTTCCCTCTTTCTTGTCCTTATTTCTTTCCCTCTATATTAATTAAACCACCATAAATTTCAAAGCTGACTCGGGTATTTTATTTGGGATATTCCCTGGTGACCAAAATTAATTTAGATTAGGTCACAACCCTAAAATTATCCTTACATTACCCCTTTCTTAATTACCTTTTGATAATTCTCTCAACTTCTATGTTTGGGCATCAAATTTTCTGTTCAGGTCTCGTATTTTCTTCACAAATGCTTGGAATTCTTCTATTATATTAAATGACCAATAGTTCCCCTATAAGAATATAGTCAGTTTTGCTGGGTAGTTGATTCTTGGTTGTAAACCTAGTTCCCTTGCTTTCCAGAATATCATATTCCATGCCTTTTGGTCCTTCAGTGTAGATGCAGCAAGATACTGTGTTATCCTCACTGTAGTTCCTTGGTATCTGAATGACTTTTTTCTAGCAGCTTATAATATTTTCCCCTTGGTCTGATAGTTATAGAATTTAGCTATAACATTTCTGGGTGTTGTCAATTGGGGAAAAAATACAAGAGGTGATCTGTTGATTCATTCAATCTCCACTTTTCCCTCTTTTTCTAGAATATTGGGGTAGTTTTCTTCGATAATTTCTTGTAGTATGATGTCCAGGCTTTTGTCTTTTGTCATGGTCTTCCAGTAGACAAATGATTCTTAAGTTGTCTCTCCTGGAACAATTTTCAAAATCTTATTTTTTTGTGAATGAGGTGTTTTATATTTTCCTCAATTTTTTTCATTCTTTTGATTTTGTTTTATAGTTTCCTGTTACCTTGTGAAGTAGCTTTCTTCTAATTGTTGTATTCTGGTTTTTAAAGACTAGATTTCATCCCTGGCTTTTTGGTCATCCTTCTTCTGATCTTTCATATCCTTTGTCTCATTTTCAAGCTGATTAATTCTTTTAAAGACACTATTTTCTTGTTTTTGTTCAAGCGCCTCTGTTTCCAGATGACTTATCTTACATTTTTAAGTTCTTTTCCCAGTTGTTTTCAGCCTCTCTTAATTATGTTTTTGAATTGTATTTTGAGTTCTTTCAAAACCTGTGTCTTACTCAATAGAGTTTCTTTGTTTTTGCTTGGTGTTTCTTCATTGTTTTTTGTTACATTTGCTCTTTGTTCATTGCCTGGATAGAAGCTGTCAATTGTAATTTCTTTTTTCTTTTTCTGTTGTTTGCTCATATTTGCCCCTACTTTCCCCCCTGTTGTTGCCTGTACTCTTGTTCCTCTCATTATGTTTTGGATCTGTGGTTTTGGGCTTTTCTATCAGCCTTCCCCCTTGGAACTTAGTTAGCAAATCTCTCAGTGGGGTCTGTGGGGGAGGGGCGTTGGAGCTTGAGCTTCCCTGTCCTCTGAAGACTTGGATGAGATTAAGTCCAGCTGGTTTGAACTTGTAGAACTGGATGTGCCCTGAGGCCAAAACTTCGGGAAGGGTGTGGGGGACAATATGGAGTGTCTCTGCTGCTTTAACTAGACTGCCTGCTCTGTTCATCTTCTCTAACTGCTTCCCCACTTCCTGTATTCGACACTCTGAGCCTGGCACAACTTTGCCCACAAGGTACTTCCTCCACACCAGCACCCTTGTCTGCCCAGAGGTTCCAGCTTCATTGGAGGCTCAGCACTCTAGGTAGGGGAGGGGTCCTGAGACCTTCCTTCTTCCTTTCCCTTAAACCCTAGTGCTCTCAAATTCAGGCTTTGGTGGGGTACCTTCTAGGTTGAGTCCAGCAGGAGGGTTCCTTGGCTCTGTATTGTTGTTAGGTTTGATTTCCAGTCCCCTAGGAGTATTTAGTTTGTAACTGGTAAGGAAGTGTTTTCAGAGGTCTGAACTTTCGCTGCCTCTAATCCACCATTTTGACCTCTTATGCTTCTTTAACTGAGTGATAGAATCAATTAACCAAAGGTATAAAATTTGATGTGAATAATTCCTAGATATTTCTATTAAATCAATTAATCAAAGGTGTAAGCCATGTATAAAGAAATCTTGAATCAAGTTTGAAGCAGTGAGATACTTGAGACATTGAATGAAAGTAAATGATGCCTCACAAGACATTTATTCATGGTACAAGAGAATTAATCACATCCTATGGAGCAAGCCAGTTCAAGATCCTTAATCAGTAGGATGGGGGAGAGGGGAATATTCCTCTCTCCTATCCCGACCAGTGAATCACCCTCTAAACTTTGAAAGGTCAGAAGATGTGAATTTCCTTTTGGCTTTAAAATGACTGAAGATAGTCAGAAATTCTACGAGGAGAGGGTAAAAAGGAAGAGAATGATAGGAAAGTTAGATAGATAGTGTAAAGACATCAACACAGTTTAGGGAGTGTGGCCTGTAAGGGACCACAAGTAAACCCCTTTGATACTGTGGAAGGGAATAATTTGTTCAATGATTAGAAAAATAGCATAGTACCAACTTGGTACATACTCTCCTTATTCTCACTCAGTCTAGCAGCCAGGATCCCCAAAGTGGAGCTGAGTATTTTTCTCAGGGACATAAAGATAACATAGAAAGAATGGAATATATATATATATATATATATATATATATATATATATATATATATATATTACTGTTGCTAATAACAAAAAGTAAAAGCCCATGTGGTATGCTCTATATTAGTTATCCAGTTGACATCAATTAGCTAACCAAAATTAATGAACTTTTTTAGAAAAAGTATATGATGATGTGACTATAATAAGAACATTTTATACATAAATATTTTATCAAAAGTCTAGGACACATACTCCAAGTACATACAAATTCGAAAGAAAAGTAGGCTCAAACTTAGAAATCACATGAGGGTAGTGCATAATTGAGAGATCCTTGTAAAGTAAGAGGGCTTTTCTTTCTTCTTAGAGTCCTCATGGATTTCCTTTGTTGTGTAATTCTTTGCCCAGTCAGAGTTCTCAAACTGCCTTCCTTTGGTAGGTTTAGCCCATCTTTGGGTCTTAATGCAGATATGGTCATCTTCCATTTCCATTCTGGAACTGCTAACAAAGTCAAAGGGAAGTTCACTTTTTTCTAACCTTTCAATGTTTAGAAAGTGATTCACTGGTTGGGAGAGGGGAAAGAAATACTCCTCTCTATCCAAATGATTCTGAATCTTGAACTGGCTTACTCCAAAGGATACGACTAATTCTCTTGTACCATTAAGAAATGTCTTTCTATGGCATCATTTATTTTCATTCAATGACTCAAATACTTCATGCATTTCTTCCAAATTGATTCAAGATATGTTCATACCTGGTTTACACCACTGATTAACTGATTGATAGAAATGTCAAGAAATTATTCACACCCATTGGTTAATTGATTCTATAACTCAATCAAAGAGGCATCGTAAAACTGATAAAAGTTAGACCATAGAGCATCTTGTTAGTTGTCTGAATTAAGCTTAAGGTATGTGGACAACCCTCTTATGATAGGAAGAGGCACAGATAGGAAGAGTTTTTAAATTACAGGGGACATTGTATTTTATCCAGGAGGGTAATAGAAACCCTCTAGAGTTGAGTGAGTGTTTGTGTATATGTATTTAAAGGGGTGATATGGTCATCCATAAATTTGAGGGGCAGCTAGGTAGCACAGAGAATAGGATGATAGGTCTGGAGTCAGGAAGGCTCATCTTTGTGAGTTCAAATCTGTCCTTAGAAACTTTCTAGCTGGGCAAGTTTCTTAATCCTGTTTGCCTCAGTTTCTTCATATGTAAAATGAGTGGGAGAAGGAAAAGGCAAACCATTCCAGTATCTTCACCAAAAATTCCTTAAATGGGGTCATAAAGAGTCAGACACAACTGAAGTGACAGAACAACAGCAACAAATTTAGGAAAATCATTTTGGTAGCTGTGTAGAATATATTGAGGAAGGGAGAGATCTGAATCAGGAAGACCAATTAGGGAGCTTTTATAGTAAGTACCCCAGGTGAAAGGTGATGAAGGCCTGACATATGATAATGGTGGAATGTGTTTATAGTAGGGGGCATATGCAACAGATATTTTAAAGATAGAAATGACAAGACTTAGCAAAGATTAGATATGTGGGATGAGTGAAAAGAGTTAGGGATGAGGACACCATTTTTATTAAACTGTGTGACTTTAAGGGTTGTGAAACCAACTATGATAGGAAAGTTCAGAAAAGGGACACATTTCAGGGAAATAGATAGACTTGGAAATGTAGAAATTGAGATGGTTCAGGACATCCAAGTTGAAAATTTCTAATAGGTAGTTAGTAATGCAGAATTTGAGTCCAGGAGTGAGAATAGGTCAGGGCTTATAAATACAGGAGTTACCTCTGTGCTATCATTGTTTTTTTAATTCATGGGAACAAATAAGATCACCAAGAAAAGGGGGACCAGGGTAGACACTTAGAATACACTCACAATAGTAATCACATGGGTGAAGACCTGTCAAAATAAGCCAAGAAGTTGTCTGATGGGCATGAAGAGACCCATAATGTCATATGCACAAATCCAGAGAAGAGACAGTCTTTAGAAGATAAGTAATTTGAATGCTACAGAAAGGTCAAGGAATATGGGGATTGTGTAAAGACTATTAAAACTGGCAATTAAGTGGTTATTTCTATTGTTAATAAGTAACATCTATTATATAAATGGTTCTGTACTAAGTTCTGGGAATATAAATATGAAAAAAAGAAGGATAGTCCTATCCCTCAAAGACTTTACAATCTAACGGGGGAAAACAACACATAAACTTAAAAAAGTAAGTGGGAGTTGTTGGAAGGAAACATGAGGTACCTGGTCTGGGGCATAATGGAGAAGTCAAAGAAGTCCCAAAGGAGTACAAATGGAAAGGAAATAAAGATATGACTGTACTGAACCCCCTTCTTAAATGGAGATTTTGGAGCTCATGACTCTGCCCTCCAAAGTACTGAAAGTACTTTGTAAAGTAAAGTAAAGTAAAGAAAGTACTGATCACATGTGAGTATCAAAAAAAAAATTATCAAAAATGATGAAAGTTCCCAATAATGATGTTTCTGGGTATATGGTGGTGAAGTTAAAGTCCAAAAGGAGTAATAACTGTTTGAGAAATGAGGAGATTATTAATGTTTGGCCCAGATATCTCCCCCTAACCAAAGATCTATAAGGAACCACCATCTACATTCCTATATTAATAAAAAGATCTTTTACTTTGTTTGAGTATCCATTTACAACTCAATGGTACACATTGTAAGATACTACTCTAAACTTACATAATGTGAATTGTCTTTCTCTTTTCTCAGCAACTCTTAACAAACAGCCCTTTCCTCCAATAGTATACATATTTGCTGCATCATTGAACACTGTATCACACTGTTTGTACTTCTGAGGCTTGCAAATCTAGTATGTGCATTAATGTATTTTTATAATTTATTTGTAACTTTGGACCATAAGTTTTGATGACTACTACTTTAAGATATGGTTTGGAATCTGACAAAGTTAGGCCTCTTTTAAACCTTAGCAAACCTGATGTAATGCCTAGCTGAATTGAAAAAAAAAAAGTCAGAATCATATAATGGTGATTTAGATTCTGGCAACTGATCAAAGATTATTTTTCCTTCCTCTTTTTCAGGTCCCAACTTTGGTGAGGATCTATTAATCCTCAAGAGATCAAGTGAATACTAATTCCATCTAATTCAATATGATGATTTGATAGCTTACTCACCTCAAAAATGGATATCCATATTTTCATGTAACTATTTTTCCAGGGTGGCCTTTCTCCTCCATTTGAACCCTTTTTCTTTTTAAAAGAATTAATCTACAATTCTACTGATGGAAAAAGATTTATAGAAATATAAACAAAATATACCCTACATGAGATTAAAACCAAATTCCTTCAAAATGGGAAGCAGATTTCTTGATTAACATCCATATGCCATACTATTTTCCACAAATTCAGCAGAAATATATCAAATGGTTAAAAAAGAAGCCATTACAATAAACACAGCTCATTATTAGCTTGAAGAATAACTGACTGCAATGAGTAAATAACAAATATAAATATTTTAACAAGGTCATTATAACCTATAAACTGAAATTGTATTTCTCCCAGCCCTTTAAATCTTATTTTTCAGATTCCAAAATGGTGGATATCCAAAGTGAATTTGTTATACAAACTTTCAAACTCTGGATTGAGGAGGTAGTTTGGATCATATAAGGGAAGGGAATCATACATCTAGATATAAAAGACAAAGGGCATTTAGTCTAACTTTCTCATTTTGCATATGACAAATTTGAATCCCAAAGAGGTGACTTGACCAAGATCACACAAAATAAATGGTTGATTTGGAATATGAATCCAGGTTATAGTGTGATAGCTTAGAGCTGGAAGAGACCTTAGAGGTCATCTAGTAAGACTCCCCTCTCCTATTTTATGTAAGAGCCACTTGAGGGACAGAAAGATCAATGACTTAATCATGTATCACTTAGGTAGTTAGTGGCAAAACCAAATCTGAACTCAAGTATTCTTGACTCACTGGCCCAGTTCTCTAACAACTGAGCCAGCTAGCTACCTGCCTTTAAGTTTATAGTTGCCTTTCTGTAATTTTTACCTTTTGGTCTTAATTCTATCTTCTGGGGCCAAAAAAGGAAGAATGGCACCATGGAAAGAGAATTGGTTTGAAAGTCAAAAGATTTATGTTTAAATTCTTACTCTCTTACTCTGAGAAAATCACTTAACTCTGGTAAGAGTTTCAATTTCCTCAATTTGAAAAAAGAAGTCTATTTCAGATCTGTAGTTGTCATGAATTTGGGTAATGTGAGAAGATGAGATATATAGATAATTATTTGGAGCCCTGCAACTAAGAAGCCAAAGAGCTAATGAACTCCTACAAATGGTTTTCAGATACAAAATACAGTAAAAGCTATTACAAATGTAGTCAAAATAATTTTAGCACCAACTATGTGTCAGGCACTGTGGTAAGTGTTAGATATGCACAAAAAAGGAAAAGATAGCCTCTCATCTCAAGGAGCTCTTGGGGAGACTAATGGTGGAAACCATTTTTAAACGTCTATGTATAAACAAGATATATGTGTGGAATTGAGGGCAATCTCAGAAGAAAGGCACTAATATTAAGGAGAACATGGGTATGCACATACACACATGTATGTGTGTATATATACAATGTATATTTTCACGACCACATATACATTCAAATGTGTATATGCAAGCACGAGCATTCCGTATCTTCTCTATTCCAGGCAGTGAATATAGAAATAGAAAAGGAATACATTCTTTGCTCTCAAGGAGATTGCACTCTATTGCTGGTATAGAGCACATGCACATATAAGTAAATAGGAGCTCCATCCAAAAAAAATTCAAATTTGGGGATGAGAGAATGAAATAACAATTAGGAAAATTAGGAAAAAACTGATGAAAAAAAGTGATACTAGTTATTTATAAATGATTTTATAAGAGCAGAACCTGGAGAACATTGTACACAGAGATGAATTATGTCATAATTGAATGTAACAGACTTTTCTCCTAGCAGCAATGCAATGACCCAGGACAATCCAGAGGAATTTGTGAGAAAGAACACTATCCACATCTAGAAAAAGAACTGTGGGAGCAGAAAAGCAGAAGAAAAAAACATGATAGATCACATGGTTCAATGGGGGTATGATTGAAGTTGTTGATTTTGAATAACTATAGCAAATATTAATAATATGGAAAAGGTTTTGATCAATGACACATGTCCCAGTGGAATTGCTCATCCTTTCTGGGAGGTGGGAGGGAGGAGAGGAGGGAAGAACATGAATCATGTAACCATGGAAAAATATTCTAAATTAATTAATTAAAATGACTATAAATATATAATTAAAATGTTATAAAATTTGGTTTAGGGAAATATGGATGAGTGCACAGTGCATGCATATGGGTAGGACAACATATTTTCACTTCTGAATTCATACAAGTTGTATAGAGACAAGAGTTCAATGATATCATCAGACAAAACTGAATTATATCAACAAAAATGGAATTCTGGCCAAAAAGAGTTATAATGACCATGGTGGGTAGGAAACAAGAACAGAATGTAATGATATCAGATACCACTGGAAACTGGCTGGCTGGTTCTTATTCTTCAAAAGCCATCAGGAGGTTCGACCACTGTACTGAAAATCTCCCATAGTTTTTGTATGATTTAAATTCTCTAGTCAGAGAAAATTAGATATCTATGCCAGATGTAGAGGCTATCTATTCCAGGTATTCAGAACTGTCTCGTGAATTTTGCCTCCAGCTGTTCTCAGGACATACAACTCTCAATGCAACTATACTAATTGGGCCTATTACACTTTATTACCTAATCTCAACTAGGTTGCCTCTGCAGCAAGGCAATATTTTTACTCTCTAATTTATTTCTATTCTGTTCACAATAGCTGTTATAAACCTTTTCTTCCTTCCTCAAGATTTTCCTAGGATACCTTTTATTCAACATTTTAGTCAAGATCTTATCAAGAAAATTTAAGCTTTTCACTGTGAGCTTTCTTCTCTCTCTTTGCCCATCTTTTTTTAAAATTTTTTATCAATACAATTTTTAATGATCATTTTCTGGCATTTTGTGATCCATGTTTTCTACCTCTTTCCTCTCTTCAACCTCTTCAAAAAATGGCAGGTAAGATAAGGGTTGTAAATTGTCATTGTACAATACATATTTCCATCTTCATCATATTGTGAAATGACACATTACTTACACTAGAGAAAAATTTCAATGAAGTGAAAAATAGAATGCTTCAATCTGCATTCAGAATCCATCAATTCCTTCTATGCTGGTGGATAGTCTTTTTCATTATGAGTCCTTTGGAGTTGTCCTGAATCCTTTCCTTGATTGATAATTCATTCACAATTGATCATTTTATATTATGGTTTTTAATGTGCATAACATTCTCTTGGTTCTACTCACCTCACTTTGCATCATTTCATCTAAATCTTTCCAGGTTTTCCTTGTGATTATCTTACTTCTCATTTCTTATGGTACAATAGTATTCCATTAGAATCATATACCACAACTCATTAAACCATTCCCCAATTGATGAACCTTTGAGTCTCTAGTTCTTTTCCATACAAAAAGAGTTGCTATAAATATTTTTGTATAAGTATTCATACTTTTATAACATAATTCAATTATTTTCCCATATTATCACACCTTTCATTCCTCTCTCATGAAGAAATGACTCTTCTCCTTGCCAACCCAACTCATCTATGTGCATCTTGGTCCATTGTGCTGCTTAAAAATGTAATCATATTTCCCCAACTCATATAAAATTCTCTCTAATCCAAATATCTCCAGTAGTTATTGTCCTATATTTTTCCTGTCTTTTTAGCTAAATTGCTTGAGAAAGTCTTATATATTAGGTGCCTCTATTTCTCCCATTTGTTTCTTCTTTAAATTTTTATTTTTAAATATTTTTCCATGTTCACGTGATTCATTTTCTTTCCCTCCCCTGTTCCCTCCTCCTTCCTAGAGCCAACACGTAATTCCACCAGGTTGTACAAATGTTGTCATTTGATACCTATTTCAATATTCATTTTTTGCTATTGAGTGATATTTTAAAGTCTAAATCCCAAAACATGTACTGATATATAATGTGATAAGTGATGTCATATTTTTCTTTTGCATTTCTACTCCCTTTCTCTCAATATGGTTAGCATTCTTTCCCATAAGTCCTTCAGGAGTGCCCTGGTTTGTTGTATTGCTACTTGTAGCAAAGTCCATTACATTGGATTATTGCACAATGTTTTATTTTCTATGTAAAATGTTCTCCTGGTTCTGCCCATTTCACTCTGCATCAGTTTATTGAAGTTCTCCCAGTTCATCTAGAAGTACTCCAGATCATTATTCCTTATAGTACAATAGTATTCCATCACCATCAGATACCAGAATTTGTTCAGCCATTCCCCAATTGAGGGACAACCCTTCATTTTTCAATTTTTTGGCTATTACATTCCTATAGGTGGTCTTTTGGGAATTTAATGTAGGGGGTGATCTGTGGATTCTTTCAATGTCTATTTTGCCCTCTTGTTCAAGAATATCAGGGAAGTTTTCTTGGATAATTTCTTGTAACATTTCAAGGCTTTTTTGTTTGTTTCAGGCTTTCAGGTAGTCCAATAATTTTCAAATTGTCTCTTCTGGATCTGTTTTCCAGGTCAGTTGTCTTTTCAATGAGATAATTCAAGTTTCCTTCTATTTTTTCCATTCTTTTGATTTTGCTTTATTAATTCTTGTGAGATCATTAGCTTCTGCTTGCCTAATTCTAGTCTTTAAAGATTGATTTATAACTGTGCTCTTTTTGATTTTCCTTTTTGGTTTGGTCTATCCTGCTTTTCATAGCTTCCAACAGGTTAATTCTGGTCTCAAATTTGCTAATTACTTCATTTGATTGCTATGCCTCTTCTTCCATGTGGGCAATTTTGTCTTATAAACTGTTATTTTCTTTTTGTATTACTTTCATTTCTTTCCCCCACTTTTCTTCCCATTTTTCTTCCATCTTTATTATTTGGTTCTTGAACTCTTTTCTGAGTTTCTACAGAGCTTGTGACCAATTTCCATTGGGGGGAGGGTGAGTTTGCATGTGTTTGCTTGTTTCTCACTCCCTTCTGATGCTACTGTACTTTGCTCTTTTTTCAACATATTTCCAGTGTCAAGAGGTTTTTTTATGTTGCTTATTTCTTTTGTCACTAGAGGTTTAGAATTCCTGCATGTTGGTGGTCATAACTTTCTTAGCTTCTGTCTTACAGGGCTTTGCCTTGGGACTATCTTCCCTTCCTTGTCATAATCATGAGTTAATGCAGGTAGATCTGTGATGTTTTTTGTGTAGTGGGTGCTTTAAAGTGTTTTACCCTGAGGCTATCTTCTTCAACTGCTGTAGTTTGGATTTTCAGCTGCACTGTATGTTTTTCCCTGAAGCTATCTTCCCAGCCCCTGCTGCCTCAGCTATGGCCAGTCATGTTGCTGCTCAAACTCTGTGTTTTATAGTTTTGAGTCTTGCTGCTCAGGCTAGTTCCAGAGAATTTAGAGATTGGCCTGGCCCTGACTCTAACTGGCATGGTAGATGGTGTGGGGGAAGGATGGTCAGCTTGAACTTTGATTAGTACATTTTCCCCCTTTTAGCAGATGAAATACCACTCACTTCTTACCTTTCATGCTGTGTCCAGTGGGAGAGCCCCTTTATTCTTCCAGTTTTGATTTCTTACCTTCTAAGATGCTTTGTAACAATTTATTGAAAGGAAATTCAGAAGGGTCCACCCTCCCATTTGTTTCAAAACACTCTTCAATCTAGCTTCTGGCTTCATTGTTCACCTCAAAGTTCTCTCTTCATCATTACCAATGATTCCTTGACCCCCAAATCTAATGGCCTTTTCTCAGACCTCATCCTTCTTCACATTTCCACATTTGACACTCAATCACCTTCTTCTCTCAAGGTTTATATGACACTATTCCTTTCTGATTATCTTCTCTATTTGATCACTCCTTAGTTTCCTTTGTTCTTCTTCATCCATGTTATATAAACCATAGGAATCCTCTATAGCTTTGTCCTGAGTACTCTTCCCTTTTCCCCCTACTAACTTATTTAGTGATCTCATCATCTCCCACACATTTAATTTTCATTTCATTGCATTTCTATTTTCCCCACACCTATATTTTCAACTGTAGTTTTTCTCCTGAGCTTCCATTCAGCATTACCACCTGACTTTTGCATATCTTGAACCATATATTCCACAAGCATCTCAAATCAAATCAGCAAAACTCACTATTTTTCCTCCTCATCAAAAAATATCTGCTTAAAAAAAAAACTTCTCTTTCACTGTCAGGAACACCACAATACTCTTAGTTACACAGGCTCAACCTTGATGACATCCTTGATTCTACCCTCACTCAACCCATACAATCATTCCATTTCCAAATCTTGTTGCTTCTACTCTAAAAGTATCGCATATAAGTCCCTTTTTCTCAACCAACACTATCTTCTAACTTTTCTACCTGTCTCAAGTCTCCCTCAACTCTAATCCATCCTGAACTCAATTGCCAAATACATTTGCCCAAATCTCAGATCTATGTTGTCCACTTCCTGAATTGTTGTTTAATCCTTTGTAACCTGGTGCTTACTTCTCTCCATGTACTCTACATTCTAGCTACATTTTCCTTGCTGCCTTTTTTCCCCTATGACACTCCAACCTTTATATTAGCACTGTTTTCACTGAGATGTTATCCATTGTTAGAGTGCTTTCCTTTTTCACCTTTGCCTCTCCGATTCTTTGGTTTTCTTCAGAGCTCCACTCAAATCATACTTTCTGTGAGAGGACTTTTCTGATTCCCTTAGCTACTATAGTACATCCTCTTCTGAGATTATCTTTAATCTCATCCGTATATAGTTTACATGTATAACTACTTAGCTACATGTTATCTCCCCCCCACCCCCCACTAGACTGGGAGCTTCTTGAAAACAGTCAATATTTTTGTCTTTGACTCTTCAGCACTTAGCACAGATTCTAACATGTGGTATGCATTTAATGAATAACTTGTTTCCAGATTGGCTATTCTTTTCATTCATATGCCTTATCTTGCCAAAGAAACTAAAAACTCCTTCATGGCAGTCATTTTATCTTTTACCTCTATGTCAGGTATCTAGCATACTGTTTCATTTCTGCTTGAGAAGTTTGCATTGATATTATTGTTATACTGAGTATTACTGCTTTTGGAAGAAAAATCTTACTACATGAGATAAAAATTGGAACTTTTAAATAGAAATCATTTCATGGTAATAAGTAGTTGTATAAAACAGTGGAAAAAAATTCACAGTGTATAGACAGGAATGAATCAATAGTAGGAAAGTGTGGATAGCTGCTCACTAAAACAAAGTCAGGAAAAAAGATTTGAAAATTATAGTGTGTATCTGACTACTCAATGTGCTTAATAATGCCTTAATTTATATCACTGTCCTTATTAGAAACAATAATGATAATGTGGTCTAATATCTTTGTTGACTAAATGAATGTCTTATAGCAAACTCTGTAGTCATGAGATTATTTGTGAGTCTTCATAAATCAAGTTGAATAAAGTGACTTAGAAGGTAACTTGAGCCTAGTTACCACTAGACCAAGAAAACCTCTGGATTTTTCTATGAACCATGTTTAATCAATTCCTGTAATGCTAATTCAGACATTCCTTGTGTCCAGATGAGAACTAATAAAGATGTCATTTCCAGGCATCCTATTTGGACTCAAAATATCATTTTTATATTACAAAAATGTAATGGAACAAGACTATACATTTTCTCAGGAAAACATATTGAAAACCAATTAATATTTTGGTATTAGAAACATGAGCTGCCTTCCTATTGAAATGTTAATGTTCACCTTGACCCAGTGATACTTTCAACATTTTAAACCTAAATAAAACTGTTGGGATTTTCATGGAAATTTAAATTTGTTGACTCCTTTCATCAGTCCTTATTTCTGAAGATTTATCCTTGAAAAGTGCACCTACAGTTTCAGATTATTATGAGACAGACTATCCTAGAATCCATATGCACTCAATATCATGTCAACAGTAAGGAAAGTTTTGAAAAATTCAATTTTCTTTTTCTTCCAGTTACGCATTCTCTCTCTCTCTCTCTCTCTCTCTCTCTCTCTCTCTCTCTCTCTCTCTCTCTCTCTCTCTCTCTCTCTCTCTCTCTCTCTCTCTCTCTCTCTCTCTCTCTCTCTCTCTCTCTCTCTCTCTCTCTCTCTCTCCTCCAATCTCCCTACCCCCACTTCTCACTTGCCCACTTACTGTGAAGGCAAGGAAAATACAGCCCATTATAAATATACATTCAAATACAAATACTTTTAAAGTATTTGATTATTTATTTAAAATTTTAATTTAATAATTTAAAAAGTAATGGACATTTCCTTGTTTCATACTGTAACAGTTAAAATTTAGGAATATGGGAGACTGAGGCAGGTAGAAATTAGTTTCTCTCTTCAAGGAGTATTATATTTTTTAGAGGTTTATTAAAGGTTAAAGGATTAGAGAATATACAAGTAAGAAACATGTGCCTAGGCCAGAGGCCTAGACAAAATAACCTCACATCATGGAAGAGACGCCTTTGCTCCAAAATGGAAGTTCAAAAAGAGAGCCCCTCAAAAGCCTTTGAATCAGCTTAAATACCTTCTTGATCTTGGCCCAGGTGAGATTACAAGGCATTCTGGGGAAGTGGAGCAAAGGCTCATGAGGATTGTAGTCCTGTATTCGAGTCTATTTTTTACATTTCACTGTGTGATCATTTTTGGAAAAATTAATTTTTCCCCAAAAGGATCATAAAAACATAATAAACTTAAAAGATTACAATAATGTGAGGATAAGAGAAAAAAAGAATAAAAACAATAATTGCTGAACGCATTGAAAAAAAGCCATTAGGGGAAAGTCCCCTTTGGAATAAAAGTATACATACAAATAAATGTTCAATCAACCACACCCAAAGTTCAATTTGATCTTGTGCAGCTTGTGGTCTGGAGGCTTCTTCATGGTGGCTTCTCCAACAGTTCAGTTTCTGGATTCAGAGACGTAGCATCTTCTTTACCTAAAATTCTTCTCAAAAGGAATTTAAACTTTGCAATTTACAATAATATTTTTTTACATTTCCCCGTGTTGTGGGTGATTGAAAGATACAGAATCAGTTAGGGATGCATGGCTGAGGTATGAGGTATATGAATCAATTGGCAAGAGATATTAAAAAGACATCAGAAAAATAAAAAAGAAAAGAAAAATTTCTGGATGAAAATATAGACTATTAAAGTCTTATGTGTAAATAATAAAAGAGCTTTAAAAAATTCAAAAATATAGCTTATAATCATTGACACTCTGTGTCAGTTAAGAAAATATAAAATGCAAGGCTTTCTCACCAAAAATGAGATCCATTTCCTCTTAATATCTGGCCATGCTCCACTGTCAGTAGAAGGCAAATGAATTGAACAAGGTTAACAATTTTTCATTTTTAAAAATACAGTAGTGCAAATATGTAGTTACCCAAATCCCCAAAATTCTCAGTAGCCCAATTAATTACAATAGAAAACAAACACACTTTCATATTTCACATAAGTTGCTGTATGACATTTTTAAAACCTATGAATTGATGGACATTTGTCACAATTTTACAAACATAGCAATCCTTCAACCTTGGTATTTAAACATATTCTTTAAAACAAAGTAAAACTCATCTTGGGTTTAGAACATAATCAAGAAATCTATATATCATTCTGGTAGAAGTAAAATAGTGAGCTGAAGAGCATAAATAAAGAGGTGCTCCTTTTTTTTGGAGGCTTATAGGGATACAAATGCCCTGAGATTAACTGCCCAACTTCCATTCACATGTGGGAAGGTTGGGGGTTTATAAAATGTATTTCACTTCAGCTAATGGGCCTTACCTCATGGTAGGGGCAGGCAAAAATAACCAGATTGTTAAAAAAAATTCCAAAAATCATATTTAAAAAACCCTTAAAATCAAATCATTTGAGGTATTTAGCACATTAAAATTCCAAAGGTTGTTAATACAATTATAACCAGTTCTGAAGTCCATCTATCCTCAGCAAAATAGAAAAAAGCTGTTTTTTCATATATGGGCTTATTCACAATAATATTTGTTCAACACAGTTATAGGGGAAAAACAACAGAATTTCAAAACTCAGTTCATTCAAATTAAATTCAATCAACCTTCAGTTCAAGCAGAATAATATTGAATCCAGTAATATATGAACTTAAAATCACAAAGTTAAACCTTAAACAAAAAATGCAATAGAATACAGAGATTTTAATAAACCATTGGAGTTTGAAATGCCTTAGAATATAGCCTTTATTCTCTTCAAAGTTCCTTGGGGTTATTTTTTTGTTTTTTTGTTTTTAATTATCCATTTAAAATGTCTATTGTCCGAAGGTAGAGTAGTAAAGGCTAGGCAATGGGGTTTGAGCATTATGCTCGGGGCCCCACAGCTGAGGAGTATCTGAGGCCAGATTTTAACCCAGGACCATGCTCTCAGTTCCCTGAGCCACCCATTTTCAAATTCAAAGTTGAATCTTTGGGCTGAATGTTTCTTCTGGCATGTAGGTGAAATCAATGAAATGACCAGAACAGTCAAAAATCCTTTTAAACAGCCCATTGCTTTTTAAGTTTCTGTTTGAAAAAATCTATTTCTTCTCCTCTCCCTTTTCTCTCTCCCCTGCTCTGATCCCCCTGTGGCCAATACCCCCATCCACGTGGAGGCTTAGCCTAAGGGAAAATTACCCAGTCTCCTTTCCCTCTCATCTCTCCCCTCCGCCCACGTGGCCAATACTGTTACCAGATGGGTGCAATGAGTCCTGAGCGATCTGCTCCAAGGATCTGGGTGATGAGCCAACTGGAGTCGTGCTCATGGGTCTAGGGCGCAGAAATAGGCAGGCAGCGGGCCGGTGAGAGGCCAGGAGCAGGAGCGGCTGCGGGGGTGGGCAAGGCCAGGACCAGGTACCAGGTGAGGACGATCAGGGTTGCAGGCAGGAAGTGGCGGGCAGAGCCAGGTGGGGTGGGCAGCAAATGCAACAGGTCCAGAGCCTGTAGCAGTTTTGCAAGTGTAGAAAACCTTGGCCAGAGAGATATGGCTCAAAAAAAATTTTTTTCTAGGCACTAGATATTAAAAGTTGAACTAAAGATCAGAAAAGAAATCAGAAGATTGAAAGTTTTTTTCCTCATTAGGTCGCCAACTGTAAAGATTAAAATTTAGGGAATATGGGGAGACTGAGACAGGTGAGGCAGGTAGAAATTAGTTTCTCTCTGCAAGAAGTATTATATTTTTTAGAGGTTTATTAAAGGTTAAAGATTAAAGAATATACAAGTAAGAAACATGTGCCTAGGCCAGAGGCCTAGACAAAATAACCTCACATCACACAAGAGACGGGCCTGCTCCAAAATGGAAGTCCAAAAAGAGCCAAGAGAGAGTGCCTCTCAAAAGCCTTTGAATCAGCTTAAATACCTTCTCAGTCTCAGCCTAGGTGAGATTACAAGGCATTCTGGGGAAGTGGAGCAAAGGCTCATGGGGATTGTAGTCCTGTATTCGAGTCTATTTTTTACAATACAGAGTTCCAAAGAACTTTTCTTACTTTAATTCAGATTTGAGTTTGGGTTCTTTCCTCTTCCATTTCCCCTATTCTACAATCTTATGCAACATCTGTAATCATTAATTCTTTGTGAAAATATTTCTGGTCAATGTCCAACTAAATCTGGAAAGGGAAGTGTTAAGTCTAGTTAATTATTCAGGTCTTTTCCCCTCACCCTTTCGTCTCCCAAAACTTTTTTATCTACAGGAAAGCTCTGGAAAAAAAAAAACTAGCTCTCCAAATTATTTTTCTTACTTAATTTTTTCATTGCTAGGTAAAAAAAAAAAGGTCTTCATCATAGGTAATATAGTGATAGAATACTAGGTCTGGAGTCAGGAGGTCTTGAGTTCAAATCTTATCTCAGACATTAGATATGTGACTGTGGACAAGTCACTTACCCCTATTTGCTTTAGTTTCTTATTTCATGTAATGGGGATAAAAATAACACCTATCTCTGAGAATTGCTATAATTGTCAAATGAGGTAATATCTATAAAGCACTTGTCACAGTGCCTGGAATGCAATAGTTGCCATATTGTTGTTTGGTGTGTCTGACTTTTCAAGACTTTATTATGGGATATTTTTGGGAAAGATATTGAAGTGGTTTACCATTTCCTTCTTCTGTGGATTAAGGCAAATAGAGTGACTTGCCCAGAATCACAAAGCTTGTGTATTGAGACTGGATTGAACTCATGTCTTCCAGACTCTAAGCCCATAATTCCATCTATTGAGTCACCTAGTTTCTATATAATTGCATTATTATTGTTAGCAACAATATCACATAGTATGGAGAGATTTCCATCTCTATCAGTATGCCTACAGACACAATTACAGATCTATTGATTATATATATATATATAAGGGAGCATCATATCTTCCTAAAACACACTTGTTCCTCTATTTCTTTGTGCCTGTGGATATTTCACATCTCTGTAAATTTTTACCATATTACATTATGTCTGCAAATATTTTAATTATATTTCTTTTTTTTTTAACCCTTACCCTCCATCTTGGAGTCAATACTGTGTATTGGCTCCAAGGCAGAAGAGTGGTAAGGGCTAGGCGATGGGGGTTAAGTGACTTGCCCAGGCTCACACAGCTAGGAAGTGGCTGAGGCCAGATTTGAACCTAGAACCTCCCATCTCTAGGCCTGGCTCTCAATCCACTGAACTACCCAACTGCCCCCTTAATTATATTTCTAATTTAATTTCATCAGTGGTTAACCCCAAAACTGGTACAAATATCCTAGTCCTCTATGCCTTGCTATACCAGTCAAAACTTCTGGCATAATACCAGCAGAGTAATGAAGATACTTTCTCTCATTGGGTGAAAGATGGCATGAGATTTTAAGAGTGGCAGGATAAGCAGTTGTTGGAGGTGGGGTTGGGAAGGACAAATAACACTTTTGACAGTGTTATTCCATTGGCATCTTTCCTGCTTAATTTAAAACTTGTGGCTAATAGGTCTTATCACCTTCCTTGACATGGAATTGGCCAGAGGCCCGGATATGCAGTGCCTAATTGGCTAGATGTTATTAGTCCTGCAAATAGTATAAATCAAAGGATTTGCAGAATGGGGTATTTATGCTCATCACAGTTGGCAATGTAGTCAACTGAAGTCGCCGCCCCACTCAGAGCCCTATACAATGGCCTGGCTGTGTTCTTTTTACACATGAGCTATAAGCTGACAAAGAGTTCAGGCTAACGTGGTTACACAGACAGCTCTACTGCTCAGATTCCCAGGAAGGTTGATGCAACATTATCTGGGAACCACCAGATGTCGTACAGACATTGTTTTTTCTGTGTTGATTCCTCATGCCCTCAACTACCTCTTGGAGTAAATATTGCTGCCCCTGCTATTGCTAAAAGGTGTGCATTAGGCCAGTACTGAATTTAGCAACAATATTTTCTTCAAAAGATTCAACTACAAAACACCTGAATGAATAGCTTCTACATATGTAGGGCAAGTGTGTTCATTTCAATAACAAAACAACTGCTTGACTGCTTTTGAAATGGCAGCCCTATTATATAAATATCTTGATTCTGCTAAAAACTGGAATGAATGGATAAATGAATGAAAATATTTATTAGTGCTTTCTATGTGTAAAACACTAGATGTAAGAATATGAAATAAAAGCAGGGTTCTGCCCTTGAGCTTAGATTTAAAGGGAGATAACACGTATGATGGAGTAGCAGCCAATGAGGTGAATACTTGTGTGTAAAGCTACAAGGAAAGAGAGTACAACCTTAGGGGAGTAGAATTATATACTTCTTGTTGATATGATTGTACAGATTCTTCTCAATACATTATTCAATATAGCTTATTAACAAGTTCAATGGGTTGTCTAGAGATGTAATTGGTTTGCACTCCCTCAAAAGTCTTCAAGCAAATGTTGGATTAACCACTTGTTACGCCTATTATGAGATACTTATTAATCAAGGATGGATGGGATTAAGGGTTCTCCAAGTTTCTGGGATCCTGTGCACCACCAAAACTGTTAAAAATTAAAATATCTGTACCCCACTGAGAAACTCCCCAAACTGATGTTGCATTGCAATTGTTATGGGGAAACAAATACATTTTGATCCTCAGTATTTAAGCATGTTACTAGTGGTATTATCACCTTTTGGGATGGATATAGATTTAACATCATAGGGTTTTTGTGATGTATAGTCAGTCAATAAATATTTATTAATAAATTACTATGTGCAAGTCATTATGCTAATGACTGAGGATACAAAGAAAGGGAAAAACAATTCCCTGGAAGGCAGAACATCTTAATTAGAGAGACTTCACATAAATAAAGAAGGTACCAGTAGCAAATTAGATAAGATTTGTAAAGTGTTTAGCATTGTATCTGACATATAAATACTTGTTTCCTCCCTTTTTAGCAACTGAGGGGACAATGAAAATTTTCTTTTGAAGTTGGGATTTGAGCTGAATCTTGAAAGAATCCAAGGAAACTAAGAAATGAATTTAAGGAGAGAAATACCCTGGACAACTGGAGCAAAGGTAATAGGATATGGAATCAGTCAGGAAAAGCAAGTAGACCAATTTGGATTGTAAAAGATGATGTAGGCAGACAAATTAGAATTCTATTGCAATAGTTCGAGCAGGTTGTGATGATGATTTGAATAAGACTAAATAAGTGGAAAGAAGAGGAAATATAATAGAGATATTGTGAAGGTAGACATGAGAAGATTTGCCAGTGGATTGCTAATGAGTAGTGAATCAGATTGAAGTCAAGGATGATATAGAAGCCATAAGTATTTGAGATGATGGTTGTTTTTTTTTTATATAAAGACATTTGGAAAATGGAACTGTTTTGGGGGAAATATGAGGAGCTTAGTTTTGCACATACTGAGTTTGAGATATTTATGGGAAATCAAATTTGAGAAATCCAAAAAGTAGTTATTAATTCTGGCATGGTAGCTTAGGACAGGACTGGTAAAAAAGATCTCTGAATCATCTGAATAAAGATGATAACTAATGCTATGGATTCTGATGAAATTATTAAATGGGATAGAATATATTATAATATTTCTTAATGTACAGTAAAATATACTATTTGTATACTTTATTTTTATGTGCAAGTATTTAAAATAACAAAAAAACCCTGGGTTACAAACTATATATTTGGTTGTGTCAGCTCTTTTTTTTTAGGCTGATGTTTTTGTGCTTTTCTCTTTTCTGATTTGACTTTTTTGTTCAAACTTTTGTTTTTCTATTTGAGTTATTTCTCCTGGAATGAAGACTTAACTGAAATGTGTCCAGAGATATTTGTGTATTAAGTTTTTTTCAAAAATTTTCTCCTTCACTGCCACACTGTTCCACTGAAATGACCAGGACTTCATTTAAATTAATAATGAATTTTAGTAGCTGGAGAATTTCTTTCAAAAAAGATTTTACAAAATTAAAAAAAATGTTCTCAGCAGTTCACAGTTCTTATCCAGGAGTCTACAGCCTTAGAAAGAGTCTCTGGATGTGTTTTAGGGGGCTTGTAACTTTTAAAAAACTATTTTATTAGTTGCATTTCAATATAATTGGCTTCCTTTATAATCCTATGTATTTTGTACATTAATAAAGGTCCCAGAATAAAGGCCCCAGAGGGATCTTTATTGAGCCTGACATAGATGAAGGATCTAGGAAGAAAACTGAAAAAAATGGTCATAAAGACTACAGGAGAACTAGGAGGGAGCAACTTACTTAAATCTAAAGAGGAGACAATGTAGGAGAAAAGGATGATCAACAGTGAAAAAGGCTACTGAGAGGTCAAGAAGAATGGTATTGAGTAAAGAATGAAACTTAATTCCCATTAGCTTTGGTAATTAAAACTTTTGGTAACTTTGGAAAGAATAATTTCAAGTGAATAATAGGGGCAGAAACTAGATTGAAAAGTTTAGAAGTCGATAAGAGGAAAGGTAATTAAAACACTTGGTTTAGTTGGGTGTTTTTTTAAAATAAATTTGGTTAAGAAAAAAATATAGTAAAGGAAGGGATGAGAGAAATAGGATGACAGCTACCAGGAAGAATCAAGTAAAGGCTTCGACAATTTGGGAGATATAGGGCATGTTTGTTGGCAAACTTGCAATCTTCTGGGGAAAATGGTAAGGAAGGAGATGGGTTGGAAAGGATGTCAAAGAAAGCAGTGTCATCAGAAGAGATCTAAGTCTCTTTGAATGCCAGAAATGGAAGGAACTAGAAAGGAAGAATTTAATGAAATAATGCATGGAATACTCTTTGCAAAGATCACAGGACTGTACAGAACACAGGCATTTCAATTATCATGATGATAATTGTGACAAGGAAGATGCTTATGGCCAGTATGTTAACAATAAGCTATATCATCCTCATCTCCCACAAGAATCCTGCACTCCCTATCTAGGCACATTTCTGCTTTTGCCTTACCTTTGCTGAGACCTAGCCTCTCAACTCTACTGCTTAATCACTGACCCACCCATCCTTTATATGTTGTCTTTCTCCATGGGGATATATATATCCTTTGAAGGCTGGTACCTCCTTGCTTGTACTTATTTTCTCAGGACTTAGTATAGTATTTGGCAAATAGTATGTGTTAAATAAATAATGTGGGCATGCTCATATTTATACATGTATGTATATAATAATGCATATGTGTATTTATTTAGATAGCTAGCTAGCTATTCTTCATGTGAAAGAATCCTTCCCATGTTTTACTATTTTCAAGTCAAGCCAATACGCATTTATTAAATTCTTATTTTGTGTCAGGCATTGGGTAGGTCCTTAAACTAGGAGCATTTCAACGAGTCTGTGGATTTGAATGGGGAAAAAGTACATCTTCATTTTCATTAACTTTTACCTGAAATTTAGCATTTTATCAGTTATGAATGTAAGCAACAAATTATTCTGTGAAAAGTGTTTACATATTTACCAGGCTGCAAAAAGGATCTATGACTCAAGAACTCCTGGTTTAATGGGGTAAGTTAGAGGTCTTGGCAACTGGCAACTCTGCCTCAGTTCAGTGGACCTTCATGATATTTCTCAAAAACAGTACCTTTGTTTCTGATTATTTCTCTTAACTCTGATGATTTTTATCAATGCCAGTCATTCTGGTCTCTTGGCATTGGTTTCTCAGCACAACACAGCTACTCCTCATGGCTGTATTTCACTTTTTCCCTTAAAACATTTCCTCACTTCTACTTTGCTTGAGGTGACAATTTTAAAGGCTTTGAGGAACTAGGGAAATCTTCTTTTGATAGTAAGACTTGAGCTGAATCTTGGAAGAATTCAGAGATATTAAAAAGTGGATTTAAAGAATGAGAAAATGCTAAGCATATGGGGTAATTAATACATAGTAGACAGGAGATAGAATCCCCAGCAAGTAGGTCAGTACATTTGAAATACCTGAAAGAAGGGAAGAATCTGTAATCACAGAATCTCATGGTCAGAAGAATCTTAGAAGCCATCTTATCCTGCCCATAAATGAACCAAAACCCTCTTCTACCACATTCTTTGACTTCAGGTAATCAGAAAGCTACTTCTTCCTGAGAGGGTCCATGCCATTTGGATAGTCCTAATTATCTGAAAGGTTTTGCTGACATCAAGCCACCAACACCTCCTATTTTTGTTTTCTAAGGCTAATATAATAACTAAAATGATTATAACTAGCATTTATATAGTACTTAATGATTTGTAAAGCACTTTACTAATCCTTCGTTCATGTGTTAGATCTTCAAAATCAACTTTTATGTCATCCTTCCTAAACCAGGTTTTTTTCTTCTTTAGGCTTAATATCCCCAGTTTCTTTTACAGCTCCATAGAAATAACCCTGGTTGCCCTGCTCTTAATAGTCCTCAACTTAACAATGTCTGTCCCAAAATATAACCTTCAGAACTTGTAACACTTACATGTGGTCTGAACAAAGCAGAGTAAAGTGAGTCTGTTTTTTCTAGGGCAGCTAGGTATTAGTTCTTTGACCCTGGATAAGTTACTTAACCCTGTTTGCTTCAGTTTCTTCATCTATAAAATGAGCTGGAGAAGGAAATAGCAAGCCACTCCAGTATCTATATCAAGTATGCCCAAAATAGACTCATGAAGAAATGGACCTGACTGACCAGTGACAATCTCTCCTTAATTGTGGCTACTACATATGCCTAAATGTAATATAAGGTTGTTTTACTATCTTGACTCTCATATCACATTGTACACTCATTAAATTTGTAGCCCAATAAAATCCCATGGTACCTTTTTCAGATGAATTATAAATTATAAAGAATATGGAGATGGATGTTTGTCATGTGCTGTTACTTTTTATTGTATTTTAGGATGTTAAATTTCAATGAAGATTCATTCTCCCCATATGGTGAGACTGTGTAGATTCTAGTGACTGAGAATGATGTTGAGATGATTTCATTAAATCCTAGAACACTATTCATCCACTTAAAAAAGTAATCCACAGAAGAAAAATATTCTCCAGATTACAGCATGAAGTTATAGCTAAATCTATCTAGTCCAATCTAATACAGATAGCCTAGCTGTGGATGGTACATGGAAAATGAATCAGCTAATAACCGATTATGAGGGTGAAAGTTGACTGAACTGTTGAAGTTAATAGAGTATTTTCAGACATCTTGAGCTTATCTCTGACACAAAAGACTATCCCTTAAATACCAATATTCTTTTATATGATGAGGAATCACAGGACACCATGATCTCTGAAGGATAAAAATGGCAGGCTACCATAGATGATTGGGAAAACCCAAAGGGCAATAGTGGGTGTGAGGAGACTGCTACATATTAGTAGGATGACATATTCAATAAGTGGAATAAAAGACATCAGCGACAACACAAAAATAGAAAGGGAGGCTCAGGTAGTCAAGTAGTAAGAATGAAGGATAAATAAATGAACAATGTCAATGTTTTACTGTTATCTAAAAATATTAAAAGATGTTGAGGAAGAGTTATATAGTACTACATGGAAGTTTATGGAGAATTTATGAAATGAACAGAAAACGCAGCTAAGTTATCTTATGTAAAGTGATGGGAATTCAAATAGAAAAGTAAGACAGTACAGTCTATTGTTAAGGGGCTTTCATTCTAATGAGGGATATAATATGCATGCAAGGTTTCAGTTGAAAGCTAAATAGAAAAGCCCCAGTGTCATTACCACATAGTAGCAAAGGAGATGGTAATATCTCTTAAAATATCTTTTCTGCTAACAAAATAATATCTGTTTGTGAGGTCAAACTGTCTGATAGTGCCAAGAATTTTGGTGACAAAAACTTTCCCATCTGGTTCTTCAGTAGTTACTTCTACAGATTCCACAGGAGCAATTGTGAAGTGGCATCTCCACAGAGAGCAATTCCTGGACTGATGGCTAAGGGCAATGATCTGGAACTGTCACTATTCCTAAGGATCTTGGTATCAAGATCATAGGCTATCTCCATCAGGGTCTGAGGAGATGGAAACCAAGGTGGTGGTGGTTGTTTGACTTGGCTTGACAATGGTAAGGTAATTTGAAAGGCCTTTTGTGACCTAGGGGAAAAAGTTACACAGCACGGGGGGAAATGGATGACATGTGATTTTAACTTATGAAGGGAATATTCACTCCACAGTATCATGGATTCATCAAAATATTGAAATACCTTCCCTTTAATTAGCTTATTTCTTCTTACTGAATATTTGAAATTTCAGGTTTCAATTGGTTTGATTCAAGGCCTGAGAAGTGGGTTATAATAACTGTGATGTTCATGCTCCCAAGATGGCTACATTCCTGTTTTATTTTTTATATAATTAACTACATATATATGATCATTAAGGAGTATTGAAAAGAATTTTAAAGAAGACAGATGTGATGACTACTGCAGGTCAAACGGCACTAAATTTTCTCTACTGGTGTCATGAATCTTGTTGATTAATGATGAATTTCCCGTTATTATTTGGAGAATAATTATATTATTCTGTGGTTGGAGAGCAATTCCAAGTATCAGATGTCAGGACACATTTGAATTACACATACTTTTGGATAAATGTGATGGCCAAATAGCAGAGGATGTTAATGATAAATTCATATATTTTATGTAGGCTATAGAAGAAATGTGATGTGGAACCTAGGAGAAAATTAAGGGCAAGTAGGTAAAAAATAGCTATTCCTAAAATCCTAGTATTCATTATTTATTTGAGAGGTATTGAAGGTTTTTCATTTATTTGCACAAAATTCAAACACTCCATGGTGTCCAATTGGCTATTATCAGTTGATACTTTAATAAGAATCAATGTACTCTAGAAAGAAGTCACAATAAGGTAACAAGTATTTATTAAACAGCTCCTATGTGCTAGGCATTTTTCTAAACACTAGGGATCCAAAGAAAGGAAAAGAAAACCTCAAAAGAAAAATTACTAGTCTCTGATCTCAAGCAACTCACAAAGGGAAGATGATGCAAAATAGTTATGTACAGACAAGATGGATAAATAGTATTAAGCAGAATCAGGACAACATGTTTTTGAAGGTTAGATTAGGGTCAGGAAAAGGAAGAGCAGCATTGAAAGCAAAATGAGAAGGTATCAAAGATAAATATAGTCTCTTTCAATAAATGTTAGCTTTAAGGGACTCATGTCAGAAAAAAGCTATCCATTGGTATAGTAGGAACTGGTGACATCTGAAGGCAGATTGAAGCATGCCATTGTTCACTTTATTGTCCCCATGATTTTTTATCTAGAATAAGCAATGCATCTTTTTTCATAATTTGATGAACATGGAAACATGCCTAATAGCACATGTACAACCTATATCATATTACCTGTAGTCTCAGAAAAAGAGGAGAGTTGTGAGGGAGAGAAAGTGGATTGCAAAATGTCAGAAAACAATTGTTGAAAATTGTCCTAACATGTAATGCGGAAAAAAATAAAGAAAATTTATAATAAGAAAATAAAGAAATATTTCCCACTCTACAGGATTTGACAACTGAATATATTCGAGTTCATTAAACACATTTATTTTGATTTCCTCAGTTTTGAAGGGTGTGGTGGGTGTAAATATTTCAATGAAATTGGTTTAAAAGGTAATCCTTTGCTTGAATGGTGTCTTAGAATCATAGGATCGCATTGTAATAAAGATGATACATTTTACCCATTAATGCCACATATGCTTTGGGGTTTATAGTCTTTCATTTAATTCAACCCAACAAATCAATAGTCAATAATCATTAAACATTTACCCTTTGGCTGACACTGTGCTAAATGCTCAGGAGAAAAAATAAGAAAAAAGAATCCTTGACCTTAAGAAATTTACATTCTAATGTGACAACACAATACACAAAAGGAAGCTGAAAATGGAATCAGGGGACTGACCATCAGAGTTACTGGCCAGAGGGAATGATGGTGGTGGTGGTGTTGGGAGTATATTTATAGAATATAGAAACCAATCAGAGAAGATGATGGAAAATGAAGTTGGCTAGAAAAGCCTAATCCCCTTATAAAAGGAGGTCTTGGGAGATCATTGTTTTACCTACTAGCCCTCTGTTTCAGAGGAGAGAGACAGGTAGCTGTCAATTATCAAAGGTGAATCAGTGTCCCAGATGAGATTTCAAAAGAATTTGAAGAGTAAGGGATTACATTATGGACTATGATATTAATGGGGTCAAAACCAAGTAGAGGAGCTGTTTGGGAAGAAGGCAATACACACTTCTAGAATGCCTACCATGTGTAGCACTGTGCTAAACACTTTTTAGAAATAATATCTTCTTTTATTCTTATAAGAACCCTATGAAGTAGGTGCTGTTATTATCTCCATTTTAAGTTGAGCAAACTCAACCTCAAAGTTCCATCACTAGGAAATTCCCATACACAAGAATTCCCAGACCACATGAATATTCACTTTTCTAGCTTTATATTTGGGCTAGTCTACATTTCTTTAGAGAGAGATATGCCCTTTCTCTTCAATTTCTCTCAAATGAAGGCTGCTTTAGAGAGGGAAAGCACAATCTTCCTTGTCTGTGATAATTTTCAAGGGAGGTAGATAGGCTGTAATTGGCTTTAACATAATTATTCTCCAGACTAGAGAAGACAAGTAAAAGCAAAAATAAATGAAGTGGTAGATGAATCCAGCAGGTGGGAAGTCATTAACTCATTTATCTTCATTTTTTTTTCCTCCTGTGGTTTCTTAGCAGCTTTCATCCCTGGTGCTTACTACTACTACTCTTACTACTACTAACAATAGCCAACAGATGTTACTTATAATTATTGCTGCTTATACAAAGTTCTGTATAGAGTGTCCCCAAAATCTCTGCAATTTAAAGCTTTAGCGGCTTAAATTCTTAATGTAGTATTTTTCCTTAGATAGTTTAAAACTACACAGAGAATTTTAGAGCACACTATAATTACAAAGTATTTTAAGACTGGCAAGAACATTCCCTACTTTCTATCATTTGAGCTTTACGCCATGAAGTAAATATTTCACGTATTACTATTTTTACTTTGTAGATGAAGAAAGTGATGGTCAGAGAGGTCAAGAGACTTTCTCAAGATTACATGCCTAAAAAGAGTCAGAGAAGGACTCAAACTAGTGACCATTACTCCAAGATTACTACTCTATCCACTGCCCACTGTGGTTATGAGTCATTGAATCAAAATGCAACCTGGGTCCTATAAATTTCTGATGTCAGTCTTTCACTAAGTATATATATATGTATATAATATATATTGCTTATATGATTTATATAATTATTTCATTCATGTCTGACTTTCTATGACCCCATCCTGGGTTTTCTTGGCAAAAATACTGGGGTAGTTTTCTATTTCCTACCTTATCACATTTTATAGATGAAGAACTGAGGCAATCGAGTTTAAATGACTTGTTCCAGGTCCATGTTGGTGAACCTATGGCACATGTGCCAGAGAGTGGCAGAAGGGGCTGCTCCCTTTCCCCTCTCCACATGTGCCTGAGGACATTTCTCACATCACCTACCCCTCTGCCCAACAGCCCTATGGGAGTGCTTTCTTTTTCCTCTGTGTGGGATAAAGCAGGTGATAGGACTCACATGCTGCATGAGGGTTGCAATTTGGGCACTCCATCTCTAAAATGTTCTCCATTATAGGTATTTGAACTCATGAATGAGTCTTCCTAATGCCAAGCCATATGGCTTATCCAATGTACCACCAGCTGCCCTACACAAATGTATATGTCCATACATTATGTAATTATATACATTAAAAATTGAGATGTTCAAAATGCTTTTTTTTTTTTACAAGCCTTGGGGAATTATTCAAACCAAATCACAGAGAAAAGTTTTGTTTTCCTTGCAAATCCCCCTGAAGACATTCTTCACTCTTTAAAGGAAGGAAATTTTTTCATATGCCATAGCTGAGCTTGTTGGGTCTTGATTGGCCCAACCTGAGTTAGGCTTGAAGCATCAGCCTAGCTATTTTCAGCTTGGGGGGACCTTGTTAATATCAGAGCCTGGTGACTTTGTCTGATACGTGATTATACCTCAAAGAGAAGAGGCCTCTCATCACTTACATACCATCCAAAAAACATGAAGCAGGGCCTTGCCAGCACTACAATGACAATAAAAAGATGTGCGGAAAAATGTCCAAAGGTGTTAATCAGGCTGAGTGCCTAACTAAGCTGCTGGATACAAGCCCCTGACAACAACTCAGGAATCCCCCTGCTTGGCAGTTGTCTGTTGCTGTCTACCAGGCTGCCCTTCTATGACAAGGGAGACATGAAGGTCAAGATGAAAAATGCTAAAGGCGTAAAAGAAACCAGATGCTAGATAATGGTGAGAGAGGTTAGAAGTTAAACCAAAGACCAAACACTCATTGGCTCCTTCCAGAATCACTTATTGAGCAGCACCTCTGAGCATGGAACTATGTTATATGTGTGTTGGGATAGAGTGATGAATACATTATTTCTTTCTTCAAGGACATTACAGCTGAATAATAACAATGACATTTAGTATGTTAGTTGTATCACATATATAAGGCATATTGTTATGTCATATTATGCATCATATATTATGTTACATTGCATTGTTACATTTTATTACATTATATTTTGTTATATTAGTAATATATCTCTATAAGATTTTAAGTTTTGAAAAATACTTTATATACTTTTTTTCATTTGGTTTTAATCCTGTAGGGCAGAAGCTATTAATATCTCCATTGCTTCTTTCTTTCTTTCTTTCTTTCTTTCTTTCTTTCTTTCTTTCTTTCTTTCTTTCTTTCTTTCTTTCTTTCTTTCTTTCTTTCTTTCTTTCTTTCTTTCTTTCTTTCTTTCTTTCTTTCTTTCTTTCTTTCTTTCTTTCTTTCTTTCTTTCTTTCTTTCTTTCTTTCTTTCTTTCTTTCTTTCTTTCTTTCTTTCTTTCTTTCTTTCTTTCTTCCTAAAATCCTTACCTTCTGTCTTAGAATCAATATTGTATATTAGTACAGTAAGGTCTAGGTAATGGGGGCTGTGACTTGCCCAGGGTCACATAGCTAAGAAGTGCCTTAGGCCAGATTTGAATCTAGGACCTCCCATCTCTGGGCCTGGCTCTCAATCCACTGAACTACCTAGGTGCCCCCTATTATCTCCATTTAATAGTTGTTGAAACTGGGGCTGAGAGGTCATGGGACTTATCTAGGACTGTATAACAAGTAAATGTAGTAGGCAGAGTTTAAATTTAGGTCTTCTTTACTCCATATCCACTGTTCTAACCACTATGTTATCACCTGCCTTTAGTAAGTGCTATCAAAGTACCACCTGATACTACCTACTTGGGAGCAGAGTTGAGAATGAGAGTCTAGAAGTCAGGGACATTTAAAATGAGTCTTGAGAAATTTGTAGGATCCAAATAATTTTTCTAAAAATACAAAAAATTATTAGTGTTCTCAAAGATATATCTATACCTTCTATATCACTTAGGCATTGGTTTAAAAAACCCAGGCTATAGAATTTAATCAAGATGAGATGAAGGGAGTCAGGATAATGGTCTCATTATATTTGGATGGCTTTTACATGGAAGAGGGTGAAGTCTTGACCCACTTGTCTTCAGAAGACAAAAGTAGGAACAATGAGTGGAAATTGTCCAGGGGAGGGCAAATTTCAGCACCATGGAAGGGAAAACTTTCTGATAACTATAACCATCCAAAGGGTCAATGGCCTGCCTCTGCGGGTGGTAGATTCTCCCATACTGTAGGTCTTTGTGATATAAGATACAGGAAGGATAGAGGGTAAAGGACAGAAGGGGGCTCTTGTTTAGGTACAATTCAGACTAAATGACCTCTGAGGTAATTTTGTAATGTACCTTTACCTTGTTATGCTTCAGGATTTCTAGGAACCAATATTGGCATGGAGAATCCTTCTACCAATGAGGATCATAACCTTTCTATGATCCTGGTAGACAGATCACAATAGGCTCTTTGGTCAAACATTCATCAACCTACAGCCAGCCTGATGATGTCTCTCTGAAGTTATCTCCACTGAAACTCAGAAGACAGACACAAATATAGCCTATCACTATGACTGTACCTGAAGCTTCTTCAACTTGGTAGGATCCTTCAAAGTTGAAATACAGAAATATAAATCTAGAGCTGAAAGGGATCTCAGAGGCCATTTAGTTCAATCCCAGCTTATTTCATAGTTGAAGAAACTGAGGCTCAGGGAGATTAAGTGATTTGTCCAAAGTGATTAATTGGTGTCTTGGGCAAGATTTTAACTCATCTTTTTGACCTCAAGCCCAAAGTTCTATCCACTAGCAGCCTCTTCAATTTTTTCCTTCAAATATTGCCTGAGAAAATCCAGACAAAAAGGAGCTAATATCAGATACAAGAAACCTATCCTATTATTCATTAACTAGAAACAAGCATCCTCTTCTCCTGATATGATGAAGAACAACTCATGGCTGATATTCAGAGCTAATGACAAGATGGTAAATGTAGCTTGGGAAATCACAGAAGTATACCAATGATTCATAGACGTTGAGCTAGAAAAAGTTTATTGTTTTCTTTTTCATAAAGTTCTTAAACTTCTTAAATATCAATCTGATGACTCTCATTGCTAAGATCTGGCAGTTATGTTTTCAGCTCTTTTTGAAATTTTCAGTCCCCCCCCCCCTTTTTTAAATCTTCTTAGTTGTCACAAGATGGTCATGAACTCTTCAGTATCCAATGCAAGGATGAAGTTTCTATAGACCTCACTAACACCTGCAATGACTTACATTTAGAGAAATCATAGTAGTAAAAGCTTAAAGAACTGGATTCAAATCTGGCCTCAGCCACTTCCTAATTCTGTGACCCTGGGAAAGTAACTTAACCTCAATTGCCTAATCCTTTCCACTCTTCTGCCTTAGAACCAATACACAGTATTGATCCTAAGATGGAAGGAAAGGGTTTAAAAAAATAAAGACCTATCATCTTCATTAGAGTCAGGAGACATGGATCACATTCAACTTTTAGAAAATACTAAGTATTACCCTCTTCACCTTTTACTGTTAATTTTGTTGCAGACATTTCTGTTGGTCATTATTTGACTAGGGCTGTGGACTAGTCATTTCATTTCTCAGAGCTCCAGGCAACTCTCAATGGCTATAAGTAATAGAGAAGAAGCCAACCTACCTTTCTAGAGAGTTTTATCATCTGAGAGTTCTCTACACTAGTGACATCTTTATCTCTATTCCTTCACTGAAATCCTTGGCTTGAATAGATTTGGAATCTTCTTTTTCCCAGTCTCACAGGAAATTGGTAACTTTTGACTATCTTTGGAGAATCATTTGGAGATGCTTGACATGAAGAAACAACTTAGTAACATTAAAACTCACCCTGCCTGCTTAGAGACAGCCAGCTGGTAGCACAGTGAATGGAATAGCAGGCCTTGGGTCAACAAGACATAAGTCCATATGTGGCCCCATTTTCCAGTTCTGTGACTATAAAGTGGGGATAATAATCACACTAACTGTGCAGGATTATCAGGAGGATTAAATGAAATCATATGTGTAAAAGGTGTTTATCATGATGTCTGGCACATAGTTGGTGATTTTTGTCCTTGATCTCAAAGAAGACCAAAATGGAATGACTGATGATGTCTTTTGACTCATGAATAAATTGCATTTAAGTGAGACAGAACTACACAAAATCATCAGCCTCATTCTTCCAGTCATTGAAGTCCAATTGTAAGGTAAAAGTCTAGATGACTGATGATAGTTAATAATACAGTGGATTAACCTGGCTTTTTCTTTGTCTAACTGAGTTCTAAGCACTTCACAGAGCACGCTTCCACTGTCTTCATGGTCGTTGGAACAATCTGTTCTCATATGTCTCTTCTGTCAGGGAAAGTCTGTACCTGCCTGGAATAGACACACCCTTAACTCCCCAATGGGCTTGAGGCTTGTCACTTACCCTCAACTTGGTTTAACCCACCTGCTGAGATCTTTTACTGAAGTGTAGCTTCTGACCATACCACAGCTTCTTGGAGCCACAGGTGAAAACTGGGTAGCAGGGGTGCATTTTGAAGTGGACCTAAACCCTGGGAACCTCCATCTCCCAGGACTCTCTACTGCAACTTCCTCTGACACATCCAACTTCCTTTGTGGGAGGTTTCAGAGGGAGAATAAAAGAGGAGAGAATCACAGGTTGTGGCACCTTCCTCCCCAAAAAAACCTGGGTGTAGAGCTTTGGTCTCTGCATAGCTCCCAGAGATCAAACTTTCCCTGATTTTCCCAAACTTTCTTTTCCTTTCCTAACCTTAAATAAACCTACCTAACTTTCTCTGGAGTCTAGTTTGATTTACAATTTTCTCTACCATAGGGAGGGACCCCCAGCTACCTTACTTCCCTTCCTTTCCCTACCTCTCCCTCCTTTGTCCCCAACAACACAGGTGAACATCAAAAAAGGAAATCTGGCCTGAAAAGGACTCAACAAGCTGTCACCCTAAAGGTACCAGTCTTAGCTGAACACTCTGTAAACTTCAGTGTAAAAATAGGTGCCATGTAAATGTTTATTCTCTTCCATGGCCAACAAATTCTATCTTGAAGATGTGAAAATTAAGAATACAATGAATACATAAGAACTTGATAAACTCATCATGAAATATCTTTGTAAAATTGAATAAATGAAGACACATTTATTGGATGCTTTTCGTACACAAAGCAGTATGCTAAATGTTGGAGTTGAAAGGAATGATAATTCTTGCATTAAAAGAAGTCACATTCTAATGAAAAGGACAACATATATGAAACATATTCTGTAAATCAGAAGAAAAGTCCCAGTGGTCCTTAGGGGGCAATGGCAAAGGTTTACCAGTCTGTAATATCTTTTCTACTACAGAAATCAAATTATATTCTGATGTTGTTCTATTTGAGAGTGGCAAGGTTTTTGATGACAAGAATTTTGGTGTTGGAACTTTCCCCCTGATTTTTCTATAGCTGTGGCTGGTAAAGACTATAGTACCCACAGAAACAATTTCTATGCTATATCTTCACAAGAATTGGTTTTTCTTTTAGGATAATGACTGCAGAAACTACGCCTGGAACATTTCTGGAAGACGCCACTGCTACTAAGCTCATAGGCTTAGTAGCCTATATGTGGAAAATGGTCCACACTTTGTTTTGGTGGCGATTAGGAAGGTGGGTCCCACTTCCACTGTGATGGTTCCCTTCATGGATGGTTGTTATCTCTGGGCTAAAGCAGGACTGATAGTTTTGGGAGTACTATTCTTCCCAAGGCTCTTAGATTCAGTGACCTGGACTATCTTTCTTTAGGGGCTGGTCTAGATCAAAGATATTAATTTGACTTTCCTCACACATGCTGCTCCCTATTTCTCCCTCAGTGTGTCTTGTTGCATTGACTACATTGTCTTATTCTGTAATATTGAACTAAAAAGGATTTCTTGAAATTTTCTATTTCTCTAAAACTTAGAAATTCTTAGTCTGGGGTTCACACACTTCTTTCCCCAACATATAATTGAATAGATTTTAGGAAATCCATGAACCTGGATGGGGAAAAATACCCCTTTATCTTCACTCTAACCTTAAATAAAACGTAGCCTTTCTTTCAATTATTAATCATAAAAAAATTTCCAGAGTCAAGAAACTTCACCAGACTGTCAAAGGAGTCTATGACACAATAACAATTAAGAATACTATCTTGAGACTTATTTTGTGCCAGATATTTCAAATTCGTATCTTTAAGGGGGCTTACTATATTCATTCAGATAAAAACAAGATGCAGACTTAGAAAGATATTTTAAATCTAGTCCAACCCTTTCAGATTACAGATGATCAGAGAGATTTAGTTACTTGGACATGATTAGATAAGAGATTTTGGAATGACTAGGATATAAAACCCTCAGTTTCTAAACTCAGAAATTTTTGACCTGTGATACTCAACCTCCAAAATATTTGACCTTATGATGTCTTAATACAAAAAATTCTCACAATTAGTCTTCTCTTGTGATTCACATCTTTATATTTTCTTTGGGCAAGAACTGAGCTAGGACCTTAATGTTGGGGGTGGGATATGGTTAGGCTCCCTTTTCCTGTTTTTTTTCACCCATACATGACTCAGTTACTGATATCAGTCACTTCCTGCCTCTCTAACTCATCAGAATGTGAAATTATAATATTTTTTGTTTGACATAAAAAAGTGTTATGAAAAAGGGATGGAGAAGGGAGTGAAGTAACTCTTACTAGTGAGGAAATAGATTATTTTAGTTCTGACTAGTCTTTTAATGACTTATTCTACCATTTATTTTTAGAAGTACTAATTGAGTACCTATTTTGACATCTCCTATTGTTTCATGACATCAGTGGCAGTTACTGGGTGCTGGATTTGGAATTAGAATACCTGAATTTGAATCCTGGTGTGATAGAGGCTGGCACTAGAGAAAAACTGAAGAGTTTCATTACTCTTCAGTCTGGCACTTTTCTGTCCAGCCTCTATCACAATGGTTCTGCCATTTATTATTGACCTTAGTAGGCAAGTCATTTAACTTTCCTGGGTCTCAGGTACTCTGTTAAATTGAAGGAATTATGTGAGAAAGTCTCAAAAATCCTTTCCAGCACTAAATCTATTATTCTATCATCTTTCTTTTAGTATCTTTCTGAAGTTCTCCCTTAAGAAATTAGATTTAAAGCTTGCTAGGGTTTATATTTATTTCAATTTATAGTAGCATCATTATCAGCATCAGCACCAGCATCATTTGCTGAAATAGGAAATATAACCTAAAACCTTTCTATCCTGTGGAGTTAGAAATAGAGGTTAAAGTGAGATAGTGTGTGGAACAGGCCTCCTGACAACTAACCAAGAAGTTTTATCTGGAAATTCCCAACAGGAGGTCACAGAGACAGGAAAAAAGAAAATATTAGAGCAGGTTTAGACAATGCAAATCCATATTCAATAAGATCATTTTATATCTCCCTATGGTATTTTATATCTTGTAAATACAGCCTTGATTCAGGTTGATGCAAGCAAGTTAATAATATCACCTTTCTGTTTTGACAATAATATCAGCAATGTGAAGTTGAAGACAGGCTATGGTTTTTGTAAGGGAAGCCACTGTGAACCTAACTTCCCCCAAATGAAAGATTCATTTGTGATTTTAGGAGATTAGGGGGTAAAACTCAGATGGTATATTCTTCTTGGTTTTCAGCATAATTACATATGATAGGGAGAAGTATAAAGCAGAGGAGAATTGATATTTATTTTGGCTATCTTTAATGCCAGCAGGATGGATTTGTTCATGTTCAAGCCCAGAAAAAGTCCATTTTTGAATGCTAGGACTGGTTCTTTTTTATTTTGGCTAAGTGTCAGGTTTTTTGCAGTAGCTTAGGGCCTCTGCCAAGATTTGCCCCCATTCTTTGATGGAAACGCCATATCCTGTCATTTTTGCACCCTGAAGAAGACTCTATTTTGATAGAGTAAAGTGTTAGGAATGGAGAGTTCTGACAGCAGGGTAGAAACTCTCTCACATATCAAGAATTCTCACCAGAGGTGTTTGTAATCTCCCTCCTATTTCTCTTTCTTTCCAAAACCCGTTTGAAGATAAAGCCGTGTGTAACCTGTCCCCTGTCAGTTTCCTGCAGGGTGTTAACTCACAAATCTCCGGCAGTCCTGAAGACCATCATTTAACATGTCCCTGGTGATCTCAAATGAGTTCCAGATCACCTTAAGTGTCTGATGGTCAGCCTTTTGGCACAACCCAGGCAGCTTTTAATTAGACCATTAATAGACTGCATCTAGCTCAATATGACTGAATGATCTCAAAGAATATGGAATGATATGAGAAATCATGGCACACTTACTAGTGATTTGTGTACTATCCACTGTACCTGCCCCACATTAGAGCTTTGTACAGGCAAATGTTAAACAAATTAGGGTTAACAAATTAGGATAGAGAAACAGACATTGAGCTTTAAGGGTTCATGATAGAAGGCCATATATGGAGTAGAAGGGGATTCAGAATTGGTCATCATCACAATGTCTAAGAGAAGGGGCAGCAAGAGGCAAAATTTGGGATCCAGGCTATAGGAAATCTTTTCTGGGCAAATAATAGAAGCTGAGCTAGGCAAGTAGTTCTTCCAGTTTACTGCATGTTCTTGTCTGGCTAGCTCAGCCCTGTAACTTTTTCAAAGTTCCATCAGTAGGAAAGCTTACTCTCCTGGCCCTCCTGATTGTTTTCCATGGCACTGGGTGCTTCCAAACACTTCAAAACAATTTAAGATATGCAACTGTCTTATACCAAGTGTTTTGAATGGCAGCTCTACCACCTACTTCCTTGCCCTCACAGATGAAAATGAGAAAGGGATTAATATGTGAATTTACTAGTAGAGGAAAAAAAGAAAATGAGAGGAGAGCCCATTTTATGTCTGATTCTTTTCCCATCTCCAACTAAAGCTATAAAAGTCCAGTTCATTTTTTTGTTGGAAGTACTCTGTTGGTTGCAATATCCTCTGGCACAATGAAGGCTTCAAAGAAGTAACTTACTGGCTATTATTTCTTTCCTGAAGTTTAAAGGATACATTTTCATACTTGCCAGAGGAATAACAGATATTTTTGAGTTTGACAATAATAGAAAATGTCTTCTTTTTCCATAATATACATTTCCAATGAATAGATGACTTGTAGTGGATAGCACTAGACTCTAGATTTTCTTCATTTTCTTTCTATGTAGGCAAATATTAGACTAGGGAAGAATAATTAGGAAATTAAGGAAACCAGCTTTGGGTTTATTCTTTTTAAAGTACAATCATTTGTTAGATTAAGAAGGGTGTGCTCTATGCCTTAATTCTATATGAGGACTGAAATCATTAACTTAGCTTGGGTCTTGCTATGCAATTCAAAACATTGTGCTTTTGAGGAAAGTGGTCACTTCTCTGGGGCAAACCTATAGAGGTGGGGAGAGCAAGTTCACCCAAATTGCATTAGAATCACATAATCAAATAGATATTCATTAGGAGTATCAGTAGTTAATCTTGTTATTGTTCTTGCTAATTGGTATGTTGCCAGCTTTTTCTGGTCCTTGACTTCTACACTGGTCCACATATGAACCCACACTGATGTGTGCTCAGCCCTAGGAATTCAGAGGATAGCAAAAAAGTGGGTTTTTTTTTTTGCTGTTATAATGTCTAAGTACAAAACTGAAGAATTTAAAGAGGGAGGTGGTGTTCTAATCACTCTGTCCAAAGAAATGTAGGAGCTTCAGAAAATAAAGGCATTCTAAAGCCCTAATTTGGATGATGGTTCTGCAAGACAGGATTTGTATCAGAGATTTCAGTATAGGAGATTCACGTAAAGTAAGGACAGTATCTTGGCTAAAAAGGGAGAGAATCTAACTAATCCTGTTAAATATTTTTCTAAAGATTCAGAGGCCAAGAAAAAAGACCTGCGAGCTCTCTTGGACTTCAAGCTTGATAGTTACCAACAGCAGGACACAGAAGACAAAATTAAAAACGAATGTAATCTAAGGTGGCAATAATCAGAAGGAAAGTAATAATCCCACTAGAGTCTGCCCTGGCTAGGCCACCCATCTGGGCACCACATTTCAGGGAAGGCAGTGGCCAAGACCTAGGTGATTGCACATTGTGCCTTACAAGGCTGGATGATTGAAAGAAATGGAGGTAAATGTTTATCTTGGAAATGAGAAGATTTGGAGAATGCATTATACCTGTCTTCAAGTATTTGAAGGGTTGTTTTGGGAGATGGGGATTAGACTACTTTGCTTGACTCCAGATGCTAGAACTAGGAGAAATGAGTAAAAAATTAAAGAGGTTAAATTAGTTTGATATGAAAAGTTTTCTACTAATTTTGTTACCTCAAAGCAGAATGAAATCCTTGGCTAGTAACGAGTTTCCATGAAATTGGACATCTTCCAGTAAAGTTTAGTTGATCACTTGTTTGAGATATTGTTGGTGGGATTTCTGTTTCCGTATAACTATCTTCTGGCATTAGTTCTGAAATTCTGGTAATAATTAAATAAAATATAAAATTATGTCCCATTTCCTTGTAAGATGAGTAATAATTATAATAGTTTTAGTGATAATAATTATTATAGGTATTTATCATATATAAATATATACTATATAATTACAACTATAACTATAATTATATAGCATTTTATGACTTTGCAAAGAACTTTATGTACATTTATCTCATTTGATCCTCTCAACAACTATAGCTGAGTGTGCTGGTGAATGTTTGAAAATTGACTCTCCAAGGTAAAAAAATAACAAACTTTCAAATTTAATCTGAATTAACACTTTCTCCATTACTTTCTTAAATATAGATAATCAACAAAACAACAAATCAAGCCTTGACCATCATTTCTTAATTTCTAGAGTTTAAACACTCACATGGAAAATTGAACAATTCAAGTTGGCTATAGCATACATGCATCTATAAGGTAGCTGAACAAAAAAGATGAAGCAAGTTTTATTGGCAAAACAATGACTACTCATTTATATTTTTCTAATTTCTAAATTGTCCAATCTCAGCCCTCATTCTATCCTTAAACCAATAGTAGAAGCTTAAGAGTTAAGATCACTTAACCATATGCCATCTCCCAACCTTCATGTAATGATTCTCTACCTCTATTAACTTTTGTTATGAATATTTTAATCTGGAAAACATCAGCAGATGTTAAATTATTAGTACTGCCAGTCTTTTCTTTCTTTCAAAGGACCACTGTGAGGAAAATTAAACTTTTCTTAACCCATTTGACACAGCCAGATACCTTGAATAATAATGTGAATTCATCATTTCAACATTTATTCTGATCTCTTTTTATTCCTTTATAGCATCGGAAGCATCTTCCCCATATGATGAGCAGCTTAACTGATAGAATAAGACTCGAAAAGTGCTTTTGATTTTCAAGTAGCAATTTATTATAAACATTAGTTAGAGAGGTCTGAATTCTAATAAGCCTGCTTATCTAATGAAGCTGCTCTGCACAGATTGGTACTTAACATTAGCCAGAAAGTTGCCCAAGCTGCCTTAATGACACACATAATATTGCTTTGAGATGAAATTTATAGGAGACAGGCATTTGTCTGTTTTTGATCACATAACACTGTTGTGTATTCACATTTAGATTGGTGGCACATAAATTCCAGGTCATAGTAGGATACAATGATATAGAAACATTTAACTGATTATTTCATCAAGCAGCTAATAGAGTCAGATTAGAAATAACAGAAGTGAAGCACATACACAGCACACACAGGCATATTTCTTTCATTATATGAAATTTATAGAGAGAAAGTGTCTCTTCATAATTAGAAATGCCTCTGCGTCATGCGAAACACAGGGTTTGGTAGCTAACCTATAACTGAACATTGTATATTAAAAAGCAAAACCAAAAACAACAAAGACCCTTGCCTTCTGTCTTAGAATCAAGACTATCTATTGGTTCCAAGGTGGAAGAGTGGTAAGAGCTAGGCAGTGGGAGATAAGTGACTTGCCTGGGGTCACTCAGTTAGGAAGTGTCTGAAGTTATATTTGAACCCCAAAACTCCTGTCTCTAGGTCTGACTCTCAATTCACTGAGTCACCTAGCTGATCCTTCAAAGAATACTTTTTAATGTTAGTTTTGGAAATTCTAAATGATGTCCATTTTTCTTTGTTTCTTCATTCCTTTATTCCTTCATTCCTTAATTCCTCCCTCTGTCCCTCCTTTTCTTTCTCCCTCCTTTTCTTTCTTTCTCCCTCTTTTTCTTTCTTTCTTTCTTTCTTTCTTTCTTTCTTTCTTTCTTTCTTTCTTTCTTTCTTTCTTTCTTTCTTTCTTTCTTTCTTTCTTTCTTTCTTTCTTTCTTTCTTTCTTTCTTTCTTTCTTTCTTTCTTTCTTTCTTTCTTTCTTCCTTCCTTCCTTCCTTCCTTCCTTCCTTCCTTCCTTCCTTCCTTCCTTCCTTCCTTCCTTCCTTCCTTCCTTCCTTCCTTCCTTTCTTTCTTTCTTTCTTTCTTTCTTTCTTTCTTTCTTTCTTTCTTTCTTTCTTTCTTTCTTTCTTTCTTTCTTTCTTTCTTTCTTTCTTTCTTTCTTTCTTTCTTTCTTTCTTTCTTTCTTTCTTTTCTTCTTCCTTCCTTCCTCCCTCCCTCCCTCCCTCCCTCCCTTCCTTCCTTCCTTCTTTTGTTCCTTCGTTCCTTCCTTCCTTCCTTCCTTCCTTCCTTCCTTCCTCTCTTTCAACATACACACATAAAAAAAAACTTTATATCAATTAGCACTGCCTGAAAATAAAACAGACTATCTGGGGATCAATGAACTACTACTAGAAGACTTCAAGCTAAAGAAAGAAGCTAAAATTTGTTGGGCAAAGAAGGGAATCAATCAAATAAGTAAACTCTGGGCCAATCATCAGGAAGATCTATATTTAAATCCAGCCTCAGATATTTACTGGTTGTGTGGCCCTGAGCAAGCCATGTAGCTGTTTGCCTCAGTTTTTCTAAATTTAAAATTGGGATAATAATAGCACCTACCTTACAGGTTGTTGTGAGAATCAAATGTATAATAATTGTAATGTGCTATATAAATATAAATAATACCAAAATTATCAATTAATTACATTATTATTATGTGCTAAATCAATATTTGTTTAATATATATGTTTATGTATTTATGTTTGTGTCTTCTATATTTCTATTTCTTTTTCTTTTGCATTTCACAGTTAAAAGAAATCTCAGCATCTATCTAGTCCATTCTATACCTAGAAAAGACTCTGTATCCAAGAACTTATTTGGTTGAATATCTGCAATTTGGGAGGGGGAGAGCAGGTGGTGAGAAGAGTCCCCACTGCCTTCTGATGAGCTCCATTTCATATACTCCTGTTAGTTAGTCTTTTTCCTTATGGCCAGCCAGTATACTTCCAAAGAGTATTTCAAGTGGAAAACAACTTTAAACCACATGTAACGAAACGTTAAACAAAAACCAAGAGGAGCAAAGATATAGATGTACTAGCCACCTGGGATGAGTTAGTTTTTGAAATGAGCACCAAATTTAGCTCTTGCTTTCCTGGAAACTAAGGCAAAATATAAATGTCTTGGGTTATGTAGTTGTCATTGTCTGAGGAAAGAAAACACACAAATTTGTCCAGAAAGAAACTTTTTCCTGGCACTGAATTCTAGTGGGAATTTATGATGTGCATCCTTACATAAGTGTTAGCGGGTTAAATTATGAATAATGTCTTCAGCAAAAGTTTTGTAAAAGATCCAAAAATATTCTTCAAATATTTTTTAAATTGATCCCCTCCATAAAAGTCAAAGGTACAATATGCTTTACACAGCTGTAAGTTATTTCTCCCTCTTCAAATTTATCATGATACTTTGAACCTCTCTTGTGTATCTCTCATATTGTTTCATTCTATAGATTTCTATGTATATTTTGGACAATAGGGGCTCAATACTGATTTTCTGAATAGAAGGTTCCATCTTCTCATTAGATTGTAAGCTTCTAGTAGACAGAGTCCACTTTTTATTTCTGTTACTGCCTATCTTGAACTTAGCATGGTGTTTGCTAGTTAATAGATAGTTAATGAATATTTTTAAAATTTGAAACAAATTAACTGCTAGTTAAGTAAGACTGAATGAATTAATGGTAATCTTTATCCATGTTTGCACTTAAAGTAAGAAAACAAATTCTGGATGTATCGAAATGCATAGAATTGATGCTAATAGATTGCAAAGGCTAATATTTCCATGCGACTGATGAAATAACCAGACATTTGAGTCATTTTATCAGTAACATCTACATACTGTACATAAGATCACATTATATAGGAATTATTGAAAGTGACACATGGACAATCTACCAGAATATTATACATGCTGCCAGAAACCCAAATCTGATGAGCTTGTCATATAATTAAGAGCTATCCCTGTATTTCAAAATAAAGTTTATTGCACTCATGTCAGAGAAACTTTGGGGGAACTAACCAAAGAGGGGGTTCCAGAAGATCAATCACATAAGGGCGACTTTAAGAAGCAAAAGTAATGGAGTGACCAGCCTGATTTGTAGTCAGTTGAGTTTCCATAGTCTATGAATTAAGGAGGAAAAATTCCAAGCAGGAATGAACTGTTTAAAAGGATTAGAAATAGTAGATGATTGACACTGATGGCAAACCTAGAAAGGCCTATAAATCAGTCATACATTGGACTTGGTTATCACAATCATGCATCATACATAGGAATAGTAGCATTCATTACCTTCAGTTTCCTGTTAAAATATAAGGAATGTTGCGTATGTGTGTATTTGTGTGTGTGGTAGAGAGAAAGAGATGGAGAGAGAGAGACAGAGAAGAGAGAGGGAGAAAGAGAGGGTGAGGGAGGGAAGGGGAAAGGGAGAGGGAGGAGAGAGCTTTTGTGTGGCTATGCTTCAATGCTTCTTTACAATACCCAAAACGGAGAGACTCAAATTTCTCAGCTGGCTTATGAAATGATTGCTAAAGAGGTGAAAAAGTTTAGAACTACACAGCCTTCTGGGCAAACAGCAAATATCTATAGTCTTCAAGAAGATATTTTGAACAACAGGGATTTCATGTCAGCTAAAATAATGTATATTTTCAGAGCAAATGGGTGTGAGTTGCCAGGCAGCTTTATTTGATGGTGTAATTTTTCTTTCCTTACAAAAATATTAAGTTAGTTCTGACTCGAAACACTTCAACATTGTTTATACATCAAGAATTATACCTGTCAGCACCGCTGGCAAACACTTCAAAAAAGTATTAATCTTTGCTGTCTATGGATTCAGAGCCCCTAAGTTGTTTGGCTTTAAAAGGCAGCTATTTATAGTATTTCACAGGCTTCCTCTAGATTTCTTGTCATTCTGTGGCTAACAATTGGATTGCACAAGTTTGGTAATTGGACATATTTTGTTCTTGTTCCATGACTGACCCATTTCCTTTTCTTATCATACCTTTCTTTGATAATATATTTGATGCATTTTTCCTTCTCAAGTTTTTGGTTGTTTCTATGCTATAGCCTACTCATTCCATCTCTCCACTACCTTCTTGGGTTGGCTATCTTCAAATTGTTTCCTGGAGACTTGTTATTTTTTTTTAAATGAGACTTTGTTTCGACGTGGAATTTGAGGTCAATAAAACTCTGAACAATTAACAGACCTTGTCTATTCCCTCTTCCCTTCCAACTCCGTGTCAAGGTAATAAGCTCTCTGTAGAATCTCTCCAATACATATATACTGAGATACCAATCAATTAACTAAGCCAACAGGTTTTATAAAGGGTCTACTATACGTACCTATTCACTATGCTGGGTATTGGAGATACAAAGGAAAAGAGGGGCTTACATTCTATCAGGGGAGAGAACACTAATTTACACTAATTGCCCATTCAAATGCTCTGACCATTCTTGGAGTTCATTTATTCAGAGATGTACTGTAGTAGGTGCTGGGGGTATAAATTGTATGTCAGATGAAAAAGTCTTGTGGTCCTTACCCTGCTAAGACAAAACAAATAGTAATACTTCTTCTTTAATGTTATTTCCACTGATAAAAATATATCTGTTTCTGATGCTGAGTCATTGGACAGTAGCAAGAACTTTGGTGGCAAGAACTCTTTATTTTTTCCTTTTCCTGGATATTTAATAGTTGTAGCTGAAGCACTTGCATGGGCAGTTGCCAGACTCCTTTTTGCACAGGGTTGCTTCCAATGATGATGGCTTCAGATAAGGGATGGGAAACATTATTATCCCCGAAGCTCTTGGATTCAGGGTCCTGAGTTATCTCTATAAGAGTGGTCAAGGTGTTAGTCTGACTTACCTAGCACTTTGTGCTTACTCTCTCCTTCTCAGGGTACCTTGCTGCTTCAGCTAGACTGGCCCAGCTGCCTTATACCTAATTGCCACACACCAAAGTATTTCATGCAGCAAGAATTTGTGACCTAATCTTATGCGGAATTTTCTTTTTATATAGGATAAAAAATAATGAAGTATTTAGGGCTGTAGGGCAACTAAGTGGGTAGAATTCCTAGCTTGAAGTCAGGAAAACTCATCTTCCTAAATTCAAGTCTGACCTCAGATACTAACTGTGTGATCCTGAACAAGTCACACCTGTTTGCTTCAGATCCTCATATATACAATGAGCAGAAGGAAATGGGAAACCACTCCATAATATGTGCCAAGAAGATCCCAAATGGGCTCATGAAGAGTCAAACAGGACTTGAAATATCTAAATGACTATAATGAAATCCTAGTCAATAATTTTGGGATTCACTTGAATAACCTTCCTGTTAATATCAAAGAGATAGTAGTTAAAATGCAGAACACAAAGGATTTTTTCTTTCATGTGATAATGTGAAAATGTTCACCTATTTTACAATCAAGTTTTGTAATTTCTGGAACTCTCCTTTTTCCTCAGTACTTCATAGGAACACTAAATAAGAAAAATGAGAGATTAGAGGTAGTCCAGGTAAGTTTCTTAATTCTCTGGAAACAAACACAAAACAAGGCACTTTAGTTGTCTTAAATTTTGTAGAAAAGCTACTAGGGTTATTGTTATAGTCCTTTAAGTCAGTTTAAACATAACTATATCCCTACTTCGTATCTCCATTTTATGTTAACAGATAACCTGGTCTCTTCGCTATTCCATGCAAACAATATTCCAGTTCCAACCTTCATGCATATTCACAGGCTGTCCTCCATTCCTAGAAAGCCCTCTGTCCCCACTTCTTGGAGCTCTTAGTTTCCCTTAAGACTTAAGAGCCAATTCAAGTTCACAGATTCTTATAGGGAACTTTTCCTGATTCCCCCATTTGTTTGTATCCTTTTCCAAATGACTATATTTACTTTACTTATATTTTGGAATCAATTTTCTATGTCTATATGCTTTCTACATACATGTGGACAGAGAGCTGTCTTGGAATTGTCTTTCTAGGTTACTAAATCCATGTCATTGATAGGTAGAGATTTCTAATTTTGTTAAATTCTTTGAGTAGTCTTTGGGAGTTATAATAGGAGACTAGGTAGAACCAATATGTGGCTTTGTGCCAAGTATTTAAAACTTTTTCAAAGTAAATAGGCAGTAGAAAGGAAAGAAAGAGAGGTCAAAGTTAATTAGACTTTTGACTGGAGGAAGTCTGTTGACTGGGGAGTTTTGTTTAAGTTGACAGGTGGTTAACTGGGCATAACTTTTAAACTGAGGACTCTTGTCACAAGCATACTGCTTTAGTTACTTGTGGTTGCTCTTTTTCTTTAAAAAAAAATCCAGAACTATGTAATATGCCTCAAGGCATCTGATTACGCATACAGATGTACACATTCCAAAATAAAGAAATCTTTTTTAACTAAGGCATTTTGTGAGCTGGAATGCTAATAAAAGGGAAGATGGCAGGTCTTTCTAGACATCAAAGACAGTCATGGGAAAAGAATGATTTTTTTTCCTGAACATTTTTCATATCACTAAAAACTAAAAAAAATCTTTGGAGATTATTTTTTCATGTTTGTATGGTCCTATTATGCCCAGTTCTTTAAACAGCATCAGTTAGAAAACTTTCAATCCCAAAACTGTGTGAAATTGAGAGTCCTATTGAATAGTAAAGTCTAATTTTTGTATAAATCAGATGCATGGCATCGCAAGTATGCCAGATAGCCATGAACTTGGATGAACATAAATGAGCTAGAAAGTGATAGAATAGCAGGACTTGAAAACAGCTAAAAGCATTGACATAACAAAAACTGTTAGTTAACTGACAGAAGTAAAGGAGTATTGGTGTCTCATATGACCTTGTGGCCCCTCAATGGATAATACTTTGAAGGACTAAGCAAAGTTTTGCTTCATTCATGTACTCTGTCCTTCTAGTGTTAAAACAAGTTTTTGATAATGATAAAATGAAGCAATATAGAAGGAGCGTCAGTGAAAGGAGAGAGACAAATTAAAAAAGAAAATCAGACAAGTAAATAGAGAGACAAGCAGAAAGAGACAGTGAGAGAAGTAAACAGAGATAGAGGTAGATAGAGAATCAGAGACAGAGGCAAAGATAGAGAGGCAGAGATGGATAAAAGGGAAAGAGAGAAAGAAGAAGAGAAAGACAGAGGAAGACAGACAGACAGAGACAGAACAAATTTATTTTTTCCTTACTCAAGGTTCTGAATTTCAATACCATCTGGTCCTCATTTTTATAATAATTGGGATTAGACTAACTGATCTCATGTCACTTCTCATAGAACTTTACTCAAAGAACTTCTGTCTGCCCCTCTCTATCTCTCTATCTACCTGCCTGTATCTGTTCATTAGTGTCTCCCTCCTTACTAATAGAGAAAAGGAGATAGAGGTCAGAGATATAAAAGTTCTGCTATGAATATCCTTTTCTGAGTCCTCATCATATCATGGAATTGACACTGTCTACATGAAAGCTATGCCAATGTGCTAACAGAGCTCAGGGTCTTTCAAGTTCAATCAAATAACATGGGCAAGGTATCATACTCTAGAGATGATCTAGATTTGAAGAGATTCATTAGCAGAAGGTTGTCTACCAGGGCTTCATTTTCTTTAAATCACAGAAACTCATAAAGATAACTACTAAGACTTAGAGAAACTTTATTATAGGAAAGAAGAGACACACATTTTTGAATTATTGAAATCTATATAAAGTTTACATATATATGTACAAAATCTCAGTGTGATGCCTCATTGTTGGATGGAGGTGAATTTGGATTATGGAAGTCTATGTACCAATGGAACATGAACTCTGTTTCTGACACAGTGGAAAGGCTTTTAAATGTGGTACTAGCACATGATAGATAGATAGATAGATAGATAGATAGATAGAGAGAGAGAGAGAGAGAGACTGATTGAAAGTGAGTGAATAAGTATTTACTAAATTCTTATTATTTGCCTGGTACCATGTCAAACTCTGGGGGAATGAATATAAACAAGTAAGATAGCCTTTGCTCTTAAGGAGCTTACACATATAGGGGAACTAGAAAGGAAAGGAGGGAAGATATTGTGCCTTGGAAAAGTACATAAATGACCTGGATTTACTTTAAGACATGCATTCAGGCAAGAAAAGCCAAAGCTGATCTATCAGAGTGAATTCAGGGGCAACATTTTGGTGGACAGGAGTTGGAGAAGATGTGGGCTAATAGACCATCCCTACTTTCTGAGGACCAAACTATTTGAGTTTAAGGAGGCTTATCATTAAGTCCGGAGATTTAAAGATAAAATTTTTGGTCATGGCAATCCATTAAAGAAAGGGAAATACAAAGTACTCCTCAAGCCTGTGCAGCACCAGTATGCTTCCATAGTAAGTTTCAAAAAGGGGACAGAAGATATTAAGAATTAGACTGATTTTAGACCTCTAAAAACATTTAGTTAGCACTTGGTAGTCTCAACATCCTTGTCCAATGGTCAGTTGATGGGTATACCACAAGGCCAGGGTTCCTTCTTTTTTCTTTTTCTTTCTTTCTTTCTTTCTTTTTTTTTTTTTGCATTGTGAATTCCCCTTTGTTAGTCTGGCACTACCTCAGAACTCCTTCTCAAAATATTGTTATGTTGGTTGTCTCTCTAACCGAGGATGATGATTGTCTTTGTGCATTTTTGTGCACAAAGACACCTGTGCATGAAGATTTAAGTGGAAAAGTCGATGCACAGAGACAGTCCCACTCTCTCGGCTTTGGAAGCCTGGGTCCAGTGGCACGAAAAGTCGTTACACCTGGAGACTTCCTCAGCTGCATTGGATGGCCTTATTGTCCTTTGTGCTCCAACACATCCTAAGCACTCCACAGTGCTTTGCTGCGTCGCCATCTCAGCCGTTGAACCTTCTTATTGGTTTCTTCCACTTGTTCCACCAAAGCAGTCTTCACATGCTGGGTGAGCAAAGCCCTGGTTCACCAGGGGTCGATGAACCTGATGGCTACCCTCACAAGGTTTAGCCGGTCTGTCGAAGGCTGCCCGGGGTGTGGCCGCTGCCACATGCTAGCAGCTACTAGGAGCCACAGGTGAGAGCTGGGTGTCAGGTGGGGGTCAGAGGCTGGAGAGCTGCCCTAGAAGGGCACGACAAGCCCTCCATACCAGAGATACTACCCCTCCCTGAGCACCCCATACACCCATAAATGCAATAAAATATATAAGACAATAAAGGAAACCAGAGGCTTGTGAAAATAAAGATGCATTTTTTCTAACCAAGTACATGGATTCTATCCATGACTCTTTCTATGACATAGGACATGTGAACACCAGGTTCAGAACTCCTGTAATGGAAGAACTAAATCATATGGGTCTTGACATTCTTACTCTAAAAGAACATAAAAAGCAAAAGGAGGTTACAGATAATAAGAATAATGACCACTCACGCACATTATGATTTTGAATTGGAAGGGGAACTTCAAGATTTCTAGTCAAACTATTTTACCAATGAGGAATTAGATATCTGTAGCATTTATGTGACTTTACCTAATGTTGATTAGAAGATAGGTCTCCCTCCTCACAGCACAGGTTACTTCTTGTGGAGTCTAATAAAGGAGTTGATTTTGCAGAGATGACCAAAAAACCATTTCATGGTATTGTTGGTCATTTAATAATGGCAGTAATTGTATTAAGCAGTTGTAGCAAGTACTAAATATCTTTGCAGATTATGTTCTAAGAGTTCTTACAGAGACTGATTACATAATATAGAGAACTTGTTCAGACCTTTCAAATGAAATCAACATATTCAATAGAGATTTCAAAATGGAAAGGTAAGCATTACAGAAAAGGGTGAAAAAATATGTCTGAAAACATGACTCAGGAGCGAATGAGAAAAGAGACAAAGAATTAATTATAGAGCAAGAATCGCAAGAATGCTTTCTTTAAGGAGACTGTCAAGAGATGCTAGATGTGACAAACACAAAACAATGCTGGAAAAAAGAAATTAAAAGCATGACATTTTCTTAAATTCAAGCAAAAACAAAACCCCCACTACTGGTTACTCTGCTTGGGGAACTTAAAAGGCTTATTAGACACAGTTAATCACTAGACTGAACTCACACTAAAAAAAACTTTGGCTGCTTGGTTTGGGGTACCTATTTTTGAAAATTGATCTTTGAAAAGATGTAACTCTTTATAAAGGTTCATTTTCTTAATGTAGTTATTTTATGGGCTTTTCCCATAAGCTAAATTCTGTGGGGATGACTAGGCAGATGGATTTCTATCAGGGTTATGTCCATCTGGGTTAAGTTACTGAATCTCTAGTGTATTTCCAAATCTGTGTGATAAGAATTCATGGGTTATAAGATAACAGTGAATGGTATTAACTCTTCTGAGCCAGGTTTGTCCTTAGGATAATTTTTCCCAGTATCAAAAATACAGAGAAATAATTGAAGAAAGTATGTATCTATTCAAGAGTGGCACTGTAAAAACAAAAATAAAAACAAAAAAAACAGTAGAATAATGAGAGTTAGAGAGGATCACAAACTGAATCAAAGAGATCTATGTAATCTTAAGGTTAATAAATCATTATAGTTGCCATTTATGTGAAATGGTTTGACTTCTTTGAAGAAAGTACTTCAAAACCTTTAAAGGACTGTGCCATCTTCCCATATTTGCAAGTGTTACAATGGTAAGGTCTTCGAATAGCTGAAATAATAAAGCTTCTAACCATGGACACTGGGCACCCAATGAAATTTTTATATGTGGCTGCATCTATAACAATGACTACATTTGAAAATGTGCTTCTTGGGAGCTCAAGGCACTTTCTACTTGGAATTGTTTCCTGATAGAGAAATCTATTTCCCCCCACCCCAGAAAGTTATCCTAGGCCTTGTAATGCTTCTTCTCTAAGTGAGTAGAGACAATCAATTGGCAAGTGTGCATTAATTTATTAATTAATTTTAAATTAAATATTGAATTGAACTATTCTATAAAATGTTATTTCTGATTGTCTCTGGATATGTAACAAATCAGATGCTTTATTAGGCTTTTCAATTTATTAATTTATCTATTAATATGATGGGTACTAGTATTAAAAATACAGAAATTTTTGAAAAAAATGAAACAATCTCTGCTTCTAGTGAACTTAAATTCTATTAGAAGAGATAATTGGCTACTGCATTCATATTGTGCCCACATTCTATATGTTGTGCTCTAGGGAAGAAATAAGGTGACAACCATCAAGTGCCTACTATGTGGTTTGTACAAATATTATCTCATTTGATCTTTACAACAACCCTAGGAGTTAGGTACTCTTATTATTGTGACCACAAAAATGTGGGTTCAAGACTGTGAATTGCCAAAACTGTAAAAATAATTTTAGTGTCTTGATTTTATATCAAAAATAAGTGGTCACCATGGCAAAAATTCCCAAATATGAAATACCCAAGTCAGCTAGATTTTATGGAGATTTTAATTAATATGAATGAAGGAATTAAGGGAAGGGAGAGAGACAGAGTAAGAGGAAATAGTAGGAAAAGGCCTAGGGCCTAGGCCAAATGGCCTAGGCCTTTCTCTTTAAGAGAGAAAACTAAATCAGTCTTCTATCCACTCACCACAAGATTTTGTCCCAAGCAAAACTCCAACTAAGTTCAGAGGCCCAGCTACTCCAACTAGTCCGAGATCCAACTGCCCCTAAGTTGAGAGAGACCAGCTCCTTTTAAAGAGAAATTTCTCCTATGTCACCTCCCCTAAATTTTCACATCTACCAATCACAGTAGACGCTTTCCACAGGACTGATCATTCTTAATTCACATCTTCTTTTGTTATCACCTTCTCTGAGTAGACTGAAACATCACACCTCTCTTGTTAATCTTGTCTTTTGTAAGTTACTTGACCTTTTAGTGATTAATTTAACCTTTATAGGTACTTAGTACCCTTTTGTATTAGATCTAAAAATAGACCTAGCTTAAGGTTCTAGCTTTACTATAAGTATGAGTTAGGGACTTTTCATTGTTCAATCAGGAGTTTACAACTTTATCTTCCCCTAAGGCACTGTCTAAGTATGGGTGGAGTAATGTTAAAAACTTTATGTAAAATGTAAAAACTTTAACTACATTCCTGACTAAGTACCTCCATTGTTTAAAATGGGGAATAGCCTTAACCAAATGTTCTAAGGTAGAGTCTGAGCAGTTTTAAGATTCACATGATCCACATATTACATTTGAAGAATCCGAGGCAGACAGATGTTAAGTAGCTTGCCCAGGATCACACAGCTAGTAAGTATCCAAGACTTTACTTGAACTCAGGTCTGCCTGACTACATGTCCAACTCTTTATCACCACTCCAGGATGAAGTGGAAGGCAAGGTAATCTGATGCATTTTAATAAATGTAAATTGGCTTCTACCATGAACAGAGAGGTAGGGGAAAGGTGTGGACTAACATTTGGGGGACTCACTGGCAGCAGATTAGCAGATTGTTTTTGTGCTAGTTCCCCATGACTAAATTCCTATCAGATAGATTTACCCAAATGGAGACATCTCAAACTCATATACAAAAGTAGACCCATTATATTCCATCCTCCATATCCATATTTCCTCTAAACTTCCCCATTTCTAGTGATGGAAGCACAATTCTTTCAGGCACCCAGATTTATAACATTAGAGGAATTGTTGACTTTTTCTTGTCCTTTAATTATTATATCCATTCAGCTTATATCTAAGCTTTATGAATTCTATCTTTACAATATCTCTTGTATTTTTCAATTAATCAACAAGCATTTTTAAAGTGCCTACAATATGCTTAACCCTAAGGATAGAGAGACACATATTTTAAAATATCCTCAAGAAGCTTATGTTGTATTGGAAGATAAAGCAAGTAAGTACCTTCCTAAGCACATATATACTATATTAAAATACAAAGGTAATGTTTGGAGGAGGGAGGAAGCTCTATTTCTTGGGATCTGGTAATTTGTCATATATAACATGGCCCTGAACTTTGAAAGAAACTGTGGGTATGAGAAATAGATGAAAGGAAATATTGTATTCCAGTCAAGTTCATAGCTCTTACAAAATTATGGAAATGTAAGATTCAGTGTGAGTGTCAGGAACAACAAGAGGGTCAGTGTAGCTAAATTTCAGGGTATGGGAATGGAAGCAATATATAAAAAGACTATGAAGTTAGTTGGAGTCAGCTTTTGAAGAGTTGAGAATGTTAAAAGAGGAGTTTGTGTTTGACCCTAGAAGTCACAGGAAGTCTTTGTAGTTTATGGAGTAGAGGGGTAACATGGTCAGTCTTGGGTTTTTAGGAAAATCATTTTGTTGTTCAGAGCTAAAAATTAATACTTCAAACATGAGAGTATGAAGAAACCTTTCAGTTTAGTCATTTTTTATTTGTGTCCAACTCTTTGTGATCTCATCTGGGGTTTTCTTGGCAAAGATACTGGAGTGGTTTGCCATTTCCTTCCCTATCATTTTACAGATGAGAAAATAGAGGTAAACATTACTTAGTGACTTGCCCAGGGTCATAAAGCTAGTAAGTATCTGAGCAAATCTGAACTCAGGAAGATGAGTCTTCCTGACCCCATGCCAGGCACTCTATTCACTGAGCCCATTAGCTGTCCATGGAGGGATTATCACTTCCTTATTTCTGAAAGACATGTCTCTTATTATCTTTTATTAATTAGTTGATTGATTTTATTTGCCATAACACATTGATGCCCTCTGTTGAACTTAGAATTTACTGAAATCTTCAGCTCTTTTTTTCAAACAGACTCTTTTCTAGTCTTGCCTTTCCTATCTAGTGAAGTCCTGCACTTGTGAAATCTGTTTCTGTAATCTAAGTAAAAAACTTTACCTTTATCCTTATTCAATATTATCTTATTAGATTTAGTCCAATTTCTTAATGTTGTTGATTAATGTCATTGCCACTAGCATTTTGGGGGGATGATTCCATCTTATTAGTTTCTCCCTTGCTGCTAAAATAATCATGTTAAGGATATAGTTCAGTGATGGTGAACCTATTGCATGGGTGCCAAAGATGGCACACAGAGCACTCTCTATGGCTATACTTCCCCCTCTCCCCCCACCCCTTGAGTTTATTATTAGAAAGGCAGAGGGACTTGGGCAGTGATGCTCTCTTTCCCCTCTCCACCATGCTTGGTGACGTTTTTTCACATCACCCATCCCTCTGCCCTGCATTCCAATGGGAGCACACTGCAGGTAAAGGGGAGGGCTCACAGGAGGCAGACCTGAAGGGAGCAGAGAACTTGGACCACTCCCCTCCACCTCTCTATACTTGCTAAGAACATTCCTCACTTTACCCATCTCTCTGCCCAGAAGCTCAAAGGGTCAAATAAAATAATATTTGTAAATGCTTAGCACAGTGCCTTACACATAGTGAGCATTTAATTAGGAACACTGGTCTTTATGGAATAATTAGGGATATCATATGCACAATCATTTTATTTACTTCTGGAACTTTGTTGGTGGTACAAATTTTGATTTCAGATAGGAGATTTGGAAGTGTCTTTACATTAAGTATGAGTATCCATGATTTTGTTCTGAAAGCTGCTGAAAACCTGGAACATATTGTATATAATTAAATTAGGAGATCTAAAGTGCAGAAAAATGATTAATGGACACTCTCTGAATTCTTCTCTTTGCAGAGTAGGCATAATTCCACAGGAAGCTCCTTCTTCATGGTCTTTCTCCTTTTTTCTCACCCCTCTCCCCAACTCACCCACCCACAAGATACTGCTCCCTGCATTGATCCTGGGGGTGTATGAGGCAAGAGGAAAATAGAGACAAGTTATATGTCTGGAAGCAAAATTCTGACTTGAAAAAAATCATTATGTTGACTGTACATGGTTGCAAAGAAAGAGATAAGGCATATAAAATCTGAGTCCTGTATTTGTGTCCATGAAATAGTTTTAAAAATAAATTTCACCAAAATTTTCCCCAATTCTCTATCACTCTTTCATCCCACTGAGTCACTCCATACAACAAATAGTATTTTTAGATATAACAAATATAAGTGATAAAACAAAATGCTTCACAAAAGAAAGAAAAAAGGGACAGAAATGAACAAAACCAATGAACACATTGCTCAAATTTCAAAATGTGTGATTATCACATGGGGTGCTGTGTCTTCTTATAACTCTTCTTTGGAACCAGATATCCATGAAATATTGAATTTTTTGGAAGAATTACTTCTAGTGTCCTTTGTGGCTCCTTTATGGGGGGTCTTATGGAAGAGATTCGAATAGGATGAGCAGCATCTGAGTTGTCATTAATTATCATAGATGGGGTGGGAATGGGAATCCATTTTAAATCTCAAAATGTGTTTCTTTTGCTCTTTCCTAGGAAATCTCCCCTTCTGTTTTCTTATTTTTTTCATTTAAAAATATTTTCTGAGAGGCATAGTCAAGATGGCAGCATAGAGGCAGCAAAAGTTCAGAACTCTAAAATCCCTTCCTTGCCTATTATAAATTAAATACTTCTAGGGGCCTGACAATCAAACCTAACAACAGGACAGAGCCAAGGAACCCTCCTGCTGGACTCAACTTAAAAGGTATGCCCCCCACCAAAAGCCTGAATGTGAGAACACTTAGGTTTAAGGGGAAGGAAGAAGGAAGGTCCCAGGACCCCTCCCCCACTTAGAGCACTGAGCCTCCAGCATTACCTAGAACCTCTGGGTGGGCAAAGGTGCTGGTCTGCAGGGAGTATGTTGCAGGCAAAGCTGTACCAGGCTCAGAACATCAAAAGCAGGTGGTGGGGAAGCAGTAGGAGAAGAAGCTCAGAGTGGGCAACATAGTTGCAGCAGCAGAGACACTCCACATTGCCCTCCCCTTCCAGAGGTTTTGGCCTCAGGGTACATCCAGCTCTGCAACTCAGCTGGGCTTAATCTCATCAAATCCTTCAGAGGTCAGGGAAGCTCAAGCTCCAACATCCCTCCCCCACAGACTGTGATGAGAGACTTGCTGACTAAGCTCCAAGGGTGAAGGCTGACCAAAAAGCCCCAAACCACATATCCAACACAAAATGAGAGGATCAAAACTGCAAGCAACTACAGGGACTAAAGAAGGGGTAAATATGAGCAAACAACAGAAAAAGAAAAAAAGAAATTACAATCAACAGTTTCTATCCAGGCAATGAATGAAGAGCAAATGGAACAGAGAAGGATGAAGGAACACACACACACACACACACACACACACACACACACACACACACACACACACACAAAACAGAAACTCCAGCAAATTGGATACAGGCTTTGGAAGAACTCAAAGTACAATTCAAAACACCATTAAGAGAGGCTGAAAACAACTGGGAAAAGAACTTAAAAAGCAAGATCAGTCATCTGGAAACAGAAAACAGTGTCTTGAAAGCCAAAATTAATCATCTTGAAAATGAGGGAAAGGAGATGAAAGATCAGAAGGAGAAGGATGACCAAAAAGCCAGGTTTGAAACACAGTCTTTAAAAATGAGAATACAACAATTATAAGCAAACTACTTCACAAGGCAGCAGGACACTATAAAACAAAATCAAAAGAATGAAAAAAGTGAGCAAAATATAAAGCACCTCATTCATGAAACAGAAGATTTAGAAAATCGTTCCAGGAGAGACAACTTAGGAATCATTGCTCTACCAGAAGACCATGACAAAAGAAAAAATCTGGACATCATACTTCAGGAAGTTTTCCAAGAAAACTTCCCCAATATTCTAGAACAAGAGGGAAAAGTGGAGATTGAAAGAATCCACAGATCACCTCCTGTACTTAATCCCCAACTGACAACACCCAAGAATGTTATAGCCAAATTTAGGAACTATCAGACTAAGGAAAACATATTACAAGCTGCTAAGAAAAAGTCATTCAGACACCATTGAACTACAGTGAGGGAAACATGGGATCTGGCTGCATTTGCACTGACAGACCAAAAAGCATGGAATATGATATTCCAGAAAGCAAGGAAACTAGGTCTACAACCAAGAATGAACTACCCAGCAAAACTGATTCTATTCTTATAGGGGAAAGTATGGTCATTTAACAAAATAAAAGAATTCCAAGCATTTGTAAAGGAAAGACCAGACCTGAACAGAAAATTTGATGCCCAAACACAGAACTCAAGAGAATCATCAAAAGGTAATTAAGAAAGAGGGAAGAAAGAAAAACAAAACAAAACAGAAAAAAACCTTTTTAAAAGAGATTCAATAAGTTAAAATGATATGTATCCCTATAATAAAAGAGGTCATTGGAAACTCTTAAAAATTGTTATTATCACCTGGGTAGCTAGAAGAAGTACACATAGAGTGAACAGTGACAAACTGTATAGGATGAAATGCCAAGACATAAATATGTATATAGATAAATGTATGCATAAATACATATATATGTGCTGTGAACCTTAAAAAATTCTCAGACCCTACTTCATAAGGTTTGGTTAAGACCATTCCCCATTTAAACAATGAAGGAACTTAGATCAGGAATGTGAGACCTCTACTCCACCCCTACTTAAGCATACTTTAGGGGAAAAAACTCCTTGCTGAACAAAGAAAAATACTTAAACCCATACTTATAGTAAGGCAAAAGTTCTTAAGCTGTGCCTATTTTTAGATCTAATACAAAAGGGTGCTAAGTACCTATAAAGGTCAGGCAATTTGTGAATTTACAAGGAGAAAAGAGGTGAGAACTTACTCAGGTGTGAATTACTCAGAAGTTTAGACTACTTAGGTGTGAATTAAGAATTGTCTTGTCCTTTGGAAAACATCTACTGTGATTGGTAGATGTAAGAACTTAGGGGAGGTGACATAGGAGAAAATTCATTTTAAAAGGAGCTCAGAAAGGGAGCTGAGGGGACAGTCAGCTGGGAAAAGCTGAATTGGAGGAGGCAGCTGGTGTCTCTCTGAACACTAGAATTTTGCTTGGGACAAATCTTGTGGTGAGTGGATTGAAGACTGACTGATCTCTCTCTCTTAAGGCTGGCCAATGCTGGCCTAGCCTTTTTTTCTCATTATTCCCTTTCTCTCTCTCTCTCCCTTTCTTTAATTCCTCATTTGTATTAATTAAAATCTCTATAAAACCCAGCTGACTTGGGTATATTTAATAATTGGGAATTTTCCCCTGGTGACCACTTTATATTTTTGATTTAAAACAAGACACTGTCTTAAAACCCATATTTCTGAGGTCACAATTTAAGCCAAACACTCTTTTAATCACTACAGTTTATGACTCCCACTATTTTAATCACTACAGTGCGTATATGTGTGTGTGTGTGTGTGTGTGTGTGTGCCTGTATACCACTAGATCCTTAAAAAAGAGGTTAACACTAAGAGAAATGGGAAAGAAACAAAATGGGGTAAATTTATATGTCACAAAGAAGCACACGGCGGGAGGGGGGAGAACATCAGTACACTGGAAGGGTAAATAGGTTGGAGATAGGAAATACTCAATTCTTACATGCATTGAAATTGACTCAAAGAGGGAAGAACATTCAAATACATTGGAGCAGATTTTGATTTTTGCCCTATAAGGAAGTAGAAGTATAACAAAGGGACTGGTGGGGAGGGAAGCAATACAAGGGAGGGAGATGGTGGGAGTAGTTTAAAAAGTCTGTAAAGAAAATAAGAGGGGAATAAGAAGGGAGGGGGTAGAAAGGGAAGTAAAATAAGAGTGGGAATTAGGGGGGCCGATTTAAAAACAAAACATTGGTGTAGAAGGAAATAGTGAAAAAAGAAAAGGCAGGACTAGGAGTGGAAATCAAAATGCTGGGAAATACACAGCTGGTAATCATAACTCTGAATGTGAATGGAATGAACTTACCCATAAAATGTGAGGAAATTGCAGAGTGGATTAGAAACCAAAACCCTACCACATACTGTCCACAAGAAATACACATGAGGAAAGTAGACACTGATAGGATAAAAGTAAGTGGATGGAGCCAAAATCTATTGGGAATCAACTGATAAAAAGCAGGCAGGAGTCACAATCATGATATCTGACAAAGCCAAAGTAAAAATAGATCTAGTCAAAAGAGATAGGGAAGGTTACATCCTGATAAAAGGAAGTATAGACAATGAGGAAATATCAGTACTCAACATGTATGCACCAAATGGCATAGCATCCAAATTTCTAAAGGAGAAACTAGTAGAGCTCAAGGATGAAATAGAAAAACTATACTAGTGGGAGACCTGAACCTTCCCCTATCAGAACTAGATAAATCAAACCAGAAAATCAATAAGAAAGAAGTAAGAGAAGTGAATGTAATCTTAGAAAAATTAGAGTTAGTAGATATGTGGAGAAAAATAAATAGGGATAAAAAGGAATACACCTTTTCAGCAGCACATGGTACATTCACAAAGATTGACAATGTACTAGGGCATAAAAACATTGCAAACAAGTGCAAAAGAGCAGAAATAAAAAATGCATCCATTTCAGATCACAATGCAATTAAAATAATAATTAGTAAGTGAACATGGAGAGACAAATAAAAAATTTATTTGAAATTAAACAATATGAGTCTCCAAAATCAGTTAGTTAAAGAACAAATCATAGAAACAATAATTTCATTGAAGAAAATGACAATGAGACATTCTTTCAAAATCTGTGGAATGCAGCCAAAGCATTGCTTAGGGATAAATTTATATCCTTGAGTTCATATATTAACAAATTAGGAAGGACAGAGTCAATGAATTGGGTATGCAAATTAAAAAACAAGAAAGTGAACAAATTAAAAATCCTCTGATGAAGATTAAATTAGAGATCCTAAAAATCAAAGGAGAAATTAATAATATTGAAAGTACAAAAACTATTGACTTAATAAATAAGACTAGAAACTGGTACTTGAAAAAACAAACAAAATAGACAAAGTACTGATCAATCTAAATAAAACAAGGAAAGAAGAAAATTAAATTGACAGTATCCAAGATGAAAAGAGAGACCTCACCTCTAATAAAGAGGAATTAAGGTAATCATTAAAAATTATTAAGCCCAATTATATGGCAATAAATATGGCAATCTAGGTGATATGGATGCATATTTACAAAAATACAAATTGCCTAGACTAACAGAGGAAGAAATAGACTACATAAACCACCCCATATCAGAAAAAGAAATTGAACAAGCCATCAAAGAACTCCTTAATAAAAAAATTCCCAGGTCCAGATGGATTCACAAATGAATTCTATCAAATATTGAAAGAACAACAAATCCAAATATTATACAATTTGACAGAATGAGCAAAGAAAGTGTTCTACCAAATTCCTTTTACAACACAAATATCCTATTGATTCCAAAGCCAGTCAGGTCAAAAACAGAGAAAGAAAACTATAGACCAATCTCCTTAAAGAATATAGATGCAAAAATCTTAAATAGAATACTAGCAAAAAGCCTCCAGTAAGTGATCACGAGGGTGACCAGGTAGGATTTATAAAAGGAATGCAAGGATGGTTCAGCATTAGGAAATTCATCCACATAATTGACCATATTAACAAGCAAACCAACAGAAATCACTTGATTTCAACAGATGCAGAAAAAGCCTTTGATAAAATACAACACTCATTCTTTTTGAAAACACTAGAAAGCATAGGAATAGAAGGGTCTTTCCCAAAAATAATAAACAGTATATATCTAAAACCATTAGCAACCATCATCTGCAATGGGGATAAACTAGAAGCCTTCCCAATAAGATCAGGAGTGAAACAAGGGTGCCCATTATCACCTCTATTATTTAACATTGTACTAGAAACACTAGCAGTAGCAATTAGAGAAGAAAAAGAAAATGAAGGTATTAAGATAGGCAATGAGGAGACCAAGCTATCACTCTTTGCAGATGATATGATGGTCTACTTAAAGAATCCTAGAGAATCAAATAAAAAGCTAGTAGAAATAATCAGCAACTTTAGCAAAGTTGCAGGATACAAAATAAACCCACATAAGTCATCAGCATTTTTATATATTTCCAACACATCTCTGCAGCAAAAATTAGAAAGAGAAATTCCATTTAAAATCACCCTGGACAATATAAAATATGTAGGAATATATCTGCTGAGACAAACACAGGAACTATATGAACACAACTGCAAAACACTCTCCACACAATTAAAATTATATCTAAACAATTGGAAAAACATCAATTTCTCATGGGTAGGAAGAGCTAACATAATAAAAATGACAATCCTACCCAAATTAATTTACTTATTTAGTGCCATATCCAGTGAACTACCAAAAATTATTTTTACTGAATTAGAAAAAAACATAACAAATTTTATTTGGAAGAACAAAAGATCAAGTATATCCAGGGAAATCATGAAAAAAAAATGCGAAGGAAGGTGGCCTTGCAGTCCAAAACTCTAACTATAGTATAAAGCAGTAGTCATCAAAACAATTTAGTACTGGCTAAGAGACAGAAAGTAGGATCAGTGGAATAGACTAAGGGTAAGTGACCTCAGCAATACAGTCTATGATAAACACAAATATCTCAGCTTTGGGGACCCAAATCCACTATTTGATAAAAACTGCTGGGAAAATTGGAAGACAGTATGGGAGAGATTAGGTTCAGATCAACTTCTCACACCCTACACCAAGACAAACTCAAAATGGGTGAATGACCTGAATATAAAGAAGGAAACTATAAGCAAATTAGGTGAACACAGAATAGTATACATGTCAGATCATTGGGAAAGGAAAGATTTTAAAACCAAGCTAGAGCTAGAAAAAAATTACAAAATGTAAAATAAATAATTTTGATTACAATAAATTAAAAAGTTTTTGTATGAACAACACCAAAGCAGCCAAATTTGGAAGGGAAGCAACAAATTGGGAAACAGTCTTCATAACAAAAACCTCTGACAAAGGTCTAATTACTCAAATTTATAAAGAACTAAATCAATCGTACAAAAAATCAAGCCATGGTAAATGGGCAAAGGACATGAATAGGCTATTTTTCGTTAAAGAAATCAAAAGTATTAATAAGCACATGAAAAAAGTGTTCTAAATCTCTTATAATCAGAGAAATGCAAATCAAAACAACTCTGAGGTATCACCTCACACCTAGCAGATTGGCTGAAATGACAACAATGGAAAGTAATTAATTCTGGAGGGGATGTAGCAAAGTTGGGACATTAATGCAATGCTGGTGGAATTGTGAATTGATCCAAGCATTCTGGTGGGCAATTTGGAATTATGCCCAAAGGGCGATAAAAGACTCTCTGCCGTTTGATCCAGCCATAGCACTTCTGGGTTTGTACCCCAAAGAGATAATGGACAAAAAGACTTGTACATGAATATTCATAGCTGCTCTTTTTGTGGTGGCAAAAAAATTGGAAAATGAGGGGATGCCCTTCAATTGGGGAATGGCTGAACAAATTGTGGTATCTGTTGGTTATGGAATACTATTGTGCTCAACAGAATAATCAACTGGAGGAATTCCATGGGAACTGGAATGACCTCCAGGAAATGATGCAGAGGGAAAGGAACTGAACCAGGAGACCATTGTACACAGAGACTGATACACTGTGGTAAAACTGAATGTAATGAACTTCTCCATTAGTGGCAATGCAGTGATCCTGAACAACCTGGAGGGATCTATGAAAAAGAACACTATCCACATTCAAAGGAAAAACTGTGGGGTAGAAACACAGAAGAAAAACAACTTCTTGATGACATGGGTCAAGGGGATATGATTGGGGATGTAGACTCTAAATGATCATCCTAGTGCAAACACCAACAACATGGAAATAGATTTTGATCAAGGACACAAGTAATACCCAGTGGAATTGTGCATCCATCAACTATGGGAAGGGTGGGGGGAGGGAAGGGAGGGAAAGAATATGATTCTTGTAACCAAGGAATAATGTTCTAAATTGATGAAATAAATAACTTACAAAATATTTTCTATCCTTATTCATAGAAATTGATTTTCATGCTTTTCAAAGAATATAGCTATTGCATATTTCAATTCTTGTGCTCTGTCTAAACTCTTTATAATTTTTCATCTCTCTATGACCTTGAGTTTCACTTGAGGAAATCCATTTCCAAACCTCCAATACTAGCTAGCTAGCAACTACTCTATGGCTACCAGGAGATCAGATTTCAGGGAAATAGGAATATTCATGTTCTTTGGATTCAACACGGTTCTGTCCTAGGATGAGCAGGCTTGAGGATAATTTGACATAACTCAATCAAGAAGCATTCTCCAATTCTCCACCAGATGTTGTCACAACATCTTGTGCAAAGTTCAACTTAACTTTGGGAGAGGGCACACATTTTATCCATAAATTATGTTTCTTGGAAGGACACCAACAAATGAGCCTGAAAAGAGTTCATTAGAAGGAAAAATGTCTTAATACAACAATATTTGGTTTGCTCTTAATTCCATAGAGATTTAGGAGTTTCCAAAATAGCTCAGTCAGCTGTTACAAAAAAATAAGTACACTAAGAGGTAGCTGGAAATAGTTTTATTATTTTATCAATAAAGAAATGCAAACACAAAAGGCTCTATTCTCCCCGAGTTGTCACACTACAGTAGCAAATAAGAGCTATAGAAATGCATTGAATCTTTAAGACCAATACTCATTTTTTATTACCAAATAAGGCCAGAGCTACCCAAGTCATCATTAGGCATGATTTGTTGTAGCCACTTTATAGATGGGAGAGGCAATCAGATCAATAATAGGTGCTAATCAACTTTAAGTGCAGTAAGGGGTAGCTAGGTGGCTCGGTGGATTGATAGCCAGACCTAGAAATAGGAGATCCAGGTTCAAATCTGGCCTCAAACACTTCCTAGGTTTGTGACCCTGGGCAAGTCACTTAATCTCCATGGCCTAAGCTTTTTTGCCTTGGAATCAATGCAAAGTATTGATTCTACAGTGGAAGATAAGGGTTATAAAAACAAAAAAGATTGCAAGACAAGGTTAGTTCCCTGGATTCACATAGTCCACAGTCATATTCTTCTAGATTAGAATTCATATTTTAAAGATTTAGTTAATCCTTTTCAGGCACAATTAATGCGACAGAAGCAGTTATCAGTAGAAATACTGAAGGCCTTTTCACTTGAAAACTTTTCATAGATCAGAAAATCTTGAACATAGACTTAGGTCACTAGCAGTGTTACTGCCTCTGTTCCATTTCCTGCTATGAATAGATCTTCACTGACTTTGATACTACCCTTTATGTCTGAATCTCTAGTTGGAAACTTTTATTCAATCTCTCTACCTTCTTTCTAGATAGATATCTCCAATACAACATAGGCATACCTCTAAAATTATATACAAGCTTGAGTGGCCTGTGACTTTCAAAGTGATTTAGGATATTTGGCATGAAGCCCTCATTCTTTAGTAAAGATATTTTCTCAATAGTTTCCATGAATGTGATTTAGGATCAACGCCACTCCCCAAAGATACTGCTTAACATGTTTTCTAGTTCTACTATTTATATCTCCAGTAAAAAATATCTTCCTCATCTCCAAAACTTGCTTTTAACCATTTTGATACCTTGATTTTCTCTGGATACTTTTAATTTTGTGCTAAGAATCTCTATTTCATAATATTTCATATAAATGAAAGTTGTTACAGTGTTTTAAAGAGGATTTCGACAAATGTTTTGGCAGCTATAGAATTGTTTTGACCTTAAATTCCTGTATTTCTCAGTTCTCTCCTAAGTCCCCACTTCTGCAAGGGCCACTCTCTCTTCTCTTTCCTATCATGATCCCTTGGTGAACCAGTTTACCTCTGCACTGTCCTTTACTCAGCCCCTCATCCTATGGATCAGACCTTCCAAACTCCAACCTTGTATTGCTCCAACAATGCACTGCCTTCAATCTCATTCACATGCTGCTGAACCAAACTGGAGAAAATTATGAAGCTATACTAACTTCATCCATTTTGATTTTTCACATTATTTATCTCAACTTAGCCCTCTCTGAAGCAGGAGAATGCCTTTATATGCCCCTAATGAATTTATTTTACTATTTACTGCAATAGCTAATGGAAACTTTTTCATTTCTCTGTAAGCCTGCTTTCCCTTTTGGTTGAAGACCTTTCACTTAAAAAATAAAAGTTGAGAAAATTCATAGAGACTTCCTTCTCCTAATTTTATCCTCTCGAAATACTCAGATATCTTTCCTTACTGTTTCGTCTTTCACTCTTGATTTCCCCAAAGACGTAGCTCTTCTCCTTTCTAAGGCAACTTCCTCTACCTATAATTTTGATCCTATTCAGATTTGCCTTTCTCTAGTAGACTGTCCCTTCTGTGATCTTCACTTTCTCACTCATTTTCAATCTCATTTTTGTTAGCTACTTCTTTGCTATTCACCAGGCACTTTCTATCATCTTGAAAAATAATCTCTCATTTGATATGTTTTTCTCTGATAGAGATCATACTATATCTCCTTTTTCATGGCTTGACCTCTTATGAAAATCATCTACAATTATTTTTTTAATTATAATTAAATAATGAATTCCTATCCCTGAAGTTTAGATGTTTACTTTTGTCAAACATAAGGTTTCTATAATCTTTTAAAACTCTTTAGTGTATGTTTATGTTCCACTTACATATTTTTTCTATTTCTTAGCCAATGCCAGATAGTTCTGATAATTACTGCTTTTAATACAGTTTAAAATCTGGTACTTTTAGACCTCCTGAGTAAGAGGAAAGGCAGAATCAAGATGGCGGTGTAGTAGCAGGAAAATCTTGGAGGCACTCTGAATTTCCTTCTCAAACCCATCTTACAAAGTATCTCAAAAGGACAAAAGTCAAAAGCAAACAAGTAAAAGGGCTCTTCCACGGGATACAGCCTGAAAAATAGTCAGTGAGAGGAGATTCCCATGCTATAAGGGGGCAAAACTGCATACAGAAAAGAGTAGGCTGACCACCCATTCCTGCCACCTACCTGCCAGAGGCAGAGTCAGGGCCAGGGAAATTTCTAACTCCTCATGGGCTAGCTAAAAGCATCACAAACTCACCCTGAGGGCTGCAACAGGCCTGGGCAGTGAGACTTGAGACTTAATAGCACAGAGTTGGATCTGGACAGCAGAGCCAATTATTTAAATCTGACTTTATTCATATAAAAGTCTTTTATAATTATGTTTATGTCATTCCTGGGGTTGTCTTGGAATAAATGCTCCTAAGGATTTTATTCTATCTATAGTTTTCTTAAATAAATGATCTTTTATAGGACATTGTTGGTGATGATTTTTGTGGGATTATTTTATATTCTCCTTAGCTAAAACTATTGATGGTTCCAACTAATTTTTTAGTTGAAACACTAGAATTTCATATATTTTTATGTATATATATATAATCATATTGCCTGTGAAAACAGATAGCTTTAATACCTCTTTGCCCATTTTGTTCCTTCAATTTATTTTTCTTCTCATTGTTTTTGCTAGCATTTCTAACACAATACTAAATATTGGTGATTATGAGCATCCTTGTTTCACTCCTGATCTTATGAGGAAGGTTTTTATCTTATTCCCATTACAAATGTTTGCTGATAATTTTAAGAAAATACTTGTTATTTTAAGGAAAATCCATTTATACCCATGCTTTCAAATATTTTTAGTAGGGATTGGTGTTGGGTTTTGTCAATAACTTTTTTCCGTACCTATTAATTAACATAATCTTATGATTTTTGTTATTCTTTTGCTGATTTAATCAATTATATTAATAGTTTTCTTTATGTTAAACTATCCTTGAACACATGGCATTAAACCTGTTTGTTCATAATGTAAACATTAAATTATATCCCTAATAATAAAAATATTATAATTTATGAGGTTTATTAAGGATCTTTAGAAATCAAGTAATAAAGAAGATACAAAATAATAAAAAACAAACAAACATGTGCTGATGGCTGATTAGCCCATTTAAAAATCCCCACACTTGCTTACCACTATACTTGCTACATCATTGCAAAGGAAGAGAACCTGGGAGACGTTACTGCCAGTTAAATAACAATAATGTGATCTCACCAATGTGGAGACTCAGGAGAAATTATAAGGAATTCTGGGAAATACCAAGGACTCCTGGGGAATGTAGTCTAGGGTTCAAAATCTCCATTTATACAATAATGAATAATCTTCATGATATATTATTGTAATCTCCTGGCTAATGTTTTATTGAGGATTTTTGCATCTATATTCATTAATGAAATTGGCCTATAATTTTCTTTCTCTGTTTTTGCCCTTCCTAGCTTAAATATCATCACCATATTTTGTTTCATAAAATGAGTTTTAAAGACTCCATCAGTTATCCTACCTAATTATTTAATATGAGAATTAGATAATCTTTAAATATTTGGTGAAATTATCTTATAAATCCATATGGTCCTTAGGGTTTTTTTTTTAGGAAGTTCATTTCAAGTCTATTCAATTTCTTTTTCTAAAATTGATTTTAGTCCAGGAAATTTATATTTTTTGTAAGTATTCTTCCACTTCACTTAAATTGTCAAATTTGTTGGCATAGAATTGGGAAAATAATTCCTAGTAATTGCTTTGATTTCTTCTTCACTATTGGTAAATTCATCCCTTTCATTTATAATTGGCATTTCCCTTCCTCTCTTTTCATTCTCTTTTTAACTCTCTTCAGCCTAGCTTTTGACCCCATAATTCAATTTTAATTGCTCTCTCCAATATTATTGATGATTTCTTACTTTCCAAATCTAATGGTTTTCTCTCAATTCTCACCCTTCTTGATTCCTCCTTAACCTTTCATACTGAAGATCACCCTTTTTCTACCATACCACAATGCCTTTCCAATAAGCAACAGGGAACAACTACATATATTTGAGTGGAAGAGTGACACGACCAATTTGGTGTAAATAGAAGACTGGAGGTAGCTAGGTGGCTCAGTAGTTTGAGAGCCATGCCTAGGGACAATAGGTCCTGGGTTCAAATTTGACTTCAAAAACTTCATAGCTGTGTGACCCTGGACTTTTACCTCACTGCCTAGTCCTTACTGCTTTTCTGCCTTGGAACCAATATGTAGTATTATTTCTAAGGTAGAAAGTAAGATTTTAATAAATAAATGAAAGGTCATTCTGGTAATTGTATTGAAAAACGAGAAAAGGAAATTCAAAAAAGTAGACATTGCAAAATCCCAGGAAGATGATAATAATGACTTTTACTAATGAAGAGGCTTTAGTGTATTTTTGAACCCCATTATTCCCACACTGTTCTAGATAATATATAATTCCATCTTCTGGGGTTTGGGAAGATTGCTTGATGAGTAGCAGGAAACTGATCTTCAGGGTGATCAGAAAGCCACGTAATTTATATCAGAAATTGGATCAACCATATCTGTTAGATATACTGTCGCCTAAGTTCATTAAACCTGCTGCTGAACTGAGGCACTTTACTTATTATATATGTGTAGCCTTGAAAATTCAATGAATCTTCTTTTTAAGCATTGGACTTGCCTTGCCAGAATGAAATGATGGAGCAAACTGGAATCTTGTTATCCAAAAGCTATTATAACCTGCTCACAAAGCCAACCAGGTGATTAGGTCTCTCAAATGCTACTGTATTGTTATATTCAATATTCTAAGTGCCTAACTGTGTGTACAGGGGAAAAAGGACAGACAGACCACCAGAACACCATGCTACACAATCCAATAGTTTAGGAGTAATATGGTCCAGCCAAACTAGTCTTCTTCATGGCCAACATTAAACCTCTCTTTTCCATGCTTCTGCACTGGCTAAGCCTTCTGTGCCTGCAATGCTCCCACTCCTTATATCTGGCTCTTAGAATTCATCATGTCATTCAACAATTGTTTTTTCATTCCACTTTTTACTTAAAATATGTGTTTATCCTTTTATCTGCTATTACCTTCAACTCAAAATTATCTGATGTCTATTTGCATGAAGTAAATATTCAGCCTCAGACACTAACCATGAGATACTGGATAAACACTTAACTTCTGTGTGTCTCAGTTTCCTCATATGTAAAATGGAGGTGCTAATAACCAACCCCTATCTCCCAGGGATATTATGAAGATCTAATAAGACCATATTTATAAAGACCTTAGCATAATGCCTGCCTGTCACATAGGAGGCATTTAACAAATGCTTATTAGCTTCCACCCCTTCTCCAATCTGTCCATCTTGTATAGAACAAGAAAAGAATTTATAACCATCCATATGCACGTACCCATTGGATAGTAGGGGTACCCAAGCATACCCTAATGTTTCAAAAATTGTCATATTGGCTTTTAATTTTTATGTTTTTATTTTTAAGTAAATTAATTTTAAAAAGTTAAATTCTACTTTCTTGTGTTTGATCAAATTAAAAATAAGGTTTTTTACTACTATTTGTTAAATCTTTACCTTAAAAAATAAATCATCTGTGTGAAATGACCTGCCTAAGTTCACAACATTATTGTACCCAGGATTCAAAGTCAGGTCATCTGATTCCCAAATTAATATTTTTCTTTCTCTCTAATGTGCCCTAACCCAATACTGCAATTCAGTAGGAATAGTAGGCCAAGAAAACAATGAACAAAAACCTATTACTTAATCACCAGATACAATATCTTTGGTTTAAGATTCATAAAGCTCCCTACAACATTACTCACCCCAGAGTTAGTTACTAGAAAGGTAGAGGGACCAGGTGGAAGCTGTTTCCTTTCCCCTCTCCACTGTGCCTAATGACATTTTTTCACTTCCCCTGCCCCTCTGCCCAGCAACCCAATGGGAATGCTCAGGAGGTAAGGTGGGCATCTCACAGGTGGCAGAGCTACAGGGGAGCAGAATACTGGGGTCCCTCCCCTCCCCATCTACACTCACTGAGAACAATCCTCACTTCACCCACTCCTCTGCCTAGCAACCCAATGGGAAAGCTTCCTTCCTCACCTGTGTGGAGTAAGGAGATGGGCAGGGCATACCCAGCACTTGGTGGTGGTGGTGGTGGTGGTGGGGCACAGAAGTCTTTCTCTAAAAGGTTTGCCATCACTGCTTTAAGCTCTCAAGGCTTTTATCTCAGAAGCTTGATAGATTCAAGGAACAGAGAAAGTTGATGTGCATCTATTGCAACACCAATTTAGCCTGGGTCAGTGTTGTCTTTCATTACCAAGCTGATTGCAGGGTGATGAATACTTTGAATTCCTCTGAAAGACTATTATGCAGAGAGGCTGTTGCATTATTAGATAGAATTCTCAACCTGATAATGACCCTTGGAGTACCAGAGTTAGCTGAGTATATTAGACATTTTTCCCTTGCTGTAATATAACAACAATAACACTAATAATAAAATAATAATTGCAAAAATTAATAGTACTTTAAAGTCTGTAGAGCACTTTACAACTATGACTTGATTTTATCTTCATAAAAACCTAGGACTTAAGTGTTATTATTATCTCTGTTTTATAGATGATAAAAATGAGGCAGGCAGTGTTTAGGTGATTTCCCCATGGTCACAACGTAATTGTCTGAGACAAATCTGGACTTCGATATCCTCACTCCATATCTAGAACTCTTGCCTTTTTGCCATCTAAATTTCTCTAAGAATATAGTATTTTTTTTGGATAGGGCTTTGCTGTAATAATTTTGCTTCTCTCTATTGATTCCTAAATTTGTATTATAAAACTTACTGAAGCATATGATATCTATTTTATCTGGATCCAGCATTTTCCTGTTAAAATATCATTAAGAATGTAAGCTTTTTCATTTGTTAGTGGTTTCTTCTTATATTCAAAGAAACATTTCTCTTATTTTCTTAATTTCCGGCTTTATGTGTCTTGTAGCTCATTGTGATTTCTAGTTGTAAGAATTTCATTTCTCAATGTTTATGTCTTACTAGCAGTTCTTAACTACTTCATGCATTTTCAGGGTCTCTGAGTTTACTTCTAGTTTTCCTTCCTTCCTGAATTAGTAAGACTCTCCTTTGTGTTTGTTCAACAATATGATTTTCAAGACTGCAGACACCCTTATCCATATTAAAGAAACTTAATTTTAAAGGGATTTTGGTTCAGAAACAGGTCCTGTCTTGCACTAGATGGAGTTGAATTCAAAGGTTATTTAGACTTCCTCTAAAATTCTAAAAATATTAATAAAACACACTTCTTGTCTCAAATATAATAATGAATCATGCACAGAAGAAGCCAAGGAAAAAGATATGTGCCTTATGGTCAAAGAAAATTTTGGCTAATGTCAGCAAGGAGGAAAAGGATAATCTTAAACATGAAGTGGTTAGGTGAATTCCCTAAATATATTTTTTAAAAAGAAAGAAAACTTGGATAGATTTGAAGAAGTGCAAATATTTTCTCTCCTTCTTTTCCCATCTTGATGCCATGGTGCCTAGCTGAAATTTACCTTGTTTTAAGTTACCACAGTTATCCTAGGAACTCAAGGCACCAGAAAAACAAACATGTTGTCTTAGTGGAGTTTTTCTATCTTTTGTGATTCCATAACAATGGGAGATGGTGTGTGTGTGTGTGTGTGTGTGTTAAGAAGCACATAATGGGTAACTTAAGACAGCTTGTGCTTTAGACAATTAGACATGCATTAGAATTAAAAGTATCCCAAGTCAATCTTCAAAAAGAACTTTCTTGTCTTCCACACACACCATTTAAAAACTGTTCTTAGTGGCTTATTTTTTTCAACAACAAAAAATTGAAAGATTTTCATACTTTGATTGTGTCTTGGAGAAACCATCTGGTACAAAACTATAAAATTTATTGAAAAAAAACCCCAGCATTCCCCCAGACATACTTGGATATTTTACTAACTTAATGTCAAATGTCTGAATGGTTTAAATATTTGGATAAATTGACATATTTTCATCTAGATGCCTAGTCCCATATAGACACTTCTTTAGTAAAGGAAGGCACAATGACTTCAATCAGTCAGTCAAACTAGTACTTAATTACTATGTGTTAAGCTCTGTATAAACTCTGTGGAATAAGAGCAAAAAGAGAAAAATAATCCCTGCCCTCACTGATCTTACATTTTAATGGATAACAATGCAAGGATACTAGTGTACTTGAATACATAGGGGTTTTTCCCAGTTGGAGAAATCTTTTGGTACTAAAGAGCATAAGCAAAAGTTAAAATGGAAGAGTACAGAGTAGTAGTACAATTAGCTCACCAACAAAACATTTCCAAACACATCCAGAAAATGTACCAGGCTGAATCCTAGTGGACAAATCCAAGATAAAATCACAGTAATTTTTTCCAGATCAGTTAGGCAAAGGGAGATAGGCAGGTATGTCTGTGAACATGGGACAGGGTCAGGAGCCCTGGGAGATGAGCATATAGGTGAAAGGAAAAGCTACATCAGTATAAGCAGAGTTGCCAAATCCTCACCAGTTTTCCCATATCATTAACAGGTAATTTTAATGCCCATTTTCTAGTTCTAAGCAACAAATTCAGGGCCAATTTTCAAGAAGACCTTTATGGAGGCGTTTTGAGTAGAAAGGTAAAAATAATTAAGAATAGTAATCTTAGAGAAGGTAATACAAAGGAGAAGTGTGTTAAACATTTTCAAGCATTTGAAATACAAGATGAAGCAGGTATTAAACTTGTTCTTTTTTGATGCCAAGAGGGAGAATCAGGGGCAATGGACAGAAGTTATAAAGAAATATGTCAATGTCAGAGAAATGAATGAAAACTCTTTAACAACTTAAAAAAAAGAAGTAGTTGGCTCGCTTTCATTTGTAGTCTCCAAATAAGATAGATGATCACATATAAGTCAGGTTATAATTGAGATTCCTTTTTTGGAGATAGTCTATTCAGTGGTTATCAAAATTTTTTCTAGGCACCCCTGGGGGTCCCTGTGACTCTTTCATGGGATGCACAAGGTCAAAATTATTTTTCATAACATTAAGATGTTTTCAACTTTAACATTATGATAATTATCAATAGATACAATCCATACAGACACAAACTCTTTGGGAAGTAGTCCTCAGTAACTTTAAGAGTATAAAATGGTCTAATGATTAAAAAGCTTAAGAAGCACAAGATCAAATGAATTGAGATTTCTTCTCATTCTAAAATTCCATGATTCTCTAACTTGTATGCAGAAGGAAGTGGGAGGATTGGGAGTAAGAGAACAAAACAGGGAATAGGGAAGGTTTAGGTTTGATTGATGATCTCTTTGGAAACTATGCTGGGTGGGAATTGGACTTAGTAAAGTATAAAAATATTAGGCAGGAGCTTGAGTCCTGGAAACAGAATCTGTACTTTGTATACCTCTGACATCCAATCCAGAGAGCACCTTTCTCTTGCCTTTCCTGATTTATATATATATATATTTTTTTTTTATTTTTTTTTTGCCATACCTAGAATTTTACAGGACCCTGGAATAAAGGAATTTTGGTGAAGGCTTCTTGAGTACAGTTGACCTCCCTTGAATTGTCAGGGACTCTTTCCCTACCCGATTGGTCTATATCAGCCAGCATTTCTCAAAACCATGGACTCCCCAGGGAAAACAGTACAAGTGCCAGTTTGAATTGTTCTTTTGTGATCTTGATAAATTCATCACGTTTTCCAGTCACTCATTTTGAAAGAATTTTTTGTATTGTTAAAACATAGTTTGGAATGTAACAGGGGATTAAGATCATCCCAATTTATTTAGGAATTGCCTATGTTTTCATATGAAGTTCAGCATATGCCCTGGGGTAGTATCTATTCCTCATAATGATACATTTGGCTATAACTATTCAATTTAAGCCACATCTTAAGAAATAAGAACCACAAGAACACCATTTTATAGTACATGATTATTATATTGTGTTTTTATCCATCTGAGAATATTTGCATAGTTTCTCAAAGTATGTTTCGTTGAATTCAATACAAGCATTGGTTAAGTGTGTGCAATGTTTCCAGGAATTCATGCAGAAATAAAAAACAAAACCCAACCCACTCCACTAGCCGTTCCTGCCTCCAAGGAACTTACATTCTATTAAAGATGAACAATAAGGATATCATCAAGGAAATGTAAAATATATACAATTTAGATCTAACTTGAGAGAATCAAGAAAATCTTCTAGTAGAATGTGGCTTTTTTAACTGAGCCTGGAAAGATGTTGGAGATTAAAAGAGTTAGAAATGAGGAGGTAAAATGTTTCTTGTATGATGGGGGAGGAAAGCAGCCTGTGCAAAAAGCATGAAGATTGGCAATGGAATACTAGGTAAATAAAATAGCAAAGAACCCAGCTTGGACAGAATGGAAAATGGATAAAGGTTTTTGATGTCCAAAACTCAACTTATTAATTTTCTCCCCAAACACTCTTCTCTTTCTAACTTGACTATTATTGTCAAGGGTACAACTGTCCTCTGTCACCTAGATTTGAAACATAGGTATCATCCTCAACTCTCAAATATCTTCTTTTTTCTTTTAAAAACTCTACTTTTCATTTTAGAATCAATATGGTGTATTCCAAGGTGAAAGAATGGTAAGAGCTAAGCAAAGAGTTGTAATTTTTGCCCTGGGTCACACAGCTAGGAAGTGTCTGAGGCCAGATTTCAACCCAGGATCTTCCATCCCTAAGCCTGGATCTCTATCTACTGAGCCACCTAGCTGCCTCCTTTTCAATCTCTTTTACCTCCAAGGTTTCTTCCCACTTCTATACATTCTCCATTCAGTTGTCAAAATGATCTTCTTGAAATACAAGTCTGGCCAAGTCTACTCCTTGCCCTGCCTCTCCCACTATTTGATAAATTTCAGTGGCTCCTTATTACCTCCTGGATCAAATATAAAAGCTTCTGTCTTTTAAAGCCCTTCATAGTCTTGCTTTTTCTCTTGCACCTTACTACTTTCCCATTCCCAGTATAAACCAGTGAAATTGGGCTTGAGGTTTCTAGCATATGTAGCTCCATCTTCCAATGCTATGCATTTTTACTGGTTTTCTCCCAAGCCTAGAATTCTCTTTGTAGTCTCCACCTCCTTGCTTGCTTTGCTTCCTTAAAATTCCAACTAAATTCCCACTTTCTTTGAGAAGCTTTCCCAATTACACTTGATGCTAATGCCTTCCCTTTGTTTATTAGTCCCAATTTATCCTGGATTTATCTTGTTCATACACCATTATTTGCATGTTGTCTCTCCTATTAGAATGTGAGTTCCTTGTAAGCATTAATTTTTTTTGGTAACTTCAGAGTGTTGCACATAACCTGATTCTCAGTAGGTACTTAATAAACACTAATTCATGGATTAATTAATTGATTGATAATATGAAATTAGTTTACAACAAATCTTGGTTGGAGACAGATGATGAAGGGCCTGAAAGACCAAGGAAAAATAGATGCTTTATCTTAAGTTAACAAGAATCTGCTGAACCATCTTGAGAAGTAATAGAAATCTGTGCTTTTGAAAAATCCATTTTCTACCATATGAAGGGTAGACTGGGAAGAGTGGAAATTTGAGAGAGAGAGATCAATTATTTATGGCATATACATAATTTTCTTCACCTGATCTGAAGGCTACTTCAACATTTTTAAGTGATCATGAAAAGTTTTACAATATCTTATATGCTTTTTAGGTGTCCCTCCTGTCCATTTTATATACTAAATGGTCCAAATTGTTTAGTCCTTTTTAAAGGCATTATCAGATTATGAAAGTTGATTTGCTACCTTTCAGAAAAAATTGGCTAGTCCCTATGAGTTCTTTGGTATAGAAGAAGCTATCTATACTAGAGGTATCTATGACTATTTGATTACAGGTGGATTTCACTGGCAGCATTAGTAGGCAGCATATTTTGTCCTCTTCACAGCAGGACAAATATAGTAATAATGAGTATTCTCTAGATTTTCGTCTGGAAAAGATTTATAATAGTCCTCATTTTCTCCCTGCTCATTAAAAAAAAAAAAACAACCAACCCTTATCTTCCATCTTAGAAGAAACTAATATATATTCTTCCAGTATCATCCTTCATATAAAGATGTTGAAAAATTACTTCAGGCCTTTCTGAAAGAATGTGAGAGAAATAACATCATCTCTCAGGTTAACAAAGCCTAAGGACACAATGCAGTACATAGGTCAACTCAAGATCCTCATTAGGACTATAATGTTCCTGTACTATGCTTACAATTAAACAATGCTAGGGAAGCCATTCTCAAGATAATGCAAGAATGTGCTAAAAGACCAGATGTTTGGACAAAATTTGACCACCTTACACAATCTGATGATGAAACCCCCTTCTAATTTAAGTATTGGCTCATTGAGCTGGGAGGTCAGTACCTGGATCTGGACCTTTCTACTGAAAGAGATATCAGACAAATACAGCATCAATTTGTTAATAATTCTTGCAGGGTGGTCCAAGACTACTTTAAAACACATTGTCCAAAATGGTCAGAGATGGATCTGGAAGAGTTGAGAAGGAGTGCTGTGTATGTCTCAAACGGACATGCAGAAAAAACTGAAGAAACTAATGATCTATTGGACTCGATACAATACAAAAGGACCTGAAATCTTTACATGATAAAATAGATAAACAGGAAAGAGGGCATGATAATACACTAATATCACTTGCCCCTCTCTGAGAATCTAATTCAATTTTTGACTTGCCACTTCTGTGAGAAGAAGGCCTACGTAATGATGAATTATATAAATCTATTCTAAGCAATCGGGAATAATACATACTGGAATACTAATAATACTAATAATGATTTCAGGACCAACAATTACAGAAACAATAATTTCAGGAGCAGTAACTCTCAGAATAATAATAAGGATACTTTCAGGGATCTCAATTTCAGGAATGATAATTCTGGGAACATAAATCAGGCAGATAACTCAAACCAAATGACCTCACAACAATATCTCTTAAGTGGAACTTATTCACAAACTACTCAGGATGCTATTGCCCCTCCATGTGGGGCAGAAGGTGGTGCCACTTAAACTCTATTGCTTTTGTTGTTTTGTTGCTTTTAATCTTTTTCAGTTTTGTTTCCCCTTAAACATAGCAAAAGAAGAAGAACCTGTCTACTCCCTTAATTGATTTTGTCATCCTGTATTTGACTCTTATCTTTATTTGTGCCTTTATGGAAGTCCATAACAACTTGCATCAATAATTTGGAAAACTTGTATTTTGTGAATTTTGAATATTTGTATTTTCTTTACACCTATATTACCTCACAGAAAAAAAAAAACAAAAAAATTGTGTTAGTGACCTGTATTAATGACCTGTATTGACTTGATTTGTATTTTGTGACTTTTTTGTGAAAATTGTTGTATTTTCATTAATTGGTTATACCTCATTTACACTCACACAGTGGACCGTGGCTAAGGTAAGAGAAAATGCATCAAGATTCTTGGGTAAGAACCTTTGTATTCAACCCTCCTTAAGTGCAATGGATTTTAAGATATTTTTGGATTGTCACTGATTATAGGAGATATATATACTTTTGAATTTTAGCACATTTATTATAACTGCATGTGTAATTAAAATTTCCTAAGCACATGTCATCTACCTAAATTGAAAGATTCTAGATTATTACACTAGTGTAGGCTTACTATGTCTATTAGTTATAATTGTAACTGCCTGTCCCCAAGGCTACTAAACCTACTAAAACTACCATTAGTATTTAAATATTATGGGGCTTAGTATATATGTCTGATATGAAGAAATGGGAACAAAAATGTAGCACAGACCTGATCTACATAATGACAAAGAAGCATAGATATCTACATAGTGCCACAGAAGCATGTATTAAATCTGAATGGTGCCAAAAGAGCACACAGGTCAAAAAGAGAAACCAATACTGCTAGGATTGCTGAGATGTGTTGAAACTTCTATGCCGAAAAAAAAAAAAAGGACTTGAACCTAATGTGAGACTTGAGGTTGTGGCACTTAACATATGTTAAGATGCAGGACTCCTTGTACCACACTCGTGAAATTTATATCAAGTACATAACAATTGACTCTCCTGGCTCCATATTCTATCCTTGAGAAGAAAAAAAATGAAAGAAGAAATATATCAGACCAAGGAATAAAATTCTAAAATTTTTCTTAACTTCTTGCTGTGGTGGTTGACTGTAGTTGTGCCTGCTGAGTTGGTAAGTGCATGATGTTGGAAATGGAATATTTTAATTGAGCATTATTCAGAGTCCTGTTGTAATTTCTTATTTAGAATTTTTCCATATAAAATTTAGGATTGGATGTTTAGAAATTTCATCCAATAGTCATTTGACTTTTTTGTGCTATTTTTTTCTGATGAATTTAATGTGCAGTGATTCATATGCCTCATGCCTCAGACATGTTTCCCTGTGTGATTTCAATGTTTCTTGATATCCTGCTCAGAGGGGGATGTGTTTTTTATTTCATATGAAAAAAGAGTTTAAGTTATTTTAGGGAAAGAAATTTGCTGCCTCTCAGAATCCAAATGGAGATGCCCATGGAGACTGCATGGAGACTGCACACTACTCTAAGAGATCCTGAGAGAAAACCTAGATGCACAAAACTAAAATTTGGGGGGGGGTTAAAAATTTCACTTCTTTTTGGTTAAAAATTCATTTGTTTTTGTCAAAAATTGATTTGTTTTCTATATGTAGATAGATAGATAGATAGATAGATAGATAGATAGATGTGAAGAAAGGAACTTCCCCCTAATTTCATTGTAAAAAGGGCCAAATATTTAATTTTATTTTGTTGTAAAAAAATTGTTGCCATTTCCCCCTTGCATTGATGTATATACCCTTTATTTTATTGTGATTATAAACTTATTTATGTTTGTTTTGATCCATTGGGGAGACTGGTCTACCAAAGGATCACAGGGGAACTGTATATTTTAAAATGTCTCTGAACCCTGACAGAATACATCTCCCAGGACTCTCTACCCTGACTTCTTCAATAGGCAATGGGGGTTAATTGACTTGCCCAGGTTCACATAGCTAGGAAGTTTCTGAGGCCCAATTTGAATCTAGGACCTCCTATCTCTAGGCCTGGCTCTCAATCCACTGAGCCACCCAGCTGCCCCTTTCTCCCTATTCTTGCAATGTCTACCTCTAATTTTCTTAACTGTTAGTTTTCACTCTCAAAAATAGCAGTCATCATTAGCTAGCATTGATTTAGTGATCATCTAGAAGCAGATGACTCCAAAAATCTTGTTTTATCTAGTTCAAAACTCCTCCCTGAATTCTGATTCAGCATTTTCAACTGTTCCTTGGTCATTTCCACCTGGATATCCTAGAGACATCTCAGATTCAAAATCCTAAAGACAGAACTTAAATTTCCTTTAAGAGAAATACAACCTGTCCTCCAAACTTTCTCTTTTTTAATTGAAATACTAAGCTTTTAATCCCTTGGATTCATAGCCTTGAAATCCATCTTGATTCTTCCTTCTTGCTGAACCCCTATGTCCTATAAATTACTAAGTATTTTTGATCCTACCTCTACAAAATCATTTTGTTACCTTCTGTTCACTCCTATAGCTTCCAGTCTTACTTAGGGCTATTTGTTTTTCAACCAGGCTCCTGTGATATCTTGTTTACTCTCCCTAATTCTATTATCTGCTCTCTGTAATTCATTCCCTTATACAGCTAGAACACTGCAAAATTCAGATTTGCCTATGTCATTGTTCTATTAAAAAACAAAATGAATGGCTTCTTATATTCCCTGCAATGAAATACAAAATTCTCAGCATAGTATTTACAGCATTATATAGTATGGCTCTTCTCTACCTTTTCCAGTATTATTTCCAAATTCCCTATCATTCCCATTCACTCATTATTCCAGTTGAGGTAGCCCATTTATAATTCCCTTTAATTTCTTACCTTTGTATCTTTGTATGAGTGACCTTCTCTGTCTGGAATGCTTACTCTCTTCCCCTTAAGCTCTGAGAATCCTTAGCTTTCTTTAAGGTTCAGTTTAGTTGTTACCTCTTAAGGAGGTCTTTGATCTCTGTCTCTGTCTCTGTCTCTGTCTCTGTCTCTGTCTCTGTCTCTGTCTCTGTCTCTGTCTCTGTCTCTGTCTCTCTCTCTCTGTCTCTCTCTCTGTCTCCCTCCCTTCCTCCATCTATCTGTCTCCATCTAAATTATTTTCAAAATATCTTATATTCATTGATTTGTATATATATATATATATATATATATATATATATATATATATATATATATATATATTCCCCCAGTAGAATGTTAAATTCATTGAGGACAAAATTTGTTTGGATCTCAGAGATAGTAAGGTATGGAACAAAGTGCTAGATTTGGAATTGGGAAAAACTACATTCAAATTCTATTTCAGATATCTATTAACTGTGTGACTTTAGATAAACAATTTACTTAGTGTCTCCAAAACTCAGTTTTCACTGTAAAATCATCTGTAAAATCAGAATTATTATAAAAAAAAAACTTACCTAACTAGGTTTTGCGAGATTCAGTGAGATTATGTACAGAAATGGCTTTATAAATCTTAAAGTGCTTATCAGTGTCAGCTCTTATTTTTATCCTCAGTGTAGTAAGTACTTAATAAATGCCTATTAAGTTAAATAGAGCCAGTGATCACTTTTATGTTCAAAGTAATAAAACTCTCACTTGAACTGTAGCCTTCTAAACTACATTACAGAGATACATATGACTTCTGATTTCAAGCGTTAGCTGAAACAGACAAAAGTCATCTGAGTTGTAAACATTTTTTTAAAAATGTGATTTTTTCTGGATGGAAAAATAGAAAGAAAATCCTAAACATGACGAAAAAGAGACTTTTGCATTTTTGCCAGGAAAACATATTTCAACTAAAGGAACATGTTCTTTAAATTTAGCAGTTGAATAAAATTGTTTTTTTTTTTTAAATTAGTTCTTTCCAGGACATAGCCTAGATAAAAAAAAAATCTTCTGTGTTACTGTTTTTAAGAGATGGAATTGTCAGTTGGCAAATTTAGTTTTTCCCATAATTCCCCCTTTTAGCTAATTGAGACTTCCAGTCTCTAAATGACTGATACTCCCAATCATCATTAAAGCTTGCCTCTGTACCAACTATGGAAGTCCATTTTGAAATTGTTTCAGACCTGTTAAGGGTAATATTAGGGTTGTTGACTGAATATATTATTTTAGTGATCACCAGGGATTTTAAAATTCAATCCCAATAAACTACTCAAGTCAGTTTGGGATTTTTATGTTGGTTTAATTACAATAGAAGGAAGAAATTAAGAAGAAGAGAGAGAAGAAAGGGTATAAGATTTCTCTGGCCTAGTCTAAGCCAAGGGAAGTTCTGAGCCCTCAGCCAAGGGGCCTTCTCAGAACATTAAATCTAGCTCAGCTTCCAGTCACAAGGTTTCCTCAGAGATTAGGGACTTCCTCGGAGGATAGTGCCTTTTCAGGAAGTCAAAGAAAGGAGGAATCAGCAGCCTTACCACTCACCAAGGTTGCTCAGGGAAGGTACCTCACCTAACCCACACTACAGAACCCAAACCCGCAAGCACACCAAAATGCTACCCAGAGCTCCCAACATCACTGAGCAAGTTCCCAATGCTGCTGCAAGAGCCCAACCTTGCCGAGAGAGGCAGAGAGAGGAAGTGATGCAAAATAAATAGGCAGTTATTTACATCACTTCCTTTATCTCACATGTACCAATGGTAGCTTAAGCTTGGCTTAGAGCAGTCCAGGGGGTCTGTCAGTTGTTTCTGATTTGTCACTTGCTAGCACACATCGGTGATAGGCCATCCTCCTCACAGTTAATCCTTAAGTGGGGGTGTATACATTCCTGGTTGCTAGAATTCTAAAGACTAAGCAGGGTGGAGTAAACTTAAAATTCACAGAAAAAAGGAAACAGAGATATTAGGAAGAATATTTTATTTTAGTTTGATTTGAAAAATGAAATGAAATAGCTTTAACATAGTGGGATATAATAAAGACTAAATGATGATTTTCCACAAAGTCTTTTTTTTTGCTTGTGGATCATAAGCATTACAGAAATATGAGGATCTGAGTTGTAAAAATGCTATTATTATTTTACAATTGCCATTCTGAAGTTACTGCTTGAAAATTTTTTTATCACAGCTAATGGATCGTTAAAGAGCTATTGGTCATACCTCATGCTTCATTTGAGTTTCTAACTCCAACTATTTCATAGTATGTGTGTGTGTCTCCTGTTTCTATGTATCTTTCACTCAGTCAGACAAGCCTATAAATTTGCCTAGACTGCTGTTGAATTATTGCTGGGGAAGCTAGAACAGACATTTCTTTTTGGACATCATAAATTAAAAGACCAAAGGGTTATAAAAGCCCTCATGTGACTTTGATGGCCAAAGTCTTCAACCAAATGTCTTCTAGTACCTTCAAGAATGATAGTAAATGTCTGATTTTTATTAAAAAAAGTGGCAAGTCAACCTCTTGAGGATGTAAAATAGATTTTAGGAACATAAAATAGAATATTGCTACTATTTGGGAGGAGAATGAGGTCTGAAAGTGATCAGAAAAGACTATAATAAACAGAGGAATCTGAAGAAAAACTGTAGGTCAAGGGAAAGGCAGTGACCCTCATACAACAAAGTGGCAGTACATTTTGAGCCTTACAGATGGTTCTCAATATTTTCTTTTGTTTATACTCCCAATCTGAAATTTATGGCATTTGCCTAAAAATAGACAATTGGGGCCACAAACTAGGGAATTGATGGGGGAAATATGATGCTGCAGATGATAGTTTATGAAATTTTTGGAGGAAAAGAAAATCTAATCTAGGTTAAGGAGGATAAATAACTCTTGCATTTATTCCTCCTTTTTTTGCATTAAGAAAGACATTCTACTTAAAGTGGGTAGCTATAGAACCAACTTTAGAATCAAGAAGGAAACTGGATACAAGTCCTGCCTCTGACACATATGGGTTGTGCCACCATTGGCAATTTACTTAATTTTTCAGTGTCCTAGGAAATGTTCTAAGATTTTTAACTTGTAGAGCAAATGGAAATTTGCATCTGAAAATGGAGTTTCTTCATTGGATTTCCCTATGCCAAACTTAAATCCAATCACCATCACTCCACCTGAGCATTGTATGTTCCATATGCTAAAGGACTTTGCATTTGGTCTTATCTGGGGTCTTCTGACTAATCATGTTGGTAAAACCAATACGATCAGGGATTCTTAATCTTCTTTTAGTGTTTTGGACCCCTCTGGATGTTTAGTAAAGCTTATGAAAACTTTCTCAGAATAAAGTTTTTAAGTAGATGATACATAAGACTACAAACAAAATCATTAAAAAAACAACAGGGTCTACCTTACAGAGTAAGGATAAAGGCAACATTCTCATGGTCTTTTATTTCTCCAGTTGACTCAGGAATGGAAGATAAAAGGTATATATATTACATATATACATATATACTTCTGTGCATATGAATTTAAACATATTAATATATATGTAAATACATATAACTGTATTTATGAAATTTTTATATCATATGTAATTATTGCTTATATTGTATTATATGTCTATGAACTTATAGGTATTATATATGTCTATGTACTTATATGTATGTATTTATGTATCATAAATACATTAATTACCCCAGGCTAAGAACTCTGTTCTAGAGCTACTAAAACCATTATGGACCTTAGTGGCTCAACCTTTAGGTGTTATGTGATCCTGGGACTGGAAAATGTCAAGGTCTATCTTCAAAGGTGAAGATGAAAGCAATATTCTCATGGTCTTTCTCAACTTGATTAGGAATGGAAGATGATGGGCATAATTATTTATATGTAAATATTTTACTTATTGATTTTTATTTTGGTTTATTTTCTTATTTTGCACCCAATTAAAATGTTTTCAGAGTAAATTTTGGCTGGTGGTGCTCAAAGAAGTTTAAATGAATTTACTCTAAAACATCTATTTTCATGGCACGAATGGGCAACTACTGTAAAAATCCTATCAGGGGCATCGAGTATGGTTGGAATTTCTATGAGTTGCATTAAATCAGTCAAACATGCATCTAAAATACTTACCTAACTTTCTGGTGATCTGGAAAATGATCTCTAAAGATTAAGACAGATTTTTGGTTCATATTTCTAAATATTATAATGATAGATATATTTTTAAAATAATTCTTTGACTAGTAATTTTATCAGTCCTTAAGTCAAATGGTTTTATTATTACAACTTGACAGTAAGTAGGAATACATTTTGTGTATGACATGCTAAATAATGATGTAGAGAGTCATTGGTTTCTCAATTTTTATTTTACTGACACTAGTATGATTAAAACATTGAGTACTGTCATCTTAAAATAAATCACATTTATCAAAAGTTATAAAATTAACATTAATGCTTAAAATATTTTGGAAGATATTCCCAATAGCTTAGTAGCTATCAATCCATCACATTTCTAAAAGACATGATGCTGTATTATAATATGAGAACTGTCATGATTTTTTCCAGTTTGGCTTACAATTTCAGTATACAAATCTCTGGCAGTTTCAATCTGCCACATTATTATTGAAAACACACTACGAGAAGAAAATATAATGAATCTTGGCTGATTTAGAGGTTAAATTCACAAAGGGTTCAACTCCAATCCAGAATCCCTTTCTCTCCATTTTTTCTAAAATGTGGGTGGGCTCTTAACATAATCCCACTGGTGGAATAATATATTCTCCTGAGCCTCCTTAAAGATTCATAGACTGTTAGAGCTGGAAGGGACTTTGTAGATCATTTACTGAGCAACTCTCATTTTAAAGATGAAGTAACTGACTCTCAGAGAGGTGAAGAGATTTGGGCCAAGGTCATGGGGCTAATAAGTAGTAGAAATAGGTCTTGAATTTCTTCCTCTATGAATATTAACACTAAATTTACTCTGAGCTATCCATTTTGGTCTTGACTTCCAGAATGTGGCCCACATAAGTTGTCTCTTCTCCTTTAAGATAAAACTCAAGTGCTGCCTGTCCTGACCCTCTCACAGGCTAGAGTCTTCTTTCTCAAACTACCTTGTACTTACTTGACTATTCTGTTTGTATGTGTTTCTATTCACTTTATATTTATATTATACTCTTTGTAGTATAGTATAGTATATTCAGTGTATACTTTGTATATACTGAAAGTATACATTGTACATAGTCAGTGCTTAGCATGCTGCCTCACACAGCTGACCTTTAAAAATGCTGGTTGAATGAGTGATTAATTTTCTTTTAGGAATTTGTCTTGTTTCATATTATTTCCTACACCCCCAGCCCCAAATGGAGGGTGCATCTCCTCTTAAGTGTTTAAACATTCTAGAGATACCTTGTCTACCCATAATGCTTCCCACTTCCATGGATCAAAGTTTTTGAATAATTCATCTGTCTTCCCTGAAAGATATTAAGAGTAGTAATTCACAGTCTATCTGCTAGCAGTTGTTGGTATCCTGTTAATGACAGCTTTTGAGGCAAGAAATTGTGTAAGTCTTCCTTCCTTTAGAGATGGTTGAGTCATTCTTTAGTTGTTACTAACTAACAGGGCCTGAGGTAAAGAGGTGCTAATCCAAGTAAGAACTACTAGATTCTTAATGAAATGCACCCATGGTGGCTGGTCTCTCTATTCATAATTCTTTTTAATTAGCTCTATTAGTCTGAAACATTTATTTTTTTAAGCATCCAACTTGGTCACAAACACATTCCTTTGTAATTCCTTCATCAGTGTCCCTTCTGAGTGAACTGAACTGTTAACTCAGTCTTAAACAAATCTGAATACTTGGGATGTCTTGACTGCTTCCTATCAGTATCAAAAACATTATGAATGAATACAACAGCTGCATCTTGTTGCAGGGTAAGATTAGTGTTTTACCCAAAGAAGGACAAGGAAAACTGTCTGCAACAAGGGAAGTACGATGTTCTAAATGAAAAAAAAAAATAGTCTGCCCACAGCTTTTCAATCCCAGTTAAGACCAAAATTGCTTTGAAGATTAAATAAAGAACATCTTTTCTCCTTGGACTCTTTTAATTTCCAGATGGTTAATAGTGCCAAACAGTAAAGATTGTAAAATTATTAAAGAAGATTGGGAATATGACTTGAAGCACACTGAAAAAATGCAACCAGGGCAGCTGTAAAAATGGTTACATAAATATTAGGAGCTGCTATGGTTACTCTGTGAAAAGTTTTGTGAAGAAAAGGCAAAATATGGGTCTTTGAGGGTCTTGCTTGTTAGGAATACTTCCCTTCCCCCTCCACATTGTTTCTCATTTATATTTTATTTGTATCCAATTGAAAATGAATCATGAGGAAAATCAAACCCTATTTACAGGAAAATATATTATATCTTCCTACATTGAAGGGAGTGCCAATAGGCCCGGGTTCTAATCGTATTTCTACCACCTATCTTTACCAGTATGGGTAACACTGGAGAAGTCACCTATGACTCAGATGGGTCTCAGTTTCCTTTTCTATAAAAGGAGTACAGGATTACACGATCTCTAAGGTCCTTTTCAGATCTTCTCTGATTCTATAGTGGGATATGTAAAGAATAGAAATAAAAAGCAATGATTTGGGATTTCATAGATATAACATGGTCAATAAAAGTAGTTTTGCTTTTGTTAAGCATTAATAATATGGCTTAAACACAATTTATTTTCATTTTAATAGTTTGCCAGCATCACAGAAAGTATCCAATGTAAAATCCAAATGAAAAGATTTACTTTTCAGGGTGAAACTTTCAAAATATGCTCCTTTTTTCAAATGATACCATACTCCAGGATACTACAGAGTCTACTTAGTGAAATCTCTAGTAATGTTCAAGAGATAGGTCTAATGATCCACACTGGGAGAAAAAAAAGAGAATGAAAAATGTATATTTTCCAGATTACAACATGCAAGTAGATGGCTAGCTCATTAAATTAATCCATCAATATGTATATTTTGGACAATATATGTGCTGTATTTAATGAATGAATTGGACCTAGAGTATAGTAGGAGGAGACCAAATTTAATTGCATTTTGGAGACTGCTCAAAGCTTTTAATCATTGCATAAAGGTTGCATCCATAGAAACCTGACTCTTTAATATCAGTATTTTCCCAGAATTGCAAAATGACTATTAAAAATGGAACATGGTGATTTGGAGTGAGCTAAAACTTAAAATAATTCAAACGTCAATGGAGTGTCTAAACAGATTATGGTACATGAATGTAATGGAATGTCACTGCTCAGTAAAAATAATAATGATTATAAACAATTCAGAAGAGTATGCAAATATTTAAACTGATGCAAAGTGAAGTAAGTAGAAATAGAAAAAAAACATGTAAGTAAACAATGAATAGAACAATGCAAATGGAATTGGGAATTATGTAATTCTAATTATTGAGCTTGGCCCCAGAAAGGGCAAGGGTTGAGAATGTACACCTTTCAATTTTTAAAGAACCACGAAAGGGCAGGAAAATTGAGTATTTGTTGAGCATGACTGATAGGTGGACTTGTGATTTTTAAAATTTATTTTATTCTTTATACAAAGGATACATCTCTGATAAGAGGAAAGGGAAAGGGAAAGGGAAAGGATTTATTTAAAATCAAGGTGATAAAAACAAAATACATCAATGTTTAAAAAATATTGAAAAGGGCATAATAAAGGCTACAGGCGGTATGTAACCAATGATTTCTTCCTTAGCTCTTTTCCTCTGAGAGGAAATAAAGTAACAAGGACAATTTATAATATAAACATATGTTGCAGCTTTTTATTTTTATTTTTGCCACTCAGTAAGACAGTGAACAGGAATATGATCTGAAGTCAACTACTTTTTTTTTTTTTGGTAGGTTCTATGGATGTCATATACTCTTAGCCATCTTCCAGCAGCATGCCTTGGTACTCCTTCCCTACTTTCTTCCACCAAAAATCTGCCTCTGAATTGTATACCTTTTCTTTCCTAGGGAACTATACTTAACCAATAACATACCTCTTCCCCTGGGTATAAAAACATTTCATGTTGGCAATTCCAGAAATGATTTTCCAACTAAATTTTATTACATTCATCATCTTCTCTGTTCTCTCTTCACTTGGGCTTATACTTGGTCTGGAGATTCCATTTTTGAAATCAGTGGATTCTGCTTATTTATATGTGATTTTTTAATATATTTTCACATTTCAGTTTCTAAGAATACATTCTAATCCAATTATTTAGTCTATTTCAATGGAGACAATATTAACATGGAGGGCATTTCAGATCACTAAAGTATTTATTATTTATTTTAAACATTTTATTCTTTTTAAATTTTGAGTTTCTACTTCCCTCCTTTCACTTTCCATCATACAGTGAGAAGGCAAGCAACATATCAATTCTACATGTGAAATCATATTAAACATATTCCCATATTAGCCATATTTTTTAAAAGTCAGAAAAAAATTTAGAAGGTAGAAAATTCTACTTCACTTTGCACTCAAAGAGTTAATCAGTCCTACTTCTGGAGGTGGATAGCATTTTTTCATCATAAGTCCTTTGGAATTGTCTTAGAACCTGGTATTGATCAGAGCAGTCAAGAATTCATAGTTGATTGTTATTACAATATTGTTGTTATTGTACACAATGAGCTCTCAGTTCTTCTCACTTACCTTTGCATCAGTTAATATAATTCTTGTCATGTCTTTCTGAAATGTCATTTCTAAAAGCCTAGTCATTTCTCACAGCACAATGGTACTCTATCAAAGTCATATTCCACAACTTGTTCAGTCATTCCCCAATGAAATGGTATAGTTTAGTAAAATGTAATTTCCCTAATAATCCCTTTTAATATGGTCTACTTTTGCTTTTGTCTCATTTGAGATCATGACTGCAACTTCTGCCTTTTAAAAACAAATAGCTAAATCACATTAAGCTTTGCATCAGCCAGCCCTTTAATTTAACATTGCATATCTTTCTGTTTTGAGCTTAGTTCTTCTAAACAACATATTGTTGGATTCTGATCTCTAATCTATTCTATCTGCTTCTTTATGGGGTAAGCTTATCTCATTAACATTCACATTTTTTCCTCCACCTCATTTTTTTCTATTTCTTCTCTCTCTTTTTATCCTGTCTCTCATCAAAAGTCTGTTTTAGTTCTAACTACTATATCCCTTAATCTGTCTCACCCCCAACTCCATTGAGAGGGAGGTTCAAGCGTTAGCCACCCCTCCCATTTCCTTTCCACTGTAAAAGTTTTTTTTTCTTTAATTCCCCCTTTACATGAAATAATTTGTTGCATTCTACCTCACCAATCTCTCTTCTCCCACTGTCTGTCTTACTCACTCCATTTTATTTTGAAAAATCATTCCAGCAAAATGAATTCACATCATTGCCCTCTGTCTATGTAAACTCCTTTTAAATATCAGAATAATGATCAAGTTCTTAGGAATTACATGTATCATCTACCAATATGGAAATGTAAATAATTTAACTTTATTGAGACCATTCTCATTACTCTTACATTTTTATATCTATATATTCCTCTTGAGTCTTGTGTTTAAATGTTAAATTTTCTATTTACCTCTGATCTTTTCTTCAGGAATGCTTGAAAGTCCTCTAATTCATTAAATATCTAATCTTTCACCTGAAGAATTACACTCAATTTTGCTAGGTAGGTTATTGGTTGTAATTTAGCTCTTTTGCCTTATATAATATCATATTCTAAACCTTTTTCTCCTTTACAGTAGTAGTAGTAGTAGTAGCAGTAGTAGTAGTAGTAGTCTCTCAGTAACCGAGGATGATGATTGTCTTTGTGCATTTTTGTGCACAAAGACACTTGTGTGTGAAGATTTAAGTGGAAAAGTCGATGCATAGAGACAGTCCCACTCTCTTGGCATTGGAAGTCTGGGTCCATTGGCATGAAAAGTCGTTACACCTGGAGACTTCCTCAGCTGCATTGGATGGCCGTGTTGTCCTTTGTGCTCCAACACATCCTAAGCACTCCACAGTGCTTTGCTGCGTCGCCTCTCAGCCGTTGAACCTTCTTATTGGTTTCTTCCACCTGTTCTGCCGAAGTAGTCTTCACATGCTGGGTGAGCAAAGCCCTGGTTCACCAGGGGTCTATGACCCGATGGCTACCCTCACAAGGTTTAGCCAGCCTGTCAAAGCCGTTGCCCGGGGTGTGGCCGCTGCCGCATGCTAGCAGCTACTGGGAGCCACAAGTGAGAGCTGGGTGTCAGGTGAGGGTCAGAGGCTGGAGAGCTGCCCTAAGAGGGCAAGACAAGCCCTCCATACCAGAGATACAACCCCTCCCTGAGCACCCCATACAACCCTCCTTTACAGTAGAAGTTTATAAATCTTACGTGATCCTTTGGATCAAATATCTACAATATTTGAATTGTTTCTAACTTCTTGAAGCATTTTCTCTTTGGTCTGAGAGCTATGGAATATGGCTATAATATTATTGGGAGTTTTCATTTTGGAATCTAAGGAGATGATTAGTGAATTCTTTTGATTTTTGATTTCCCCTCTAGATCTAGGTTATACCAGACTATTTTTCTTGATAATTTCTATAAGTATGATGACTGGTTTCTTTGATCATGGCTTTCAGGTAGTCTAATATTTCTTACTTCCAGGTCAGTTGTTTTTCTGATGAGATATTTCAAATTTGGTTCTATTTTTAATTCTTTTGACTCTATTGTTTCTTCTCACCTTATGGAATTCCACTTGCCAAAAATAAAGCTTTTAAAGATTTCTTTTTAGTGAGATTTTGTACCTCCTTTTCCATTTTGCTTATTTTCTTTAGTGAATTTTTGTATCATCTTTTCCATGAGTCTAACTAGGTTTTTAAAGATTTTTATCACTAAAAAAGATTTTATCATTAATTTCTTTTCTCAGTTTTTCTTTTGCCACTGTTATCCTTGTTAAATCAATTTTATTTTATATTCATTTTCAAATTCTCTTCTTCTTACCCCTCTCAAACTTTTGGAGAAGGCAAGGAAACCACATCAGCCTTGCCTAATAAAAAAGAGGAGAAAATATGCTTCAGTCTGCACTCAGAGTTCAGCATTTCCCTATATAGAGATAGATATCTTGCTTCATTATGATGAGTTCTTTAGAATTTTGGTTGATTACTGAATTGTTCATTTACTAAAATCTTCCAAAGTTGATTATCTTTAAAATAGACCTATTTCTAAATAAATTGATTTCCTAACTCTGCTCATTTCACTTTGTAGCAGCTCATACAAGTCTTCCAGTTTTCTTTTTACAAAATTATTCCCTTCTTCATTTCTTACAGTGCAATGATATTCCACCTCATGCAAATACTACAACATGTTCATGCATTTCCCAATTGGTGGGCATCCCCACAGTTTTTATTTCTTTGCAATGACAAAAATATTTTTGTGTATGAGTCCTTTTTTTCTTTTTACTTCTGAGTATAGACTTAGAGGTGGTATGTCTGGGTGAAAGTGTATGCATTGTTACTGCCCTGTGACTATAATTCTTCTTTGTTACTCATCTATTCATACAAAGTCAATGTGTAGAAGACATGGGGACATAATTTTTTGAAAATGTCCATTCATTATATCCATTGTGCTTTACTATATTTAGTTGTTATAAATGTCTTAAATTTCTTTTACTTTGTTTTTTTTGGGGGGGGGGATGTTGAAGGAAGCTAGGGGCTAACAATAGTGTTGAAAAAAAAGGCCCATGTGACATTTTGTAATGAATGGAAGAGACAAAAAAATTCAGAAGAGAGCATAGATACAATACAATTAATATTGTAAATACTTTTTTAAAGAATCTAGCATTAGTAAGTGAAGATTCATGGTTTTATATAGAATCTTCTTTTTCTCTTTTCCTCTATTTTTGGGAAAAAACTTTAAGTTCAGAATTTCAAAATAAAATTTAGTTGTATTTCTTACTCAAGATTTTTACCTTAGACTGAAGGAAAAAAAAAGAATATTATGGATTTTAAAAGAGCCATTCCTTTTTCAAAGTTTTACAATTACTCTTCAATAAATTTATTAGAATCAGTTAGCAAGCTATTCCCAGACAATGCTGTTGACTTACACTTTTGACTTATAGTCTTGCCATTTTGATAAATAATCAAAGCACATTCACAATACATTATTTCTTGTAAAATTCAAAACATCAGAGCAATACTAACTTGGGTACTAATCTTTTCTGCTCAATTTGAGATTGCCTACAATTTAGAGGTCAGAAACATTTAATGCTTGGTTCCCTTGATTCCTTCTCAGAATTGTTTTAGGATACAGATCAAAATATTCATTCCCCCTAGCCACTTACCTTTATACAGACAAATCTTTGAACTGTTTCTAGAAAATTCTTTATGTGTTAGAAATGGTGATCACATATTTGAGATGGAATTTTTTTTATTTTGTGATTTAGGGTTTGGAGTTTTTATGAAGATAGTGGTTGGGAGCATATGTGGAATGGTTTTGCTTGGATACTTAGAATTTAACTTGCATCACAATTTATACCAAAGCTTTAAGCTCATTGAGAGATGACTTTTTGGAAGAAAGGGTATATATACCATATATGCCATTAAAATAAGTAGTGTACTATAGATCTGGAATATAATATGAATCAAGCAATGGATCTAATAATCACCTTAATTCAGTTCTTTCTTTCTCTTTGTCTCTTTTCATAATTTGCAAAAAATTGTAATTATGGGCAATTTTAAAGACTTTTTCTACAGCATATTCTCTTATATTGATGATTCAGAGTTTAGTAAGAGGAGATATGGTGACTAGAAGTAGATGACATTGGAAAATGCTGAATGCCAAAGATAATTATTGTTAGCCAAACTCTTTTTGCAAAGTATTAAAGAATGATGTATACTATTCTGGAAGACATGATAAAAATATTTTTTTCACTCAAAAGAACTGGATATGTTAAGACAACAATGAAATTTTCCACCTCCCTAAGGTTTTTCCATGTTTAGAACAATGGATCCTTCATCCTGGGTGAGTAATCTGCTTCTTTGCTATACATTTCATTTAACTCTTAACTACCTGTAATAACAGAAAAAAAATCAGAACATGAAATATAAGGCATTTAAGAAAAATCCTAATATGTTAGAGCTAGGAAGAGCCTCAGATACACCTGGTTCCACCAATACCTGAAAATTGTACCTATGTCATATTATCAGCTATTTTGGCGTAGGTGGAAGGGCATGAGAGACGGAAAGAACATGGATTATGAAATGATTATTAAAAATTGTATCTAGATGTAATTTAAAAATAAGATGATATTAAGTATTTATAACTATCAGAAATAAATGCTTATAATCTCTTAGTTATGTGGAGCAAAAAATATTGAAGGTTGGCTGAGGAGATCAAAATCATATGGGAACAAGTTAAAGAACTTATCATCCTTATTTCCCTGACTGCTACTGGAGTTGTACGGGGAATTACTTTCCATGAGCTTATGGAAGATGAACTTACATCCTAGTACTTTTATTCAACCACAGAAAATCAGTTATCTTATCTATTCTTATCTAGTGTGGCAATCTTCCATAGAACACTGAATATAAAGCAATAAAAGCAGAATAGTGATTTTTTCCAGGATTCTCTTTATCTGAAACCCATCAAGAAAGATGAGAGGATGAGATGATGACAATAACATCAATAATAATTAATGATATAATTTACATCATATTTTTCCTTTCATAGATAAGCAGAATACATTAATTCATTCCTTCACATGAAAATCCTTCAGACATTTTGAACATAGTTATCACATGCCTGCTAAGTCTCCTCTCCTTACATTTCAATATTGCCTGTCCCCAGAGAGTAGATTACTCATCCAGTGTTATGGACCTATGTCTCTAAATACACAAAACCTCAGAGATGTGGAAAATTGTAATGTCTTATTATAACATAATAAATCCTTCTGAGGAAAAGTATACTTTGATGACATTTCACAGAATAACATATGGCATTTCTTAGTAGTTTCCAAAAAGAATTCAGCATGTGAAAATTGTCTTTGGCCTTATGGCCATTTTTCCAATGCCACCCCCTTCTAGCCACCATCACTTTTATTTCAGCTCTATTTCATTTGATGACAGATATTGTATTAATTTGTTCAAAGATAGCTATTATACTAATTCAAAAACTCCCATTATATGCAAGGCATTAGATGAGGTATTTGGGATTCAAAAATGAAAAAGAAAAATAGTTGCTTGCTCTTGAGGAGTTTATAGTATTTTACTGGTCAGGGGTTTATAGCACTTACATAGTAAGTAATTATAAGATAATTAATGAAAGGAAAAAAAGTTTTCATGACTAAAAAGACCTGGGAAATTTCCCCGTGAGAGGAGGGACCTAAGATCAATGAGTTTTTAAGAAACCTAAGGATTCTAAGAGGTAGAGATAAGAAGGGAGTCCAAATTGTGAGTTACTGTTAATAATAATTCACATTTTATAATGCTTTACAGCTCACTTTCCTCCAAACAAGATTTTCAGCTAAGTAGTAGAAGCATTATTATTCCCATTTAACATGTTGTAACTAAGGCCAGTAACTGCCCTGAACATTTACAAACCCTCTTCTCCTGTTCTTTTCTTCTTGCTTTTTGGTTTCCTCTTTAGAGGAGATAAAAATATTTTACTGCGGTTTCTTCTGTTTGACAGGTAGGGAGAATGCATTCCTTTCCTAGTAGTTAGGTAGAAGCTCACCAGATCAGCATTTCTCAAAGCCTACAAATTAATCTCAGAGGGTTTGCTGGGAATTTTACAAAAGTTAATTCCCCAATGAAGGGATTTGGGCTCACCCAAGTTATTTGCACTTCATGATGCTATGACAACTTGACTTCTCAATGTGTTTTATTTCAGAAAATGTTAACTCAGAAGACAACTATCACTATAAATGTGAGAATAAATGTATATAAATCACAGTTGCTCAAATATCAGTTCATATGGCAGACAGATGAGAATGCACAGCTTAGTTTCCCACAACCCACAGTACAGTCTTTTAGAATAGTTCTTTAGCGTTGTAACAAGTCTTTCCCAAGAAAATTATTACTTTTCTTTTTTTCAATCATGGATGTTATTCAATATAAAAATGTGTCTGGTCTTCTTTTTCCTAAACATGTGATTTAATGTAAAATTATATTTGCCCCATTAGTATATTAAAAATGAGAGACAAAAGAAGAGGGAATGCGAGAAGAGAGGAAAGGAGAGGAGAGAACAAGATTGCAGAGCACAGGAGAGTGAAAAAAGGACAGAAGACCAGAGAAGTGAGCATTGTTATGCTGATAAAGAGAAGCATTACATGACAAAGAAATTTAATGGTAAGAGTAGAGCATTTGGTTCATTAAAGTTAAAGGTAGAATTGAGGTGAGACTATGTTCATCTCACATGGAAAGCTTTATCAAGAGTAAGTTTTTTAGGAAGTAAGCTTTAACATTTGCTTATTTGTAGGTTCCTAATTAGTAGAAGTTGGCATGGTTCATGTCTAAAGGTAATCATTTTAGTTTGAATATCGTGCCTTTTTTTGTCTGAGAACACTTTTAGGTTACAAGTTATCTTATATGGCCATGTGGAGTTGCTCCTTTATCCTGGTAAGTTGGAAGAGTTGTGATTATTTCTAGTCTCACATCAATTCAGATAGGTAGGAATTTTTGGATTTTTTTTAACTGCTGCTTGGCCCAATGTGATAATCCATTTAAATAAAATTTTAAGAAATTAATTTGCTATAAGATTAGGAGGGGAAACAGTATTGAGGATTCTACTCCAAATACTTATAGTAAACCTAACAAAGTATTTTGTCATGATTTTATTTTTGTTTTTTAATTTCAATACTGTGTATGTCTAAGGTAATAAATCCATTTTTATATTTTTACCTAGTTGATGTTCCTAAACCTGCTATTGTTGTTTTGATTTATAAATAGCCTTATGTGTAATTTACAAAATTATTTCTGAAAACTTTATCTTGAGCATTTCAAAACAAGAACCTACAAGAACCATAATGGCTTCCAAATTGTTTTCAACAAGTAAGGTCATTTTTTCCTAAAAATAATAAGAAACCATTGCTAAGAAAAAAGATGAAAACATTTAGATGTATATGTGACAGAAAATAAATCTCCCCTTCATAGATTTAGGACTTAGGACACATTTGGTTGGGCAGAAATTACTGCTAACATGGAAGAATTTAAAGAATTTGATGCACAAGTGAAAGTTTAGGGTTTTTTGTTTCCTATAATTAGTGGTCTTCATTAGTAAAATATCCATCATTTCTTAGTGACACATTAATTCTAGGGAAGCTATTAAAATGGAATAGATTGAAGTCATTTTTGATCAATAATAATTTTTAATGTTTTTGCAAGTCAGTGTTAGCATCCTCAAATGCCACAAAAAATGAACATTTTCCCATATCCTTTGAAATTTTGGGAGTATCCAAATGATATGAATCAAACTACTGAAGTACATAAAGCAGTCAGTCAGAAGTCATGGACCTAGGTTCAAATTCTGCCTCTCATAGTTATTAGTTATGTAGCCTTGCATGAGTATTTTATACTCTGTGTACTTCAATTTCCTCATACATAAAATAAGACTGCAATATTTGTCCTCTGATGACCCTTCCAGCTTTAAATTCATGATTATAAGACAATGGGAGTATCATACTCTAGAACTATTTTATAACCCCCTCCTTTATTTTATGCTCTAACCATATGAATTTAAGGCTCTTTAAGCATGTAAATAGTCTAAATGTTTATTTTTCCCCACCTAAATTTAACTCAAGCCAATCGTTTCAGTTAGATAAAATTTCTTTTGTTTTCTTCTCAGTTGTCCTATGAAACAAGTGTTCTTTTCCCTGGCCAAGTTCCTCTTGCAAATTGGTGGATGGCTAGTATGACTCCCTTTAGACTTCTATTCTTAAGAGCGAACAGCCTCAGTCTTTCATTCTTTCCCATAGGTCAATGCTTTTCAGTCCTCTCAACATTCTTGCTATTCTTCTCTGTACTCTTTCCAAGAAATGCACATATGATAGTAATATTAAGTGACTGCATCGAATTATTCAATTGTTGATCTAATAATTGTCATGTGAGTTTCTCTGAAAACAATAATTGCAGGATTGTACAGACAAATCCAGTAACTCCGCTGGCACATATGTGAATATAAAATAAGCACAAAGAGGCAGATGAGAGTGAGAGAAAGAAAAGTTTCAGCTGGATGCTTCAGAAAAGAATTGTATTCTTTCACCTCTGGAACCATGGAGCATCATTGGACCTTAACTGTTGCTGGCAATGTATTAACTCAGTTTCCCTTCCTTTACTCCTCTCATCTTTTGAGGTATATGGAATTGATTTAGTGTATGACTAGAAGCAGTGCAGTAATTTTGGTTCATTAATGATTTAGGTTAAAGTGTGATTCAGAATTCCTTGAATCCTTTTATTTCTAGTAAGATTTATACTAATATGGTAACAGTGGAAGCCCACTTCCTATAAATGCTATTACTTTTGTATTTACTCTGGGAAAATACTACTAACAGGATTCTCATATATAGAGTGTACACTTTCTAATAAAAATATCAACATAGCACAATAGTGATTATCCTTTTTTGATTAACCTCTATCATAACATCATAGGATAAACTTTTATTTTATTGCTTGTTAGCATTTTATCTTTAGTGATTGTAAAAGAGGTCTTGTTTCCCAAAGTTTTGGTTTCAAAAGTCATGATTCTGACCTTTGAGGAATCTTTTAAGTCTCATGTTTTCTACTCATGGAAAAAAAGATAAATGTGAAAGAAGGAAGGAAAAGTTAGCCATCAATCTTGATACTCCATGTTCAAGCTTTAGTTAATTATTCAAAGAAGAGTTAATAGCTTCCCTTCAGCTCATCTAGTGCATATAAGGCCATCCCCTGGTTACTGTTACAAAATCACAGAATCTTAGGATTGGAAAGGGCCTCAGAAACCATCTTATCCAGTAAATACTTGGAAAAATATGCCATTTACAGCATATTCAATAAGAGATTATTTAGCAATTGATATAAAACTAACAAGGAGAAGGAACCCACTGTTTAAACAAAGGAATACTCCTTCACTCTTAGCTTGCTCTTACAGATGGGAAGCTTTTCTTTGTATCATACCTAAATTTGACTTATTGCTCCTTGTTTTGCCTTTGGAGATCAAATACAACAAATACATTCCTCTGACAGGTAACAGCTATTTGATGATATTTGATTTAAAAAAAGGTCTGATGAGGCTATCTTGTCCCAAGTCTCCTCCAACCTAAATATTTTTATTTTGGTCTATCTTTATATGACATAAACTCAAGATCCTCCACTAACCTATTCTGGATGGTCTCTGGCTTACCTTCCTTCCTGAACACAATACCTTAGATGTAGTCTGACCACAGAATCTCTGATCACCTCATCCATTATTTATTCATGCTTCAGTGTCATCAAGAAATAAAATTTAGCCTAGAACTTATAATATTTCCGTTCTGCTGTTTTTATGTGTTGTGTATGTGCCTCAAGATTCTCCATCTTAGCCTCTCAGCTTTTAGAAGGCTAACTAATTTTCAAAATCTTAAAACATACATACACACATGTCAACCAAGGGTCCATGAGCATCAGAAACCCAGGCTGTGCCTGAGTTGAATGGAAACAAGCAGCTATTACAGATTAAGCAATGTGTCAGAGGGAAGGGGACTCACCTATTAATCTATAATAAAACAGACCTGCCAGATAAAACACAGAATCACAGAATCTCAGAGTTTGAACCTGCCTGAGAATTCCCTTCACAACATCCTCCAAGTGGATACCCTGTTTCAGATTCAAGGTCTTGAATGAAGGGAAATCTACTCCCTGACAGCAAGGGATAGTTTCTTCACATCTCCATCTCTAGTACCTAGTACTTTCTGGTACATATTAGGAGCCTAGTAAATGTTTGTTGATTGATTGCTAGTTCCAATGTCAGGGAGAATTTTTGTTTCCTTCAAAGAAAAAAATAGACTTTTAAATAAAAACTTTCAAATGGAGAAGACTAGAAGACTGTTATTTTCTCTCCTACATTTTGGGTAGTCTCCTATTGGTATTGTTTTGTCCTTTTGATGTCATCTTTTTTGTCATGAACTGAGTCACTGCTAATCTGTTTACAACAGGAATATGTTGCTTTGTCTTTATCCCTCTTCTTGGTTCCTGACAGCAAGACTGGGCAGCTAAATTTCACAGAAGGACTAGTTTTTTTTTTCCCTCTACTACATCCTCTCCCTCACAATTTCCCAGGTACCAGGGGAATGAGAATGGATAGCCAAGTTTCCAAAAATCAGAACAAAACAAAATATATTTTAAACAGAAGAGAATGTGATCTTTGATGATTCAGAAGGCACTTAAGGACCATGTAGTGCCTCTAGATCATTTGAATAAACACGTGACTGTAATGAAAGAGAACTGGATAATGAAGAGTTGATGGAATATTGGCTAAAGCTGCTTTTACTGTGGTTATTTTTCTACAGTGTCTCTAATGCTGTCATATGCAATCTAGTACTTGATGAATCACTTTTTGAGTTACCATTTATTTTTTACATATAATATGTAACATCATTATAATATAATAGATATGATATATACAAATATAAAAAATATGATTATCCAAGAAAAACAAATTTTCACACTAGCTATGTCCAAAAATAGGCTTATCATTCTTTTTTCCCTCCCTCTTACCTCTTCTACTTCCAAAGAAGGCAGGTAATAGGATATAGGTTGTACAAATATTATATAATACATATTTCCCTATTCTTCATGTTGTGAAACAAAATACATATTGCTTACACCAGAGAAAAATCATGGAGGAAATAAAATAAAGCAATAATGGTTAGTTTCAATATGCATTTAGATTCCATCTTTTCCTTCTGTGGTGAGAGATATTCTTTTTTTTTTATCATGAGTCCTTTGGAGTTGTTCTGGATCTTTACCTTGTTGATAATAGCTGAGACATTTACAGTTGATCATAATACATCATTGTTATTACTGTAAACCTTCTCCTGGTTCTGCTCATTTCACTTTGCATCGTTTTTGTGCTCTGGAGATAGGTCATTTTCATGGCAAGTTTGAGATTTTTCTCTGAATGGATTGGCGAAGATGTGGGCTTTATACCACAAATAATCAGAATCTCCTCAACAACAACTAATGAAAGCACCAATTTTCAAGAGGATGTTAAAAAACCATTGAGCATGAGCAGAAAGGGGTTGGAGAAATAATTGAAAATTATCCTTTAAGCCTCCACAGTCTTGGTGCTTTTAGGAGTACCCACAGTATCATAGGTTTTTGCAAGTATTCAATTGGTCAATAAATAAGTACCTACTAAATGAAGGACATTATGAAAGACCAGGGATATATAAACAATAATGAAACTCCTTCTCCTCAAGGTGCTTATATTCTGTTGGAATACATGTAATTGAAGGAAAATTTAACAAGTCCATGGTACTCAACATTGGTTCCTCTATTTAGAATAAGAGAAAAAAATCTCTGAATTAAACATTAATAGAGTTCTTTGAAAGAAAAGAACAAATCAAGTATATATTGAAGTGAGTCAACTGATGGCTCAGCTTGCATATCTCATGAAAGCCCCTATCACTGCTTGAGCTGGGAAGATTCAAGGCACAGAGATTCAGTCTACCTCAAGTTGATTTATTCTTTTCTAGTATTCTAAAAGAGAAATTAAGCTTTTTTGGGCTCCAAGAATTATTGGGGACTATGTGTACTCCTTAGATCCATCATTGGGCTTCTAGCCAGCAGCAGCTGTCAGCTGAGTTGCATTTCATCTCAAGAAACAACTCAGACCAACTTGGAGGCCTTCACTGGAGTGGGGGATTGGAAGCTTATTTGTATGGGAAACTGTCTAAATACTCCCACTACAGATTTTTTTTGTAGTTGTTGTCATCCAGTCCAAGTCCCATTTAGAGACATACGTTGCTTCACCAATAGTCATAATGGAAACATTCATTATAACTGATACATTCTACAAAGTCTGATGAACTAAAGATCATTGGACCATTGGACATGCCTGGAAGTCAGTGGTAGGTGTTTCATAATTGGAGGAAATCTGAATGCTATTCACACAATGTTATATTCAGGAATAGCTCAGATGGGCATCTTTTCAATAAAGTGTCTTCAAATTATATTAACCATCTTCCCTAGCATCATACTGGGTTATCTCTAAATTCTGGTCCCCTGAGTTTTATAATATAGAGACATACTCATTTTCTTCCTGCATTTTTCGCTTAACAAATCTTGTTCCAATTTCTTTCTCTCATTTTTTATTAATCAGTCAGTTAATCAATTTAAGATGTTTATGTCCAACTCTTCTACTTGTGTTGACTTTCCCAAGAGTTTCTTTATATCATTATCAGGCTAAATATTTTTACAACAAATAGGTCTTTGGGAAACTCAGAGATTTGATTAGTTCATGTAAAATATCTGGGGCTAAAGTTCTGAAGGATTTTAGTGAATTCAATTCAATAAATATTTAAAATTATATGCCTTCAGTGTACTAGGTACTGAGCTCGATACTAAGGATACAAGGACAAAAAGTAAACTGCTTCATATCTTCCAAGAGCTTGTTGGGCCTCCTCCATGAATTTTCCTTTTTTGTTGCTAAAAATAATCTACATTTTTTCAGCTCCCATACACAGGTGTCTGAAGTTACCTACATCACTCCACACTATGCCATAGCATTCAGAAATATCAATGTCATCTTAGGATGTAGTAAGGAAGGATAATGTGCAGTAAGAGAAATGGCCATCTGGTCAGACTACCCAGGAAGAGAGATTAAATTTGTTCTGTTTATCTTTAAGACTAGGAAAAACAAGTGAAAGTTGTAGTGAATTGAGTTTCAGATTAAGGTGAACAAAACTTTCTGGCAACTAAAATTGTCCCAAATTGGAATTGTCTATCTCAGGAGGCAGTAGATTTCCTCTTGATGGAGATCTTATAGCAGAAGCTAAATATCCACTTATTAAGATGTGGCATAGCCTTCCTGTTAAGACAAATTGGCCTCAAAGACTGAAGAGGATCTATGTAATTCAGATATTCTATGATTCAGGGACTGTAATTTTATCAAATCAAATTGAGGAAGTTATCCCAGTTAGTTCTATTCCCAGAATGAATTTTCTTCCTACTTTCAGCTGAAGTAGCTCCTCTTTTCCTTTAAAATGCAATTCAGATACCCACTTTGGTATGAAGCTTTTCTACACCCTCAAAACTGCTAGTTGTCTTGCCTCTCAAACTACCGCGAAGTTAACTATTTTGCACATTCGTACTTATTAATTTATTAATGTTGTACACATTTTCTACTTACCTGTCTTTCCCATTATAACATATCCTCTTGTCAGTAGAGATTGTGTCATTTTTTGTATTTGTCTCCCCAGAAAGGATAATGCATGGCACTTAGTAGATTTTTAGTAAATACCTGTTGATTGAGGGTCTGGTAGGATATATTGATGATTAAGAGCAACAGAAGGTAACCAAAAACAACCACCTTTCTTAATACCTTTCCTCTCTACCACAGTCCAAGACATACCTATACACATTTCTCTTTATTTGTTTTTCTTTCGCATACTATAGAAGCATCCAGACACTGCATTTGGCTGGATGACCTGGATTTGGAACTAGTGGAAATGGATTTGAAAACAGGCTCTTCCACCTACTACGTGCATGACCTGACAAAGTCATAGACCCTCCCAGGATCTCAGTTCCCTGCCTTATCCACAAAAGAAGCCAGTTGGCCTCAGTGATTGCTATTGTCCCTTTTGCAGCTCTAAACCCTCTATATTCATGGTTTACCTGAAATGCCTTACTTGAGAGAAGAAAAGAGATGTGATATGTAAGAGAAAATTTTCTCTAGCAGAGTTAAGTGTGAAGATGTGTCTCAAGCTAGCAGATTCATCCATGACTCAGGGGAAAAACCACAAGGAGGTCAGGGTTTCACTTCTGTACACTGGGAAAACAGTCAGAGGATCAGCATCCTCTATCTTTGGATTATCCCATGTTATTCCAGAACATCTGGAAGTCAGTATCAGGGTGCTTCTCTTCATTATCTCCTCTTCCCACTCCCCATTCCACTTGCATCTCCTTGGCAAAGAACTCACATGAATTTTTTTAGTCATCCAAATTGAGCTGATTTTTAAGTCAGATTTAAGTGACTATAACCTACCTGGAGATAGACAGACAGACTGAATAATCTCTGGAGACCCCTTCAAGCACAGTATTACAATGAATTTAGTCAATGTTGTGTTAGTTTATTTGTATTTAATGCAATGTTCACATCTGTTTGTATTTTGATTTTTTTCTTATACTTAATATGCTTTCATCACCCTCCCTTGTTCCATGTTAAAATGTAATCATTTGATTCCAGAATCCTTCTTTCATTTGGTTCCCATGTCTGAGGATTACTATCAAGGCTAAAGGTTCTAATACTTAGGTAATAGATTTAGTAAATTTGAAATATGTACTTTATTCACTGGTGTCTGCAATATCTCAGTTTATTGCAGGCAAAAAGTTTTGCTTTCTTTCTTAGGTCCTTTGAATAACAGATAGTGCTAAAGGCAGCATCTTCATATTATTTGCATTATTATGTTTTGGGGCATATGACTGGCAGAGATGGAGGCTTACGAAGATCTATACATAATGGATCCATATGCTGAAAAAACATGTGGATGAGTGATTAAGTATGAAGAAAAATCAAGCAAGCAAACTATTCCCAGACATATCTTACATATACCAGATCTAGGATAATTACTGTTCTTCTGGCAAGAGACAAGGGTGGAAAACAGACCTTAAAGTCAGGTTAGCATTGAGGAAAAGGCTGCATTCTTTACTGGGCATAATTATTTACAACTAAAGCAGTAATGATTCCACATGTTATATTTTAATTGATTTTGTCTATTGAGATAAGATTTGTGTGGACCTTTATGTGTGGGATGAGACTAATTCAGGTATTTTGGAGGTCTTCATAAAGAGGTAGTGAGTTCAAAAGTGCTTATTGATAACAATAAGAGGACAAGACTGGAAAACATGGAATGGATGGATACTAGCATTTCTGAAATACATTTTAAAGCATTCTTTTGTATAGATTGCATGCTAACTATACTATCAAATACTTATATAGTTTTCAAACACATTTTTTATTCTGAATAGAGACTGTGACCTTTTTAATGTCAGGGACTATTTTCAGGTTAGTCCCTTGAACCCCAGGACATAGTCCATGCCTCAAGTAGGCACTTAATAAATGATTGTTAACTTGAATTAAATCTACCACAAAATACAATTATCTTTCAGTGCAGGTGGGAGGAAATAATTGTGCTTAATGCTATTTACCACAGATATTTTTGTATTTTTGTCATTGTGCTAAAAAGCACCTTCCCTTGTCCCAGAATTTGGAAAGAGGTCCATTTTCTTCTTGAGGTTGCTATATTAAAAAATGCTACAGGCCCGGCATGTGAGATGTCTAGGTGGACTGAATATCATTTTCAGATGGTAATATTGGACTTAGATAACTGGAGAATAACTTAGGTAATCAATCTTCCAGTTGATTATGTAGTAACAGCTGTCTATTATAAAATGAGCAAGGGCAGTGATGAGGAAAACCCAAGAGATTCATAGATTTGGTCCAGGCTGTAAAAGCATCCAAGTCTTCGATGTTTATTTGAACCTTCTCTGAACTATTAAAAATGGTAAGTCCATAGAGCTGGCTATGGATTCACACAAGAATGGGCTTTCAAGTTTCTGCTTCTGGTTGTCGAAAATATGCCAAAAGAAAACTCTTTCTGATTGTACTTTGGCATTTCAACATCCAGATGGAATTAAGAAGTGCTGAGTTAATCAAAACTGAAACATAAGTCATGGCTGACTAGAAGACTTCACTGAAGAATTGTGAACTTCCCAGAGGGAGAGGAGAAAAATATATAAATATATTTGTGTGTATATGTGTGTGTGTCTATTCCACTGGGTATATATATATATATATATATATATATATATATATATATATGTCTATATATATATGCACACATATATAGATATAGATATAATATTGCAGTGGAAATACCTGAAAGATTGAAGCATTTGTCTAGAGCTTTACGTCGCTGTACTACTTTGGAAAACATGTGCCTTCAAGAGAAAGCTATCAATTGGAGAATATGATTAGATCAGCCACTTTTGGGTGGGAAGAAGGGAACACTCAAAAGTAATTTAAGTGCCTACTGATAAAGCATATTCCTTTACTATTCTTTGAGTGTCAAGAGCTTAGGAGCCCTTTCTAATTCAATCATAATTTTTCCAAATTATAGCACAATGACAAGAGAACTTAGTAGACTCTTAGAAAATATTTAATGAATGTATAAATGAATTAAGCAGCTATCATAGACCTCTTGTCTAAAAAATATAAGGTGCAAACTCTTCATTCAAAGAGCTCATTTTATCATGAGGCAGAAAGACTATGCATATTAAAAGACTGCATAGTCTAGTCATCAAAGACTTTAATAAAATAAAGGTAATGAATGTTCATAGGAGGGAATCATTCCACTGAAAAAATAGAGTTTAAATTTGTTTTTGAAGGAAGGAAGGATTTTTGTTTTTATAAAGGAGGGCAAAGCATGTTCCTTGTAGAAGAGTAGACTTAGGAATGCACATAGTTTGGAGGTGGGGAATAATGAATATCAATTTGGTTGGAGCAGAGGGTTCACATATCATACTCAAGTCCTTGAGGGAAGTGATTATATTTTATCTAAACTTTTTATCTTTTCTAGAAACTTCAAGGAGTTATGCACTCGAGACATTTAATAAATGTTTGTCACATTTTATTATGTTTAAATGGGATTGGGAATTTACTAGAAAAATCAATCTAGGTAATCAAAGAAAAGGTCTTGCCTGCCAAGGTAAGGTCTTACTCAGAAAGCAATAGCCATTGATAGTTTCTGAGTAAAGGGTGGGGAAAAAGCATTTTTAAAATAATATTTTGCAAATAAAGAACAAATGGAAAAATGTAAAACATCCACCATAAAGGAGAATATTGGATGCAAGAGACATATGGTGAAAGAACAACTGATAAAACTTGGTAATAATGCTAGAAGCATATAGCTAGGTGGCACAGTAGACAGGGTAACAAAATTGAAGCCAGGAAGCATGGAGTTCAAATGCAGTCTCAGATATTCACTAGCTATATAACTGAGCAAGTCACTTAAACACTGTCTGCCTTGGTTTCATCCTAAAACCTGTCTCTATTTTATTTGAAACTATTTCTTTACACTTAATTTTGTCAGGTTTTCTTGAACAAAAATATTTTTCTACACATTTCCACAATCAAAACAACTCACTTACAAAAATGGCACTAAATAGAAAATATTTGGTGATAGCATAGATCTGAATATATCTTCCACCATACAGGTCATAATCCATTCATCCTTGATCATCCTATGCCATTTTGGACCTTGTTTTTACATAAGTCTGAAACATGACCACTAAATATATTTAGATGTTTCTCACTTTTTCTTTTTTTTTAAAACATTATTTTATTTGGTCATTTTCATACATTGTTCATTGGAAACAGATCATTTTCTTTTCCTCTCCCCCAACCCCCTCCCCACCCCTTCCCTAGCCGACGTGCAATTTGTCTGGGTATCACATGTGTCCTTGCTCTGAACCCATTTCCTTCTTGTTGGTATTTGCATTAGGGTGCTCATTTAGCGTCTCTCCTCAATCATGTCCCCTCAACCTCTGTAGTCAAGCAGTTGCTTTTCCTCAGTGTTTTTACTCCCTCAGTTTGTCCTCTGCTTGAGGATAGGTTTTTTTTTTTTTCTCGTAGTAAAGCCATTACTGGAGAAGTCTATTACGTTCTCTTGTACCACAATGTGTCAGTCTCTGTGTACAATGTTCCCCTGGTTCTGCTTCTCTCACTCTGTATCACTTCCTGGAGGTTGTTCCAGTCTCCATGGAATTCCTCCACTTTATTATTCCTTTTAGCACAATAGTATTCCATCACCAACATATACCACAATTTGTTCAGCCATTCTCCAATTGAAGGGCATCCCCTCATTTCCAATTTTTGGCTACCACAAAGAGCTCAGCTATGAATATTCTTGCACAAGTCTTTTTCCTTATTATCTCTTTGGGGTACAAATCCAGCAGTGCTATGGCTGGATCAAAGGGCAGACAGTCTTTTATCACCCTTTGGGCATAGTTCCAAATTGCCCTCCAGAATGGTTGGATCAATTCACCACTTCACCAGCAATGCATTAATGTCCCTACTATGCCACATCCCCCTCCAGCATTCATTACTTTCCTTTGCTGTCATGTTGAACAATCTGCTAGGTGTGAGGTGATACATCAGAGTTTTTTTAATTTGCATCTCTCTGATTATAAGAGATCTAGAACACTTTTTCATGTGCTTATTAATAGTCTTGATTTCTTTAACTGAAAATTGCCTATTCATGTCCCATGCCCATTTTTCAATTGGAGAATGGCTTGATTTTTTGTACAACTGGTTTAGCTCTTTATTGATTTGAGTAATTAGACCTTTGTCAGAGGTTTTTGTTATGAAGATTGTTTCCCAATTTGTTGCTTTCCTTCTAATTTTAGTTGCATAGGTTTTGTTTGTACAAAAACTTTTTAATTTGATGTAGTCAAAATTATTTATTTTGCATTTTGTGACTCTTTCTAAGTCTTGCTTGGTTTTAAAATCTTTTCCTTCCCAAAGGTCTGACATGTATACTGTTCTGTGTTCACCTAATTTACTTATAGTTTCCTTCTTTATATTCAAGTCATGCATCCATTCTGAGTTTATCTTGGTGTAGGGTGTGAGGTGTTGATCCAAACCTAATCTCTCCCACACTGTCTTCCAATTTTCCTAGCAGTTTTTATCAAATACTGCATTTTTGTCCCAAAAACTGGGGTCTTTGGGTTTGTCAAAGACTGTCTTACTGATGTCATTTATCCCAAGGCTATTCCACTGATCCTCCTTTCTGTCTCTTAGCCAGTACCAAATTGTTTTGATGACCGCTGCTTTGTATTATAGTTTGAGATCTGGGACTGCAAGGCCACCTTCCTTTGTATTTTTTTCATTATTTCCCTGGATATCCTTGATCCTTTATTCTTCCAAATGAACTTTGTTACGGTTTTCTCTAATTCAGTAAAATAGTTTTTTGGTAGTTAAATGGGTAGGGCACTAAATAGATAGATAAGTTTGGGTAGGATGGTTATTTTTTTTATTTTAGCTCGTCCCACCCATGAGCAATCAATGTTTTTCCAATTGTTTAGATCTAGTTTTAATTGGGTGGAGAGTGTTTTGTAGTTGTGTTCATATAGTTCCTGTGTTTGTCTCAGCAGATAGATTCCTAAGTATTTTATATTGTCTCGGGTGACTTTAAATGGAATTTCTCTTTCTAATTCTTGCTGCTGAACTGGGTTGGAGATATATAGAAATGCTGATAACTTATACAGGTTTATTTTGTATCCTGCAACTTTGCTAAAATTGTTGATTATTTCGATTAGCTTTTTGGTTGATTCCCTGGGATTCTTTAAGTAAATCATCATATCATCTGCAAAGAGTGACAGCTTGGTCTCCTCATTGCCAATTTTAATACCTTCAATTTCTTTTTCTTCTCTAATTGCTACTGCTAGTGTTTCTAGTACAATATTAAATAATAGAGGTGATAATGGGCATCCTTGTTTGACTCCTGATTTTATTGGGAAGGCTTTGAGTTTTTCCCCATTGCAGATGATGTTTGCTGATGGTTTTAGGTATATACTATTTATTATTTTTAGGAAAAGCCCTTCTATTCCTATACTTTCTAGTGTTTTCAATAGGTATGGGTGTTGTATTTTGTCAAAGGCTTTTCCTGCGTCTATTGAAATAATCATGTGATTTTTGTTGGTTTGCTTATTTATATGGTCAATTATGTGGATGGTTTTCCTAATATTGAACCATCATTGCATTCCTGGAATGAATCCTACCTGATTGTAGTGGATAACCCTTGTGATGACTTGCTGGAGTCTTTTTGCTAGTGTCCTATTTAAGATTTTTGCATCTATATTCATTAGGGACACTGGCCTATAGTTTTCTTTCTCTGTTTTTAACCTGCCTGGTTTTGGGATCAGTACCATGTTTGTGTCGTAAAAAGAATTTGGTAGAACCCCTTCTTGGCTTATTCTGTCAAATAGTTTGTATAGTATTGGGGTTAGCTATTATTTGAATGTTTGATAGAATTCATTTGTGAATCCGTCTGACCTGGGGATTTTTTCTTAGGGAGTTCTTTGATGGCTTGTTCAATTTCTTTTTCTGATATGGGGTGGTTTAGGTAATTTATTTCTTCTTATTTTAGTCTAGGCAATTTATATTTTTGTAAATATTCATCCATATCACTTAGATTGACATATTTTTTGCCACATAATTGGGCATAGTAGTTTTTAATGATTGCCTTGATTTCCTCTTCATGAGAGGTGAGGTCTCCCTTTTCATCTCGTATACTGTCAATTTGGTTTTTTCTTTCCTTTTTTAAATTCGACTGACTAGTACTTTGTCAATTTTATTTTTTTTTCAAAGTACCAGCTTCTAGTCTTATTTATTACATCAATAGTTCTTTGACTTTCAATTTTATTAATTTCTCCTTTGATTTTTAGGATCTCTAATTTAGTCTTCATCTGAGGATTTTTAATTTGTTCACTTTCTAGTTTTTTAATTTGCATGCCCAATTCATTGACCTCTGCCCTTCTTAATTTGCTTATATATGAACTCAAGGATATAAATTTCCCCCTGAGTACTGCTTTGGCTGCATCCCATAGGTTTTGAAAGGATGTCTCACCATTGTCATTTTCTTCAATGAAGTTATTAATTGTTTCTACAATTTGTTCAACTAGCTGGTTTTGGAGAATCATATTGTTTAATTTCCAATTAATTTTTTATTTATCTATCCATGTACCCTTACTAATTATTATTTTTATTGCACTGTGGTCTGAGAAGGTTGAATTTATTATTTCTGCCCTTTTACACTTGTTTGCAATGATTTTGTGCCCTAGTACATGGTCAATTTTTGTGAATGTACCATGTACTGCTGAAAAGAAGATGTATTCCTTTTTGTCCCTATTTATTTTTCTCCATATGTCTACTAACTCGAATTTTTCTAAGATTTCATTTTCTTCTCTCACCTCTTTCTTATTTATTTTTTGATTTGATTTATCTAGTTCGGATAGGGGAAGGTTCAGATCTCCCACTAGTATAGTTTTTCTATCTATTTCATCCTTGAGCTCCTCTAGTTTCTCCTTTAAAAATTTGGATGCTCTGCCATTTGGTGCATACATATTGAGTACAGATATTTCCTCATTGTCTATACTGCCTTTTATCAGGATGTAATTACCTTCCCTATCTCTTTTAACTAGATTTATTTTTACTTTGGCTTTGTCCAATATCATTATTGCTACTCCTGCCTTCTTTTTATCATTTGATGCCCAATAGGTTTGGCTCCATCCTCTTACTTTCACCCTATGCATATCTACCTTCCTCATGTGTGTTTCTTGCAGACAGCATATGGTAGGGTTTTGGATTCTAATCCACTCTGCTATTCTCTTGCATTATATGGGTGAGTTCATTCCATTCACATTCAGAGTTGTGATTACTAGCTGTGTATTTCCCAGCATTTTGATTTCTACTCCTGGTCCTGCCTTTTCTTCTTTCACTATTTCCTTCTATACCAATGTTTGTTTATAGTCAGCCCCCCCCCATTCCCTCCCTTATTTTACTTCCCTTTCTACCCCCTCCCTTCTTATTCCCTCCCTTATTTTCCCCTGTAGTCTTTTTAAAATTCCCCCCCACACACCTTCTCCCTCCCTTGTACTGCTTCCCTCCCCACCAGTCCATTTTTTACCCTTCTACTCCCCTATAGGGTGCAAATCTATTCTCTTCCCCAATGGATTGGGTTGTTCTTCCCTCTTTGGGTCAGTTTCAAAGTACATAAGAGTTGAGTATTTCCTGTCTCCAACCTCTTTACCCTTCCAATGTATCGATGTTCTCCCCCCTCCCACCATGAGATTCTTTGTGACATATAAATTTACCCCCATTTGTTTCTTTTCCCATTTCTTTTAGTCATAACCTCTTTTCTTTTTTAGCTCTAGTCATGTATATATATATATATATATACATACATACATACATACACATGTATATGTATTTATGTGTGCATATATCTATATACCAATTTATGTCTTGTCCTTTCATCCTATACAGTTTGTCACTGTTCCCTCTGAATGTAATTCTTCTAGGTGCTCAGGTGATAGCAACAGTTTTTAAGAGTTACCAATGACCTCTTTTCTTATAGGGATACATATATCATTTTAACTTATTGAGTCTCTTATAAAATTTTTGTTGTTGTTTGGCTTATTTTTTTCCCCTCTTTTTTAATTACCTTTTGATGATTCTCTTGAGTTCTGTGGTTGGACATCAAATTTTCTGTTCAGGTCTGGTCTTTTATTTATGAATGCTTGGAACTCTTCTGTTGTGTTGAATGACCATACTTTCCCCTGTAAGAATATAGTCAGTTTTGATGGGTATTTTATTCTTGGTTGTAGACCTAGTTCCCTTGCTTTCCAGAATATCATATTCCATGCCTTTCGGTCCTTCAGTGTGGATGCAGCCAGATCCTGTGTTAACCTCACCGTGTTTCCATGGTATCTGAATGGCTTCTGCTTGGCAGCTTGTAATATCTTTTCTTTCATCTGATTGTTTTTGAATTTGGCTATAACATTTCTTGGTGTTGTCAGTTGGGGATTAAATACAGGGGGTGATGTGGATTCTTTCAATATCCACTTTCCCCTCTTGTTCTAAGATCTCAGGACAGTTTTCCTGGATAATTTCCTCTAGTATCATGTCCAGGCTTTTTCTTTTGTTGTGGTCTTCTGGTAGTCCAATTATTCTTAAATTGTCTCTTCTTGAACAATTTTCTAAATCGTTTGTTTTGTGAATGAGATGCTTCACATTTTCCTCAATTTTTTCATTTTTTTTGTTTTGTTTTATAGTGTCCTGCTGCCTTGTGAGGTCACTTGATTCTAGTTGTTGTATTCTAGTTCTTAAAGATTGGATTTCATCTCTGGCTTTTTGATCGTCTTTTTCTTTCTGGTCTGATTTTCTTTGAAGATAGTCTTTCATCCTCTTTACCTCATCTTTCATCTCCTTTGCCTCATTTTCCAGCTGGTTGATTTTGGCTTTCAAGAGACTATTTTCTTATTTTAGTTCAAGTGCCTCTGTTTCCAGATGACTTATCTTAATTTTTAAGTTCTTTTCTCAATTGTCTTCAGCCTCTCTTAGTTGTGTTTTGAGTTCTTCCACAGCCTGTATCCAATTCGCTGGGATTTCTGGTTTATCATTTGCTGATATCTCCCCCTCTGTTCCATTTGCTTAGTAGCTGTCTATTGTAGTTTCTTTCTTCTTTTTCTGTTGTTTGCCCAAATTCGCCCCTTCTTTACTCCCCGTATTTGTCTGTGCTCTTGTTCCTCTCATTTTCTTTGTTTTTTTGGGGACTTCTATCAGTCTCCCCTCTTGGAGCTTTAGCAGAAGATCTCTTGGTATAGTCTCTGGGGGAGGGTTTTTGGGGGTTTGAGCTTCCCTGTCCTCTGGAGGCTTTTGATTGACTTAAAGTCCAGCAGTCAATGAGGATGGGTGGGGAGCCTGAGATTAGATTCAGCTGGTTCTTTCATAAGACTTTGCTCTCTAAGGGGGGAGGGGTCATGTCCTCCCTGGGCTCTGAGGGCTCTTGATGGGATTAGGTTCAGCTGGTTCTTTCAGAAGACTCTGCTTTCTAAGGGGGGGAGTGGTTGTGGCCTCCCTGGGCTCTGAGGGCTCCTGATGGGATTAGGTTCAGCTTGTTTATACTGAATGAGCCCTAAAGCAATAAACCTCCTCCTCCACAATCTGTGTTGAATGCCCGGAGACTGGCCCAGGTTGCTTTCAAGGTAAGCCCTTAGCCAGCTCTGTTTCTGTTCTTTCAGAAGCTCTGCAGGCTCCTGATGGGATTAGGTTCAGCTGCTGTGGGCCAAATGATCCCCGAGCCAAAAAAAAAAGGAAAAAAAAACAACCTCCTCCTCCACAATCTGTGTTGAATGCCCGGAGACTGGCCCAGGTTACTTTCAAGGTAAGCTCTTCAGAGCAACCCCTTTCCCGGCCCTAAGGTTTCTCTCCTTTCAGTAGCTCTGAAGGCTCCTGATGGGATTGGGTTCAGCTGGTGCCCTAAAGCTGGGACCTCCCTTGAGACTCAGTTGGAAGGACCCAGCCACGGGGCTACAGGCTTCCCCCTTCTCTCTATGTTTCCCTGCCATCTGTGTTGGATGTCCCGGAGAATGGCTCAGGTTGCTTTCAAGGTGAGTCCTTCAAAATAGTGAGCCCTGGGGCCCTTTTGCCGACCCTGAAATTCCCACTGCTGCTGTGGGCTCAGCACTCTGGGTTGGGGGGGATGGGTCCTGGAACCTTCCTTCTGCCTGCCCCTTAGATCCAATCTAGGGTTTTGAATTTTGGGGGGCCATACCTTTTGATCCAGGTCCGGGAGGAGTGTTCCCCGCGTCTGTCCTGTTGTTCAACTTGAATTTCGGTGTCTTAGGAGCTCTCAGTTTGCAATTGGTAAGGAAGGGTTTCTGAGGTCTAAACTTTCATAGCTTCTAAGCCGCCATCTTGACCGGAAGTCTATTTTTCACTTTTTCTTGACATGATGAAGATATGAATCTGTTCACAGGTCTTGGGCAGCCCACTTTCCATTCTCCACCATTACCACACGAGCAGCCCTTGTCATTTTCCCTCATATCCCTTGATAGCATCTTTACTCCAGTTCTTCTTCATAGTTCTTAATTGGGCAAAACACATAATCATAGATAAAGTTCTAATATTACAGATGAGAAAAGAACATCAGAATGGTTGTGACTCATCTAGGACCACAGAGCTTTGTGTTTAAGGCAATTTTTAAACCCACACATTTGTGACTTGTAGCCCAACTCTGTTGGGAGGCATTTGGCATATGCCTCAAAAGTGTCTTTTCATTGTCTTCTATGTAATGTTTATTTTTAATTCTTTGGAGCCTGCTATCTTCCATGTTTCACAGTTGCCCCAGATGTATAATGGGCTCCTGTGTTTTCTTGCTTTCATTCTTCAACCATCTTATAATATGTCTCTCTACTGACTCTTCCTTTTTCAATAGATGATATAATTTTGGAATTTCAACTGTGGCTGTCATACTAATTATATAGGAAAAGACACTTGAGGAATTTTCAAAAAACTAGGAAAGCCATTGACATGTGCATATGTCAGCATTATTGTTTATATTGAAATCTGCTATATATTGCTTATAAGGTATGTGATGCCAATGTACTGGGTATCCATCTGCATCTTTGGAAAAGTATTCTCTTATCTTCAATATTTGCATTGTGAAACTATAAGGATACTTTCACTTAAAATATCAGTCAATGCAGACACTGATAGTGCTTTACATCTGTGTTTTTATAAAATCATAGACCTAGAGTCAAAAGAGATCCCCTAAGGACAAAGACTACCAATGGTCAATAATGACACCACACAAATCTGAGATTTGTGGGGCATATTTTCATTTAAAAAAAAAGTTATTGCCACACCTCTGAAGGGGAAACAGTTTCCCAGTAGAAAAGGCAGACAACCAATTTCTTCAGAAATCTGTTTTCCATGTAGCTTGACTTCAACTGGGATTTTCTTGTATCTCACTTTTATGTCTTTGGAGTTGTCTTTGACTCTTTCCTCTCTGTTTCTCACATCTAATCAATCACACATTTCCAAATCTCTCACAAACATCACCTCCTCAGTATTCCCACTGAAACCTCCCAGGCCTCATTTCAAATCAGCAGACAAATAAGAACAATAGCTAGCATTTGCAAAAGTTTGAAAAAATGATTTAAATATGTTAACTCATATAATTGTAACCTGCCTCCACTCTCCTAATTCCAAATTTTATTCATACTTCTATCACATTTACATGTTTACACATCACTCATCTTCTTAGAAATGTTCATTGGCTCCCTATTACCTATAAAATAAAGTTCAAAATCATTTGCCAAGCTATCAAAGCTTAACTTTCCACTTATCGCATATTACTTCTTTTCATGCACTGTAGGTTACATCCAAACTGAACTGCATTTCTAAATGCACTATTTTCCTACTTCCATCACTAGAATAACATTTCTTTTATTCTTCATTTATTAAATTCCTAGCCATCCTTCAAAGAAAAACCCAAAAGCCACTTTTCAAAGAAAAGTTAGAGGAGTTATGCCAACAAAAGGACTCCTCAATTCTTTTGTTGTTATAACTCCTCTATTTATCCCCAACTTTATAACTTTTTATCTTAAAATTCTCTAATGCTCTTATAATTTAATATTGTGTATTATAATTCAGTCTCAACCCCATATTAGGTGACAGTTTCATGAGAGCTTTAAGTTTACATTCTTTAAATATTAATTTTATAGAACACTATTCTCTACAAAACCCAAGACATGTTTACATTGAATGAATGGAAACTGAACTGCAAGCAGTTTTATTATTCTTTATTAGTTTGCTTTTCTTATGCATTAGTGTCTTGATTTAGCCCAACAAAATGATGTCTTCCATTTATTTATAGTCTTCTATTATTGTTTTCTATTCCCAAGGCAACTTCTATGTTGATGCTCTTTATAGCTTACTTAGACACCTAGGATACCAGGAGATACTTCTGTCTCTTCAGGGAGCGAAAAAGAAAACTAATAGCATATATATATATATGTATATATATAGTATATATAATTATATATAATAATTAATGATTGACTGGCCTTTGCAGAATCTCAGAGTGGAAAGGGACTTCAGAAGTTATCTAGTACAGAATAGAGAGAGAGAAAGAGAGAAAGAGAGAGAAAGAATATATATATATATTTATATATACACACATATGTATGCATTTACATATATTTACACAAACATATATAGGTATATGAATGCTTTTAAAAATATATCTCTCAAGTCACCATCTAGCCTTTCCTTGAAGACCACCAGTGAGAGGGGAACCCATTGCTTTCCAAGTAGCCCATTCCACTTTTGAATGGCACAACTCGTTAACACAGAAAATCTACAATTAATTGCCTTCTGACAACTTTTAACTTGTTCATAATTCAGCCTTCTTCGGTCAACCAGAATAAAGTTATATTCCATGTAACAACATTTTAAATACATGAAGAAACCATTTTACTGTACGCACATACACATGCACTTACACACACACACACACACACACACACACACACACACACACACACCCCTTAATCTGCTCAAGTTAAACACATTGAATTCATTGAATTCATTAAACCAATATATGGCATATTCCCAAAGCAATCATAAACCTGGCTTCCCAATAACCCAATTCATACTAAAATAGTAATGGCATATAATATCTTAATCGGTTTATTCCTCTTCTGAGTATTTAGTAGGGGCTCTTAGAAGGGAAATTCTATAACCCAAAAGAGTAGGTCCAGTTGTGACAATTCTGGGCATCATGGTTTCAAAAGAATTTATGAAATCCTTAATTTATATTATCTCCTTTGAACTTAGAGATATGAGGTAGCAATAGTGAATAAGGCAGTTTAAGCTATTTGTTTCCTGGGAGCAAGGAACTTCTCCCCATTCACTCCTTTGTGAAGGTATGAATTTCTTCCTGCTACCTTTCCCTTCAAAAAATTTCCATTCCTTTCTAAACTAGGGCACCAAGAATGACTACTGGAGGTTCAAAAATAAAGTAAGCTTAGCCATAATGTTACTACATCACAACCTGCTGCTATCCATGACTCAGGATTTGGTTCTAGGTCTAGCTGAATCCTGAACATATATGTCAATTATATTTATCCCAATATCACTCTCCCAACAGCTCCAAGATTCCAAATTTGCTCCCTTTGATTAAGCCTTTTGTTTCTCCACAATAAAGAAGGATCTCTCCTTTATCCCCTTTCCATTCATAAGTCTTAAATAAATACCCAAGGCTTAGCACTTCTGTCAGTCAACATGGTTTTATCTTGGATAAATTAAATCTAAATTGAAATCAATGCATGAGTAACTGGCAAGTTTGACCATCCAGTTAACTAGGAAAAGTATCTTTACTGTAAAGAAGACAAAGTTCTTGATCCTGTCTCTAGACCTGTAAATTCCTACCATGGCACTCCAAGGTTAATGAAGATCTCCCGAGAGACTCTTATACCTATTATTTACTCTCACCATCAACTTTCTAGGTCCCCTTTTCTTGCTTTTCTAGCTTTTTTCTCTCCTCTTACTGATCTTGATCTGTCATCTTGATGCTCATCTTGATGACAGATCAAGATCAGTAAGAGGAGTAAGAGATTAGTTTTGTTTGTTTCTCTTTTTATTTCTCCATAATAAGAGGGGAAGGTGAGTTTGTGGATTAAGGTTAGTCCTTCCTTCAAGCCTCTTGCACACAAAGTAATATGCAATATATAATATCTCCATCTTAGTTGAATCAACCAAGGCATAGAGAGTTCAGGCAAATGATCTAGGGCTACACAATCATTTACAGAATTAGGACTAGAACACAGGTCTCCTATATCATTGATTAATTCCCTGTCTGCTTCATGATGTTACTTCTCATATATCCTTAATGGAAAGTAAGGAAAAATAAGAGAAGTGAAGGACTAGGTTTTTGCCAATAAATGCAGGGAAAAGAATCAAATAGTTATTTTCTTTGGGGAAGAGGGAATGAAGGGGACATTGGTAATTACATTTCTGAAAGTGAAATGCATAGGGGATGAACTCCCTGTTCCCATAGAGATTTACAGAAGTCCTGAGCTGCATGATCTTATGTGGGCCAAAGAAATGGATGTCCAGTCAGATTAACTCAAAATTTAGTTCATCATAATTAGTGGATCTGTGGTAGGAAGAGAGTATGTCCTAACAAATTCTTCCCAGGCTGTTCCACAACTCTCTATGGCTTAATGCTGAGCAAGAAGGAAAAATATGAAGAACACAAACAAAGACAGACCTTCTTTTGTGCTTTGGCTGTTTGCCTGCCAAATCAGCCGGATGGACGCAGAGTCAATTTCCATAGTGTTTGTGGCCTTACACTGGCTTCTGAGCAGGCAAGTTGGGAAATATTTATTGTTGAATAGGGCCCTTGGAGGTTATTCTTGGAAGGAGAAACTTCTGTGAGCCATGATGTGTTGATTGAAAATCCCTTCTATCCCGGGTTTCACAAACTGGATCTGATATCTTTTCCTACTATTAAAAAATGACTGGGAAACAGGAAAGAAATTATTCATGTTTTTAAATCTTAGTCGTATACATATACTATCTCCTCATCCCAACCAATTTAAAGTATCAGTGACACTGAGCTAGGAAAGTATGGAATCAGAGAACAAACTCTTAGTTGCTAGATCTTATATTGTTGGATATTGTTAGTTGCCTCCATGATACTCTCATTTTTCAAGATATTTGTGATACAATTTTCTCCTCGTTCTCTTCTTACCTCTTACCATTGTTTTCTCAGTCTCCTTTGCTGAAGAGACTGGGTTATGCTCAATAATCACAGAAATCTTTTAAGGTCTCTACTCTAGGATGAGAATGCTTACATAACAAAGGTGCCTTTTAACTAAACGACAATGAGGCAATTCCTATTCAAATACATGGTATTTTATATGAGCTCCAGTATCCCTACCAACTCATAAATTCTATAATTCTTTTATACAAACACTTAAAAATACTGAGTCTTTAATCATAAAGGCTGGAAATGTAGTGATTACTCATTTCTACAACTAGTCAAAGGGATTTAAGTTAAATTAACCTTATTTTAAAGCATATTCTATGACAAAAAGAACACATATATACACATGTGTGTATACACACACATACACACACACATATATGTATATATCTTTTGAGAATCCAAGAAATGGGAGAAAAAAATGAAAATTTCAAGCTGATGGCTCTAAATTGCAGAACCATAATAAACATGACAAAAAAAGTGCCAGATTGCAGAGAAGGATGTTTATTTATGAGGCAATCATATACCTCCCCCCACCCCACTTGATCTACTCCATGTCACAATGTCTACACAGATTAGCTATGCTTGGGTCGGCAACTTCAGGATCTCATCTACATTGTTTACACACTTTTTACATCCGGTCATTGGGGGGAATATGTTTTGCTTGATGATGGATGTTTATTATAATATATTTATTTTTTATATTTTTAGTGAGGTTGGGAGGATGGAAGAGAGAAATATAGATTTCTGTTAATTAAGAACATAGGTAGAGGGTGCTATAAATGTGAAATCTTGCATGAAGTTTCAGATAAAGTCATAGTATTATTAATTTTATTTAAATGTTTTACTTTGTTACAAGTTATCTCTAATGAAGCTGGGGTAATCCTTGAATGTAATGTAGAATCAATATACCAATAAAACTGAAAATGCAAAAATGGCTTGGTCCCACACAATTTGGCATGGGAGTTTTGATCTCCTCCCTTTCTGACCTAACCTAGTTTTCCCATCCTTAAGCAACATGGACTAGCAAGCCTATTTCTCAAAAACAGTCTTTCAGTGTCTCTTAGTGAATCTGTTTTAAGACAAAAGACAAGAAATTGATAGCACATCAGTTTATTTGGGGTTCATTATGCCAATGTGATGAAACTATTTGCTCAATGGTTAAACTTTGTAACAGAAGGTCTTATGAAAATTGGGACAGGCATATTTACAAAGATGATTTTGTATTGTTAGGTGATTTCTGAGTAACATCAACATGAATGTCTAAAGGAGGTAATAGCAACATAGATTTAGTGCTGCATGAACACTAGTAGGTCATTTATCATCTTCAGCAGCAGAACTAACAAATATTACTTTAAAACAAGTGCTGATTTAATTATATATTATATTCCTCCAACTTTTTTGTAATTGAGCCAGCTCATTGGAAATAAGGACTATTTCTTCCAAACTTTTCCAGTACATTTTGTTCATAGAAGAGAATACTTGAGGACTTAAGGAGAGCATTGAAAGGTGTTTCAACTGATACCAGAAAGTAGAACTAGTAGCAAATATCTTGAAGTTGCAAAGAGGTAGAATTAAATGGTATAGTTTTGGGGAAAAACTTTCTAAGGATTAAAACTGTCCCAATGAATGGTTTAACTGGGGTGGTAATGGATTCTTCCTTCAAACAAACACTTGGGTATAGTGTAGGGGTAATTACTACCCAGATAAAGATTCTATTGAAGCTTCTTGTATCCTTTCTTAAGACTGTAGATCACAAAGGAATCATTTCCTGGTCATCATTGTTTCTAGTGGTTTCTCTCTCTTTAGATTATCTTGGATTTACTTAGTTATTTGTATTTTGAATGATAGAAATGTAAGCTCTCTGGGGACAGAGACGGTGTTATTTTTGTCTTTCTTTTTCTATTGCCTAGCACAGTGCCTGGTACTTAGTAGGTAACTTAAAAACTTGTTGAATTTCTACCAGAGTGTTGCAATACTAATAGTGATAATAATAATAAATAATAGTAATAGCGCCTTTTTGTATAATACATTGTAGTCATCAGTCAATAATCATTTATTCCATTTCCCATGTGCCAGGCACTGGAGAATAAAAGAAAGTAAAACAAACAAACAAACAAACAAACAAACAAAAACAATTCCTGCTCTCAATATCCTCTTATTTTAATAGTAAATATAACACGCAGACAATTATACATATAAGATATGTACAGTACAAATGGAAACTAATCTCCAGAGAAGGCAGTTGCAGATGGAGCAGGGAGAGGTATAAAGTGAGGACCAGTAAATATCTATAGGAGGTGGGATTTGAGTTGACTCTTGAAGGAGCTGGGGAGCCCAAGATGATGAGGAAGAGTATTTCAAGAATGGATGACAACCAGAGATGAGGTTTCGAGACAAAAGATAGACTATTGCATGTAAGGAATAATGAGGAAAGTCTGGATCTGGGCTGATGCAGGACTTCTTCAATAGTGAGTTTTCTCCTATGCTATATTATAGACAGAGAGTAGTGACTTCCAAATTACTTTTTTAAAAAATTATCTTTGAATTGCCAAAGGTACAGAAACTTAGAATAAGATTTGTAGATAAGGAATTTATATTTGTATTTACTATTTTAATTAATAAATTAGATTCTTACATTCAATCTTATCCTACAGTCAATGTTTTATATTGGTTCCAAGGCAGAAGAGCAGTAAGGGCTTGACAATGTGAGTTAAGTGACTTGCCCAGGGTCATTCAGCTAAGAAGTATCTGAGGCCAGATTTGAACCCAGGACCTCCAGGATCTAAATCTACTGAGTCCCCTAGCTTCCTCCTACCTCATTTACTTTCCTACACAAATAAAATGAAAATATTTCTAGGCAATTTCCATGAAAAAAACATTTGTGGGGCTTTGTATTATAGATGTGCAAATACAGATGCTGATGTCTCTGAATCATCTAAATATGATAAAATATTAATGAAATTATTATAAATTGCTATCCTGTTGAACATAAATAGTATAAATTCTGGAGTTTCCTCTAAACAATTGAAGTGAAGGTCTCACAACACTGCAGAATCAGGTGTGAAACTGCTTTATTTTGGAACAACAAAACAGTCTTCAAAGACTGAGCCACAATTGCACTATTGAAATATTGTTTTATGATACAGATATAAAATGTAGATTAACTATGTTACTCTGGCTATTGTTTGTTGTTTTGGTTCAATTACATTCACCACTTCATGATCCCTTTTGGCATTTTCTTGGCAAAGTTACTGATTTTCCATTTTCTTCTCCAATTTATTTTATAGATGAGGAAACTGAGGCAGTCATGATTAAGTGACTTGCTTAGGGTCACACAACTAGTAAGTGTTTGAAGTAAGATTTGGGCTCAGGAAGATGAATCTCCTTTTTCTTATTTTTTTTACTTGAAAAATCCAAGTCCTGTTTTATTTATTCTTTTCTTTTCTTTTTTTTTGCCAGTTACATGTAATAACAAATGTCCACATAGGTTTTTCTAAGTTATATGATTTAACTTGTTCTATCCCTCCCTTACCTTCCCGGTCTCAGTTTTGGCAGGCAATTTGATCTGGGTTATACGTGTATTACCATGCAAAATATATTTCCACATTGTTCATTTTTGTAAGTGAGTCATCTTATAAAACCAAACAAACAAGTGAAAAATCATCTGCTTTCAAAAGATGAATCCTCTTGACTCAAGGCCCTGCACTCTATGCATTGCACTATCTTGCTGCACATTGCTATTATTTAGGCCATCTCCGGTTTTTAAGCTGTGAGTTTGATGCTGCTTCTAAGATTCAAAACTTTGAGGAATCACAATTTCCAAGAATACATCTGACTGAACTACTATCAACAATGCAAGCATCCTGGACAACTCTGAGGACTCATGACAATGAAAAAGACTATCTATTGCCATTGAAAGAAGGGATGGAGTCTGAAGTCTGACTGCAGCATAGCATTCCTCACTTTATTTCTGTTGTGATTTTTTCTCTGGCATAAGCAATATGTGTTTTCTATCACAACATGATGAACACGGAAAAATATATTATATGAAAATACATATGCAACATATATCATAATACCTATCCACTTGAGGGGGAGGAGTGGAAGGGAAGAAGAGAACATGGATTACAAAGTATTTGAAAGCAACAATTAAAATTGTATCAACATATCTGGAAAAAATAAAAAATGAAAGGATACAAGTTGGAATTGTAGGTTACAGGGCTACCTTGAATACCTACATTTTAATCAATGTTCCCAAACCAAATTAGTTCTAATTTTATATCACAAGGATGCTTAGTAGATAAAGGCTCGACTTAGAAATCAGGAAGCACTATATTCAAATCCTGCCTGTGATGCAGTTAGCTCTGTGATCATGGGCAAATCTCTTCACCTTTTAGAATCTCCACACCTCACTCCCAACACCACAATTTTTAGAGGCATCAGTATTCTACATCTGAGGAGGGAATTTGCAGATTTTAAGAACTTTAATAAGAGAAGGGAATAATCTATACATTAAAGGACACCTGAATATCAGTATGGAAATGACATCTTCTAGTAAAAAGAAAAAGGCACAAATAGAACAAATGATTTAGTATTTTGAACTGAACATGTCAGTCACAGAAAATGCTTACTCCACTTAACAATCTTTTTTGGCTCCTGGCCCCTGAAGTGCCTTAACCTTCACAGCTGGGGCCACTTAACCCTCACCTGCACATTCAGCCCTGCTCTTGACTCTGGGGCCAACTTTGCCTCCAGACAGGGGAATATGGCCTCACACGTCTATGCTTTCAGTCATTCTTGCTTCTGACCTCATACCTTTGCTCTTGTCCTGGCTTCCAGCCTTGTGCCTCTGTTAGAGCGAAGGAAATATTCATTTTTTCTTCACCAAGGGAACACGTAGAAGGAGAGGTGCCTCAGTGTCTACGGTGCACATCAGTGTGTTAATATGTCCCCAGAGAAGTGCCAAGGTCTTCCTCCAAAAATGAGAACTATGAAATAGTGGTTGCCCCTGAAGTCTAAATGCTTTGACAAAGCTCAGCTATAATTCATTTCATAAAGTAAAAAAGGTCTAAATTTGAAGGGAGGGACATACTCAAGTTTAGTAAAGGGAAAATGGGGGCAAATTTCTTCAAACAAGATTAAGGTAGAGAATTGGGACCTTGTAAATTCTTCCTAAATTCAAACTATTTTTCTATTCCCTTGGCTTCTCTGACACTGCCCTCTTCTGGTCTTGTTCATACTTCTTTCTTTATTGGCTTCACCTTTTCTTCCCATACTCTTAAAATGGGTATAATTGGAGGTCAATTCTTCTCTACTCTGTTTATAGCCTTGGTCCCTCAGAAACTTCAATATTTAATAACCCTCTTCCTTCTAAATTTGCATTTCCAATTTTACCTCATTCTTAAACTTCAGCCTTGCATTTGGAACTGAAGTTTTCCAGTCATATATTTTATGAAAAAAATCAATATATTGAACTCAATTTCATCTTTCCCCTACTTCTCCTTTGGCCTTCTTAATTTCTGTCAATGCTCTATTGGCATATATGGGGTGTTCAGGAAGGACTAGAACCTCTGCTGAGAGGGCTTGTTGAGCCCTTTTCAGACTTGTTTTCCCACCTTTGGTGTTCACCTATCACCCAACTTTCCCCAAAGCCTCCAAGAAGCTATAGAATTCACAAGAGCCCCACTCCAGTAAAATTGTCTCAGCAAACAGACTAAACCAAATAAAGAGTATCCAACAGGCCTCAAACCAGGTGGGATAGATCCCAAGCTCATGAAGCCTTTCCCTGGAAGAATGGGTAGATGAGACAAATTTGTTCCCACAGCCATGAAAGTGGTTGAAGCAGGTACTGTGGAGTGTCTAGAGCTTGATCAAACATGGAAGATGCCAAGGTGCAGTGGGGGCCATTGTCAGCCATCTTGATTTTTTTCCTGCTACTGGACTTTAATGATTCTGGAAGAAACAGGTTCATGACTTGATACAGTCTTAAATCTTATTCATATTCAAGTCAAGACATAATTTAAGACTTTACCCCAACACTGTAATATCATTGATCCTCTTCTAAAATGAAGGAGGAACAACAATGGCTCCACTATTCTTAGTCATCTATGTACAAAACTGATGTCACTTAAAATTAAAAACAAACTTTTATTTATTCTCCCACATTTAGCTGTGGTTTTCTCCACCTTATTCTCAGCGCAAAATCCCATTTCTTGTCATTGTTTTCTTCTATGTGTACTATTTATTTATTTATTTATTTTTTTGGCTTTTAAAACCTTTTTTTTTTTAAATATTATTTTATTTGGTCGTTTTCATATATTATTCACTGGAAACAAAGATCGTTTTCTTTTCCTCCCCTCCCCTCCCCCCCCCCCCCCGCCTTTCCCTCTCCCATAGCCGACGCATGATTCCACTGGTTATCTATGTGTACTATTTAAATAGGATAATTATAATAATACCACATGCTAAATACTGAGCTAAGTGCCTTATATTATTTCATTTGATACCTACAACTACCCAACAAAGTATATACTACTAATATCCTCACTATATAGTGGAAGAAACTAAGGCAAACAAGTTAAATGACTTGGCCAGGGTCATACATCTAACACATGGTCTAAGACTGGATTTGAACTAAATTTTTCCTGACTCTAGGTCCAGTGCTCTATATCCTGAGTCATGTATTTACCTACCACCACACTACAAAGTAATTTTTCTCCATGATATTATTATCCATTGGTAATTGTAATCATAAATTGCTTAGCACAGTACCTGGTACATAGTAGACATTAATTCAATGTTTATTCTTTTCCCTCTGTTACCCATATCTTAAATCCATTTTTCACAAGTGTATACACAGATTTGAATTATGTCATGTCATAGAAATGTTTAGGAACTTTTTATACATCTTGTAAATTCATACAATAGAGAGGTGGCAGAGTCATTTATTTGAAGCCGTGAGTAGGACCAACTGTGTCAACTCTTCCATAGCTAAATTTGTCTTGTAAAGGTTGACATTTTGTGTGTTCCCAACAGGAACACAATCATGCTACAGAGAGGGAGCCAACCAGTGGAGATAAAGCTGACAAGAGGCCAAGAAAACAGTTGGTGGGACCAGAGAAGGTATCTTCATAGAGGTGTGCTGGAGTGTGCTAGATTGTTCACACCAGGCAACAAGGCAATGATGTAAAGGGAATTGCCATGAATCTCAAAGTGGCATGATTGCCACTAAACTAGCATTTAGGAATACAATGTGATGTGTGTATGAGCCATGGACTAACTTTTCAAAGCTGAGAATAATTCTACCAGGTAAAATAGATCCTTTATGCAATAAAAAGCATTCTCACAGTAGATGTGTTTGGATGGATAGAGGACAGATTAACCAGTAACCAGTATAGGTGCCCAAAATGATGCTGCATCATTTAATGATGACTTTTTGTTAGTGCAAAGCTACAATTTTATTGTTGGGGAGAACACTTCTGTGTGAAAATCCTCACACACACAGATCATCAGCTATTCTGATGTTTATAATATTAGAGAAGGGATTTGGAAAGGGAGAAATAAATTGACTTCTATCCAGGCAGCATATGTTAAAGACAGGATTTAGCAAGGCCAGTCTGACTACAAAGCTGACTCTCCATCCAATATTCCTTTTTGTCTTTCAAGAGTTCAATAATGTACAATTTTTATATACCTTAATTTTTCTAGCCATTAACCAATGGCACCCTCTTAATTCCGTTTTTTCCCTCAGTTTTAGAATGTCCTTCAGGATTAGACATTTTGTTGTGATTTTAACCACTCCTACTTTCCTGAGGTATTTTTCTACCTCACTTACAATCTCTTAATTCTTATTGGCTTCTCTTCAGAGTCCCATTAATTTCCATACCAAAATCTGCATTTAACTATCTGATGTCTGGTTTAAGTAACAATGAGTTTCATCTTATGCCTGCTCCCCCATCCACCTGCACATCCTAGTTTGTTTTCCCCAAGCATCCCTCCTCCCTTTTGTACCTCCTCCCTGATACAAGTGTACATTTCTTCCAGTCTTCCCTTTATCATTTCCTTCTTCAAAACCTTATTACAGAACTAATTCACTCTTAAAATCTCCCTCAAAATTCATTAAAGACATTAAGGTTCTTAAGGGTCACTTGTTTCTTCTTCCCCTAACAAAATGTTGCCCTGAATTATCATATATCCCTTTCAAACTGAAGAAATGAAATTACCTTTCTAGGTTTCTCTTAATTCTTGTATTTATATTTCAAAGTTACTACACCATTCTTATCTTTTCATCAGAAATTCTTAAAAGTAATCTCTTCTATGAAAGCTCTAGCTTTCCAATTAATTTTTAGTATTTCTTTCACTCCTTTGTTGAGTGTAGTTTCTATTGTGTTCTGTTCTGAAAAGTATGCATTTAGTTTATCTGATTTTTTGTCTTTGGATCTGAGGATTTTATGGACTATTATGTGGTCAGTTTTTGTGAAAGTGCCATTTACTGATGAGAAAATAGTTTATTCTCTTCTATTTCCATTCACTTTTTTCTAGGAGTTTTTTGTATCCACTTTTTCTGAAGTTGTATTTACCTCTTTAACTTCTTTCTTGTTTATTTTTTGTTTGGATTCATCTACTTCTGAGATAGGAATATTGAGGCCCCCCACTAGTAATGTTTTACTATCTATTTCCTCCTTTAATTCACACAACTTTTCCATTTGGAATTTAGATGCTATGGCATTTGGTACATATATGTTTAATATTGATATTGTTTCATTGTTTATAATACCTTTTATCATTATATAATTTCCTTCCATATATCTTTTGATTAGATCAATTTTTAATGTTGCCTTGTCTGAAATCATGATTTCTACTGCTACTTTATTTTTACTTTAGCTGAGGTAGAGTAGATTCTGCTCTTCCTGTTTTAACTGAATTTCTTGTAGACAGCATATTGTAGAGTTCTTTTTTTTTTAATCCACTCTGCTATCCTTATCCATTTTATGGGTGAGTTCATGCCATTCCCATTTAAAGTTATGATTATTAATTGTGTATTTCTCTCCATCTTATTTTCACAGTTTACTCTTCTCTCTTACTTCCTTTAGGCTTTCTTTTTTCACAGATGTTTTGTTTTCAACAACCAACTTTACCAATTTACTCTCCTTTTTGTCTACCCCCCTCCCCTTATTCACTTGATCCTATTTCCCTATAGGGTAAGATAGAATTCTATAGCTGAATGTGAGTGTTATTCCCACTTTGATCTAGTTCCAATGAAAATACGGTTCAATTATAGGCCCCTTCCCATCTTCTTCACCATATTCAAGATTTATGTGTCTCTTAATGTCAGGAAGTTTATTCCCTTCTATCGGTCCTTTTCCATGTTCTCTTCATCTTATTAGCTTCCTTCCTTCTTTTTATCTATACTCCTTTTCATTGCTCTAATACTGATACAATTCTTAATTATCTGAGGTAATTTAGGTATCTTGAATGATTTAAGTACATTATCTTTCTCAAGTATCATAAATATCTTAATTATTTTAAGTATCACCTTCCCAGATATGAATGTACCCACTTAACTAATCAAAACCCTTATGTTTTCTCTTTACTTTATAACCCTTCTCTTGAGTGTTGAATTTTCTCATCAAATTTTCTCTTCACCTCTATATTTTTTTTAGTCAGGAAAGTCTTAAATTCCTCCATTTCATAAAATATCAACTTTCCCCCTGAAGAATTATACTCATTTTTGCTGGGTATATAATTCTAGGTAGTAATCCTAGATCCCTGATTTTTTAGAATATCATATTCCATACCTTCTGGTCCTTTAATGATAAAGCTTTAAGGCCATGTGTAATCCTGACTGTGGCTCCTTGATATTGAATTGTTTCCCTCTGGCATCTTGTGGTACTTACTTCTTGGCCTAGGATATTGGAGTGGATGGAATTTGGCTACAATAATTCTGGAGTATTTTATTTTGGGATCTCTTTCAGGAGTTGTTTGTTGAATATTTCAATTTCTATTTTCCCCTCTTGTTCAAGGATATCAGGGCAGTTTTCCCTAATAATTTCTTGTACTATAGTGTCCAGGGTCTTTTTTCAGTCTTGGATTTCAGGTGTTCCAAAGATTCTTAGATTATCTCTCCTGGATCTATTTTACAGATCAATCATTTTTCCAGGGTATTTTTTTTTAGAGTTTCTTCTCATTTTAATTTTTTTAATTGCAAATTATTGCTTACTGATGTCTTTTGGTTTCATTAGCTTCTATTTGTCTAATTCTAATTTTTAAGATGTCATTTGTTTCCTCAAGTTATTGTGATTCCTTTTCCATTTGGCCAATCTTACACTCTAAAGAATTGTTTTCTTCAGTGTTTTTTGCCTTGCTTTCTATTTGGTCTATTCTTTTCCTCAGAGAGTTGTTTTATTCAAGTATTTTTGTGTCAAGTATTTATCATTTGGACTCTTCCAGTTTTTAGGGAATTGATTTTTTCCATTAATTTCTCCCTGGCTTTTGTGTTTTTCTAATTCTCTTATTATTTGGCTTTTTACCGCCTTTTCAAGTTTTTACAAGGGTTCTTTTGAGGACTGACACACTTTCACCATTTTCTTTGAGGCTTCACATGTTTCCTTTTTCACACTGTTGTCCTTTTCTGAGTTTGTTTTTTGGTCTTCCCTGTCACTACAGTAGCTTTCTACAGTCAAGGTTTCTTTGTTGTTATTGTTTGTATGTTGTATCTTTTGCTTATTTTTCTAGTTGTTTCCCACCCTACCTAAACCCCACCCCCATTACCTTATATTATCAGTTGAGATTCTTCACTGTTTCTGGGGTAGAGAGAGAATTGCTCTAAGCTTGCAGAGTACTTACTCTTCTCTGGTACTCGGGGTGGGACTGGCTACCCTTGTTACCCAGCGTGTCTCTGAGGAGATGCCCTTCTGACTTGCTCTGGGGAGGTTTGCAGCTGTTTTGTCCAATTATGTTCAGCATTCTGTGCTACCAGTTCCCACTCTGGAAGAGTAGTCCAAGTTGGGATGCTCCAAGTTCTCCTGGTTCTTACAGATGCTGGCTGCCTGAGTCGATCTCTCCTCTTGCCCCAGTGAAATGTATTCCTCATGCTTTCTTTTTTTTTTTTTTTGAGGTGATTGATTTTCTTTTAGTGAATGTATCTAGGAAATGTTGAGTGGTGATCCTTTCCTCTGTCATATTAGCTCCCAACATGCAACTAGTTTATTGATTCTTAATTACCTCCCTTGGATTTTTTTCTAGGTCAGTTGTTTCTGATATCAGATATTGTGCATATTCTAATGTTATCAATCTTTTGATTTTGTTCTAATGTTTTTTTCTATTTCATGGAGTCAATGTTATCAGTTTGGTTTACTTTAATTTCAGGAACTCTTATTACTTGATTGAAATTTATTGGCTACTCTTCTAAACTGCATATTATCTTTCAAGTTCTTTCCTCCAGATCTTTTCTTTTATAATTTATCTATTGGTCCCTTTTTTCTAGATATTCATAGAGACAACTTGAAGGCAAAATGGAGTGTTGGACTTGCAGTTGTAAAGGTCTGCATTCATTTACTGACCCAGGTGTTTATTGATTCTGAACTCTGCAATCAGGGCCAAATCAGTTAACCTCTCAGTCTTAGGTTCTTGATCTGTCAAATGAGGACATTAGTAGTACAAATCTCGAGGAGCTGTCATGAGGATCAAATGAAATAACATATGTAAAGCACTTTGTAAACTTGCAATGTGATATTAATGATATTTTTACAATGTGGTAGTTGTGGAAAATATTTTTTTTCCTTTGAGTCCCTTGTAATTGTCATGGTGTTAGTTTTTCCTTCTAAGGTAGATTCCTTCTAAGGTAGATAAGGGACATTTCTAGATCTTTACAAATTCATTATAATTGTTGGTATTTTCTTTACCTATCTCTCCAGCCCAAGTTCTTGAACTGGGACTTTGGTGCCAGGACTGGACTCCATCTCCTGATCTGCTTTTAGCCAGGATGATTATCCTTGCTTGTTCTCCACCAGGAGCACTTAAATCCTTTGGCTGATCTTGAACTCTCATATTTAATTTTCCATTGATCTCTGAGGTTCAGAGTGCTGAATCTACAGGGTCCTTTATAACATGTCATAACAGAGTGGTAGGAATATGAGGGTATTATTAAATGTTTAACAATCAACTCTCCAGATAAAAGTATGCAATATACATAAAGTTTAATCTGTATTATTGATATTTTCTCCATTACTTTAAGTCTAGACCATCAATAAGACAATAAAACAAGTTCTGATTTTATCTAATGACAATTTCCAAGATGTAAATATTTCCAATAAAACATTTTCTGGAAATTTAATAGTTGGCTCTCTTAAGCTAGTTTCAATTGGCTACAGCATATAGTTGGCTAGGGGCCTCAGATCCAAGGGCAGTAGTGATCTATGTGCTATACCTTCTCATTTCTGACTACATTAGCATCTTCTCAAGGGAGCTCTTTACTCTTGCTGCCTTTGAACAAAGAGCATTAAAGGGTATATGTTTCTCTGGCCCATCTCTGTTCATGCTGGGAGATTGCCAACCTGTGATAGTGCTGGTGGACCCTTTCCCTACTGCCTGATGAATGCTGGTTTATTGATCCTCCCCCACACACACACACACCATAATTTGGAGATAGAGGAAATCACTTTAGTTTCACACTATTTTTAAATTTAAAATTTCCCCAATTGCATGTAAAAACAATTGCCAATATTTTTCTAAGAATATTGAATCTCAAATTCTCTCCAAATAGATGATAACCAATTTCATATAGGTTTTATATGTGCAATCCTATAGAACATTTCCCCATATTAATCCTTTTGTGGAAGGAAACTCAAGTAGAAAAAAATTAAGAAGGTGAAAAAAATTTGCTTTGATTTGGACTCAAAGTCAATTGTTTTTCTTTAGAAGTCAGTGGAATTTTTTTATCATGACTCTGAGGATAGTTTTGGATCATTGTATTGCTTAAAATAGCTATTATTCACAGTTGTTTATTGTAATGTATTCTTGTAGTACAATATTCTCCTGGTTCTACTTATTTCACTCTGCTTCAGTTCATGTAAGTCTCTCTAAGCCTTTCTGAGCTCTTCCTGCTTGTCATTTCTTATAGCACAATAGTATTCCTCAATTGATGGGTATCCCCTCACTTTCCAAATCTTTAACCTCCTAAAATGCTGTTTTAAATACTTTTGTCCTTGTAGTTCCTTACTTTTTTTTTAAATTTCCCCAGGATGCAAACCAGTAATGGTATTGTTGGGTCAAACAGAATATACTGTTCGATTAACCTTTGGAAATAAGTCCAAAATGCTCTCCTGAATGGTTGAATCAGTTCATAAATCCCCCAACAATGTATCTGTGTTACAGTTTTCCCATATCCTCCCCACCCCCATGTTCTATCATTTTATTTTTCTCTCATAATAGGCAATCAGATAGTTATGGATTGGTACTTCAAGATTGTTTTAATTTGCATTTCTCTAGTTAATACTGATTTGAGGTATTTTTTTCATAACCATAATGAGATTCAATTACATTGTCTTAGAACTGCCAGTTCATAGGTATTAATCATTTATCAACGTGGAAATGACTTGTATTAAACTCATTTCTCTATGTATTTTAGAAATGAGGCCTTTATTAGAGAGACTTGTAAAAAAATGCACCATTATGATTATTGTGTATTGCTTTCTATACTATTCACTCCTGTTTAGTCTCATTTTTGCTGGGTATATGATTCTTGGTTGAAGTCCTAACTTCTTTACCTTGTAGAATATCATATTCTAGGCCCTCTAGTCCTTTAACATAAAAGCTGGAGTTCCAGAGGTGGAGCCAAGATGGTAGGATAATCCTTAGAAGCTCTGTGCCACCAGAAGAATCTTCTCTGACCAATATTAAAATATAGCCACAAAATGTGAATACAGGAGTGAAAGAACCAACAAGGATACAGAGTGAAATAACTTTTAAGATAAGAAAAACCCAAAAGGTAGGCAATGAATATCTGGGGCACTGGAGTGAGAGGAGAGCAGACCCAGCAAGGAGGGAAGAGCAAGTCAAGAGTGACTCACACTCCCACCACATCTTTTGTCTAAGGTTCAAGGTTTGGGAACCTATGCCTGAGCCAACATCCAAATCTTGAGACCCTGCTTGGGCAAATAGAGGTACAAGCCAACCAATTTCCCTTGATATTTCAAACCTGATTAAAAAAAAAAAAACCTTGGATATCATATTACAAGAAATCATCAAAGATATATCCTCAAACAAGAAAATGAAATTGAAATTTAAAGAATTTACAGATCACTTCCAGAAAGAAATCCTCAAATGACAATTCCCAGGAATATAATGCCTAAATTCAAGAGCCAGCAAGCTAAGGAAAAAATACTTCTGGCAGCCAGGAAGAAACCATTCAAATATCATGGAGCTACCATCAGGATCACACATATGCCTTTGTTTCCAGATGACTTATTTTGCTTTTTAAAATTCTTTTCCCAATTATATTCAGCCTCTTAATTGCTTTTAAAATTGTTTTTTGAGTACTTCCAAAGTCTGAGTCCAATTCACTGGAATTTCTGCATTTTTGCTTGGTGTTGCTTGGTCCTGCTCTGTTCCATTTGCTCTTTGTTCATTATCTGGATAGAAGCTATTGATTGTAATTTCTTTTTTTCTTTTTCTGTTGTTTACTCATATTTTTTTCCTTCTTTGCCCCCTGTCATTGGTTATAATCTTGCTCCTCTGATGGTCTTGCATTGTTCCAAGCTTCAGGTTCTTTTGCAACTGCCTTTAGACTTCGAACTGAGGTTCTACTTACTTCAGTTCTTCCAAGGTGATGCAAGAGAGGTGTATTTAGTACTTTCTAGTCCTGTGCTATAAACTGTAATTTAAATCTGTAATTTACTCCAACTATTCTTTTACCCTTTGGAACTGTGACCACAGACCCCTGCTTCCCTATGAGTAAAGGTGCTGATGATGCTGTTGCTCCTCCTCACTCTTAGACTGCATTCCAGGGCTGTGACCTGGTTCTGCCTATAAGCAATGCAACAAGAATCCTGCACTCAAAGCCAATAAAGGACTTGAGTAATCATCCTCCTTCTGAGCAGTGACTGCCATTGACTGCCATTACTCTCTGTGACTGAGAGTTCTAGAAGCCTTGACTGCTGCTCCAGTTGTGCCCAAAGCCTATTGCCTTAGTGAGGTTTGCCCTGTGGAACTGTACTGAACCTCTACTCTAGATCTCTTGGGCCAGCCTTCTATGTGGTTTTGGGCTGAGAAATTACTTCACCTTGACTTTTTGTGTGTTACTCTGCTCTAGAATTCATTTTGGAGCACTATATTTTTGGAGGCTAGTTTGGTAGATATCAGATGGATTCCCTGGACCTTTTCCACCATCTTGGCTCCACCCTCTAAAATGGTTGTTTCATATTTGACTTTTTGATCAGGTTTTGGTCTAGGGTAAATGTTCTTTCACCAGTGTTCTTTCTAATACACCATGCCTAACCTGCTTTTTGGAACCCTCAAGAGTTCATTGTCTTCCCTTTTTTTCTAGGTGGCATAGCTGATTTCTGAGCCCAATCCATCCATCCATCCCTAGTCTTCACCAATCTACCACCAATTAAGCGTTGGTTCTAAGACTCCATTCTACTCAGCCCTAACACTTTGTTAGCTCAATTATTATTTTAACTCCCTTCAGTAGAGATGAATGGCCTTTAAGTATGGGAAGCGTGTCTTCCTTTTCTATATTTTTATTGGAATTCTTGATTTATATTCCCTTCATGAGTTTGCTTCATACATGATGAAAGAATATAGTCCAGATACAAATATAAATTATTGAGGCCCATTAGGCTCACTAAAAGAGAATTTGTATGGAAAGATTCAAAACCAATGTCTGAAATGAGCATCATTCCCTTTGGTCAGACTTTCTCCTCAAATTAGTATAAAAATGAATTTTTAAACTAAAAATTGCCAAAAATATCTTTAAATAATACATCTGCATGCTTGAGACTATTCATGAAAGCATTTGAAATCTATTTAAGAAAAATCTTATTAAATATTTTTAAAACTATCAAACATTCCTTACTAGGTTAAGACCTTGTAGTACATATTCTTGCTGGGAAGAATTTATATTGTTTCCCAGGAACCTAGTGGAAACTGCTTTGTTAAGAAAGTGCTGACATAGCATGGTGAGGCAGAAGTGCTACTAAGTGAAATTTCAGGCAAATATGCCTTCTGGGAGTTTTGCTATTCTGGAATACCGGAAAGTAATGTGCTTTATTTGTTTGTTTTCAAACAAATGTGGAGACTGATGACTCAGGGGTAAAGAAATAAGGTTTGAAATAAAATTTATAATTGATTTTCCCTATAACAATAACAACTCAGTTTTCAATAGTTATTCAAAATCTGAAGCAGTTTCCTCCTCATATACTCCTATGAGGAATATTATTATGGCCTTTTTACAGATGGAAAACTGAGACTCAGAATGATTAAATCAACATTTCTTGGCCACATATGTGTGATTTGAACTTGAACCCAGGCCTTCTGTCTCAAAGACCTATGGTCTTTCCACTAAACCAGCTGTTTCCACATGAACTAATAGATGGAATGAATGCTAATTGAGAATACTTTTAAGATCGGTATTAATATTTCTTGTTAAAGTTTAATTTAGATGGAAACTCTGATATAAGAAAGTCAATTGTCAGAACTAGTTAATTCAAGTTTAGCAACATCCCTAACTAATACTACTGTTTTCAATAGTATTTTCATTGGAAACATGACTTGGGGAAAGCACAGTAGGTCACAAACCTTATAATTAGTGAGTTGAATCTCAGCTTTGTGCTTTACTAGCTTCTTTGTCCATTCATTCTTTCATTCTCCAGGGGGATGAACTCCATAGCATTTTTTTCTTTCTTTTTTTTTAAATAATATTTCTGGGCAAGCAAAAATCTAACTTGCTCTGGGAAACACAGCACTACATTATACAAGTAGCTAATTTGTATCATTTGGCACAAGGAATAAGTTTTCACCATCAGGTCAGTCAGTGACTTTTTTTGGCTAACAAAGTAGGCAAAATGCGGTTTAAGATGAAAGGTAGAAAGAATAACAAGAAAAGAATAAGAAACAATTACAGAGAATCTGATCAGGAGGTAAGGTAGGATGGGAAATTTTTATGTAGGTAAATGATTCCTTAAAAAAAAAAAGGTTACAGCCTCAATCATACTTTTCCTTCCAAATAAATGATGTAGAATCTCTAAAACTAGGTTAGATAACAAGAACAGTTTCTAAGGAAAATTGGTTCCTAAGGCAACCTAGTATTAACAGAAAAGATGCAGCCCAAACAGAAACTGTCCACATTTCCACAGTATTCTCTTTATGGAACAGTGTCTGGGAAGAACATATGTAAATAAAACAAAACATTTATAGTAGAGATTCCAGTCATCAAATTTAGATGACCCACACTCCAATGTATAAAAAGGCTGACAGTGGTGGTTGCTAGAGGGTTCTCAGTAATTTCAGAAAGATCATAGAAAATGATGAAAAAGGCAAATGTCCTGACTTTTCAAAAGAGCAAAGTGTGATCTACAAATTAGAGGTCAATGACTTTGATTCCTATAAAAATTAAATTTTTAAGAGGATTTTCAGTGAATATCTAGACAAGATATAATCACAGAGATGGCGTCATAGACACATGGCTCCATCAAGAATGAATTACATAGGATTTACTTCATTTTCCTTTATTATATCAATTGTTAGTAATATATATGGGGAATTCTTTACATATAGTATTCCTACATTTTACTAAGGCATTTTCACACAATAAACTACAAACAACTTTAGGGCAGGGATTATCTCACTTTCAGACTTATATTCTCCAAACGTAGCCTAATACCTAAACAAAGAGTAGTTTATAGATGTTTGTTGATCCCCGGATTAATGTTATAACAATCTAAGATGAAAAAATGAGAGTTAGAGCAAGATGATCTTAATAAGTTAGATAAATTCTAAGCAAGTTGAATAAATAGGTCCCAAGAGGAGTCAATAATGGTTCAATATCTTTGAAAGGAAATTACTAATGGATGCACTAGCGATTAGTAGTCGGCTTTTTCCTGATTGGAGTTTTTATTAATGATTTAGGTAGTATGAAATATGTTTGCTAATAGCCCATATTCAAAATTGTATGATAGGCTAAGCTTTTAATCAGTCTAATATGTTGCAATTTCATATTAATATCTGTAATCTTAATCCTTAGGCTCAAAATATTATCTCCACTAAAACACAATAGAAAAATTATGGCTAGTGAACAGATTGTCTAAGAAATGTTCTGGAGGATTTTTTGGTTGATGCTTTGTCTTAGCTGATTTCAATCTCAATATGAGTCAACAGTAAACTGTTGATGATATTTTATCATTTATGTTTCCTTTTCATCTCTGGAGGCACCAACTTTCATTACAGAGAATGAAGAAATAGATAAATCATATAACAAATTTAATAAAATTGCTTTAAAAAAGCTAATAGAGTACTGAAGACCCTGTTAATTTTATTGTAATGATATACGTTTATATATGGGAAGATAGAAAATTTGAGAAAGTTTGGTTCAGGAAAAAACAAAACAAAACAACAGAGTCAAGGATTTTTAAATTGACTCTATATATTCACACCTATATAACATGATATTTTTTCCCCTAAAAAGTTGGTATAGAGTTCCTGAACCTTATGGGCATAAAATAACACTACATGTTCCTACTCTAACCACACCCTCAAAATTGATTATAATTTAGCAGACAGGAATTGAATTTTTGCTGATGTAAGAATCTTTTATGATGTGGACAGTCATACCACTGTCTTATTAGAATATCAATCAAATCCAATATTAAATAAGAAGAAAAATATGAAATATCTTGAGTTCAATTGAGAAAACACCATCATGACCTATTTTAAGAAGTTATCTATACTAGGGGTAGCTAGGTGGTACAGTGGATAGAGCACCCTATAGTCAGGAGGACCTGGTTTCAAATCTGGCTTCAGACTCTTCCTAGCTGTGTGACCCTGGGCAAGTCACTTGACCCCAAATATCTAATCCTTACTCCTCTTCTGCCTTGGAACCAATACTCAGTATTGATTCTCTGACAGAAGAGAAGTATTTAAAAGAGTTTAAAGACTGAGTAAACATGACAGCAGTCTAGATGCAGGACTCTTCCTCTCCTCACCATGTACTGATATAGACTACCTCAAAAGCCAAACAACAACAACAACAACAACAAATTCATACGAACGAAGGGACTCTACAGTAGGACGCAGTATTGAAGGTACATGGGATTTGGGCATTTCCACACTATAAGGGAGTAAAAAAGCTTCCACCAAAACACAAGCTGATCTACCCTCCTCCACCCCACCTATGGAACCAGAGTCAGAGCCAGCATATGCTAGAATGAGTGAGTGAGCACGGGGCATCTCTATAGCGAGTGAGGGGCACCTCTAGGTCCTTGGCAGCTGACTAAGACCACTAAAGACCTATCTCTGAGAGCAGCTAACCCTTAAAGCCCAGCAAGCTGAAGAGTGCAGACTGTGGGCACTCACAGGAAGGTAGCACAGAGAAGGGCAGCAAACAGTAGAAACTGCAGAGATTCGAGAGTTGGCCTCAGGCAAAATCCTTGCTCCTTAACTCCATACACAGAGAACCTGCCCTCTTCACTCAGACTTCTTACTGGAAAGGGAAGGAAAAACCACCATAGTGATAACAAACAGTAGCCAGGAACAATTTCATAACACCAAGAAAAACAAGAAGAAGAGGTTGACCCTGGATAATTTTTATGGAGGAAAAAATCCAGACTACAGAGGAAATAGCAGAAGAGAAAATACAAACAAATGCTCCAAAACCTTCCAAAAAATGGAAATTGGCCACAAGCTCTTGAAGAATTTAAATTGGAGCTTATCAAAAAGATGGAATGATTTTGGCTCAAAAAGTGGGAAATAGTTCAAAAAGAAAACAGTTTAAAGACCAAGAACTCTCAACTGGAGAAACAGCTGGAAGACATGAAAAACAGTATAGAACAAACCAAAAAGGGAAACCAGTCTTTAAAGACCAGAATTAAGCAATTGGAAGCCAATGACCTTGGAAAACAACAGGAATTAATAAAGCAAAGTCAAAAGACTGACAAAATAGAAGAAAATATAAAATAGTTCACTGACAAGATGACAGATCAAGAAAAACAATCACAAAGAGACAATTTGAGAAACATTGATCTACTTGAAAACCCAGAAATAAACAGAAATCTTGACATCACACTACAAGAAATTATCCAATAAAATTTCCCTGATATTCTTGAACAAGGGTGCAAAAAATACATGTGAAGAGTTTCTTAGAACACACTCTACACTAAATCCTCAATATACAACTCCCAGGAATGTAATTGCCAAATTCAAGAGCTTCCAACTAAGAAGAAAACTTTACAAGAAGCCAAAAAGAGACAATTCAGACACCAAGGAGTAGCAATCAGGATTACACAAGATCTGGAAACTTCCACGCTAAAGGATGTCAAGGCTTGGAATATGATATTCAGAAAGGCAAGAGAATGGGGTCTTCAACCAAAGATCACCTACTCATCAAAACTGACTAAATGCTTCCAGGGGAAAGTATGGGTATTCAACAAAATAGAAGATTTCCAAGTATTTGTAAATAAAAGACCAGAACTAAGTGGAAAGTTTGATATCCAAACACAAAAATCAAGAGAAACATGAAAAGGTGAATAAGAAAGAGAGGGAAAAGGGGAAAAATTTTTATTTAAACTTTCTTCTTTAAGGGATTTAATGGCATCAAATTGTTTATATTGAAATATGGGGAAAAAGTTATTTGTAACTCTCAAAAATTATATTCACTATTATAGTAATTAGAAGAATCATTCACAGGAAGAGATTGGGGGTAATAAGTGGTATAAATGACATGCAAAAAAAGGAGGAGGTGAATCAGAGATGACACCAAGAGAAACTTGAAGAAATAATAGAAATAGTTTAATCTTTATCACACAAAGAGACACATGGTAAGGGGAGGGGAAGAATACCATTATACAAAGGAGAGGAAGAGAGTGCTAATAGGTAACACTTAAACCTAAATCTCAGTGAAATCAATTCTGAGAGGAAAGAGCATCTAGATCCATTGGGGTATTAAATTCTATCTTACCTTACAGGGAAAGTGAAAAGGTAAAACTAAGGGGGGTAGGGAGGGAGGGATTACAAAAAGGTAGGAAAAGAGCAGGGGGAGGGAACTTAACATACCCTAAAAAAATAAGAAGAATGGAACCAAAAGGGAGGGGGAAGAAAGGGAATCATATTAAGGGTGGGCATTAGGGGGGCTGATTAAAAGCAAACCACTGGTTTAAAAGTATATAGCAAAAGAGGAAAGGTCAGAACTAGGAGAAGATATCAAAATGGTGAGGAATAGACAAGTGGCTATCATAACTTTGAATGTGATTGGGATGAAATCACTCATAAATGAAAACAAATAGGAGAGTGGATTAGAAACCAAAATCCTACAATATGTTGTGTACAAAAAAACACACATGAGGAAGGAAGACACACACACAAGGTTCGAATTAAAGGCTGGAGCAAAATCTATTGGGCCTCAACTGAGAGAAAGAGGGCAGGAGTTGCAATCATGATATCTGACAAAGCCAAAGTAAAACAGTGATTAAAAGGGATAGGGAAGGTAACTACATCCTGATAAAAGGCAATATAGACAATGAGGAAATATCAGAAATAATCATATTTGCACCAAATGGTATAGCATCCAAATTTCTAAAGGAGAAACTAGTGGACTTGAAGGAGGAAATAGTAAAACTATGCTAGTGGGAGACCTGAACTTACCACTATCAAATCCAGATAAATGACATAAAATAATAAATAAGAAAAAGGTAAGAGATGTGAATGAAATCTTAGAAAAATTAGAATTAATAGATATATGGAGTAAAATAAATAAGGACAAAAAGGAATAAACCTTATTTTCAGCATTACATGATACTTTAACTAAGATTGATCATATACTAGGACATAAAAACATGGCAAACATGCAAAAAGCAGAAATAATAAATACAACCATTTCAAATCATAATGCAATACAAATAATAATCAACTTGGAGATCCAAATAAAAAATTGATTGGATATTAAATAATATGATCCTCCAAAACTGGTTAAAGAACAAATCAAAGAAACAATAAATAATTTCATTGAAGAAAATGACAATGATGAGACATCCATTCAACATCTATGTGATGCCACCAAAGCAGTACTCAGGGGGAAATTTATATCCTTGAGTTCATATATTAACAAATGAGGGAAGGCAGAGGTCAATGAATTGGACAAGCAAAAAAAAACAAACAAACAAACCTTGAAGTCAAACAAATTAAAAATCCCCAAGTGAAAACTAAGTTAGCGATATTAAAAATTAAGGGATAAATTAATAAAATTGAAAGTGAAAGAACTACTGAATTAATAAATAAGAATAGATGTTGGTATATTGAAAAAAAATCAAACAAAATAGACAAAGTACTGGTCAATCTAATAAAAAAAGGAAAGAAGAAAACCAAATTAACAGTATCATAGATGAAAATGGAGACCTCACCTCTAATGAATAGGAAATTAAGGAAATCATTAAAAACAATTTTGCCCAATTATATGGTAATCTAAGTGATATGGATGAATATTTATGAAAATATAAATTGCCTAGATTAACAGAAGAAATAGAATTCTTAAATAATCATGCATCAGAAAAAGAAATTGAACAAACCATCAAAGAACTACCTAAGAAAAAATCCGCAGTGCCTGATGGATTCACAAGTGAATTCTATCAAACATTCAAAGAATAACTAATCCCAATACTATTCAAATTATTTGACAGAATAAGCAAAGAGGATGTTCTACAAAATTCCTTTTATGACACAAATATGGTACTGATTCCAAGGCCAGGCAGGTCAAAAACAGAGAAAGAAAACTATAGACCAATACCCTTAATGAACATAAAACAAAAATATTGAAGAGAATACAAGCAAAAAGACTCAAACAAGTGATCATGAGGATTATTCATTATGATCAGATGGGATTTATACCAGGAATGCAAGGATATTTCAATATTAGGAAAACCATCTATATAATTGACCATATCAACAAGCAAACCAACAAAAATCACATGATTATTTCAATAGATGCAGAAAAAGCCTTTGGCAAAATACAACACCCATTCCTATTGAAAACACTAGAAAGTATAGGAGTAGAAGGGTTGTTCCTAAAAATAATAAACAGTATTTATCTAAAACCATCAGCAACCATCATATGCAATGGGGATAAACTAGAATTATTCCCAATAAGATCAGGAGTGAAACAAGGATGCCCATTATCACCTCTATTAGTTAACATTGTACTAGAAACACTAGCAGTAGCAATTAGAGAAGAAAATAAATTGAAGGTATTAAAATAGGCAATGAGCAAACCATGCTATCACTCTTTGCGGATGATATGATGGTCTACTTAAAAAATACTAGAGAATTAACTAAAAAGCTAGTGGAAATAACTAACAACTTTAGCAAAGTAACAGGATACAAAATAAACCCACATAAGTCATCAGCATGTCTATATTTCTCAACACATCTAAGTAGCAAGAATTAGAAAGAGAGATTCCATTCAAAATTACCCTGGGCAATACAAAATACTTAGAAATCAATCTGCCAAGACAAACACAGGAACTATATGAACACAACTACAAAATACCGTCCACACAATTAAAGTTATATATAAATAATTGGAAAAACATTAATTGCTCATGGGTAGGGCAAGCTAACATAATAAAAATGACCAATCTACACTAACATATTTACTTATTAGTTCTCTACCCATTGAACTATGTGAATTTTAAAAGTCTCCATCTTGGTCTAGCACCCAAAAATTGTGCACACCCACACTACACGGGCATGCGCTAGTCAATGACAAATCAGAAATAACTAACTGCCCACCTGGGCTGTCCTAAGCCAAGCTAGAGCCAACCATTGGATTTGTGAGACACAGGAAGTGAGGTAGGGAACAGCCTCTGAGATTCGCGGAACTTCCTGTGGGGAGAGCTAGAGGAGGTTGGTGTTAGGAGCTGGGAGAGAGAGGACGCCCGCAGACAGCCTTCCTTCAGATCGGTCACGTGAGTTAAGGACTGATTCTTTCCACCTGGGCCTTTAGGCCTAAACTCCCTCTGCCTTGGTCAGAGGTTGAGTAGCCCCTTTTCCCTTTTCTCTTCTCTCCTTCTCTCCCTCTCCTTTTCCCTACTCCCGTTGTGATTAAACTTCCATAAACTCCATTCTGACTTGAGTGTTCATTTTAGGAATTTCATAAGTAAATTCCTTGGCGGCCATTGTTCAATATTACATAAATCCTGTAGCCACAATTTAGCCATTACAATATTATAACCCTCTCACAGAGGCCTAAATTTCCCCATTACAGTTTTGGCTAACCACTACGGGAAAAAGAACCTTATCAGTCTTCTGATCTCCTTACTATCACCTGGGAGAAATCCCACCCCGGCTACCCCCTCTGGCTCTTGGCCCTGCCTTAGTGCTTGGAAGGTTTCTAGAACCTCAATAAATTTCCTGAATTTTCTTGCCTTTTCAACCCACTTATTGCTCCGTCAGTCCTGTTACCAAATACCTTGGCTTAAAGACACAGCTGCCAGAACAGGTGAGTATAAAACACCTTTTCTCTTTTCCCTTTACCCCTTAAGTTAAATTGGGGTCAACAGGATTTTTTTTTTCCTTCTCCTCTTTGTCTCTCATTTCCGTCTCCTTTTACTTTAAGGAGGTGGCTCAGTAGATTGAGAGGCAGGCCAGGCTTACCTAATCAACTAAGCAAGGAGGAACCTCAGGAGAAGGAGCTCTTAGGAGCTCCTAGCCCACAAAAAACAGCTGAATACAGCTAGGGAGCTAACTTAAAACCCATTTTTTTTTCTGTTTCCTGGCCTTTCTAGTCTTAAAAATTTAAGTGGGCTTTGCTCAAGGAAGATAGCACATGGTCCTAGCGGCTTTAGCCTTAGGGCCAAAGAAGATTGCTGGGACCCATCCACATACACTTTGTAAAGAAGGAGAATTTACAATACAATAGGCCCTTAGCCTGTATTGGGTTGTAGACTCAGAGCCACCTACTGTAAAAAGAAAAAGCCTGTGGAAAGTTTGCTGCTTTGCCCTGCTCCCCACTTGCTTTGTGAAATTACAAAATATACATATAAAAATGACTACTATATTCTTTGACAATTATACGGCAGCTGAAGTAGGGGCATTGAGGAATGAAGGATACCTCCAAATTTTTATATTAATAGGTACTGTCATTTTTGTAATCCTCAATACTATATTTAGAGATGAAAAAATAAGAAAAATTGAGGATAAAATGCAAGCCCAATTAGAAGATCTAAAAAGTCTCTTACAAGATCAATTGGAAAACAACCACTCTACCAGAAACAGACCTGTTTCTGAACCTTTGAATGAGGAAATTTCCTTCCCTGAAATAGAGATGGAAAGCACCACCATGCCTTAGAGGAGTAGCTGCTACAGCCTTACTAGTAACAAAAACCGTTGATTTAGTATTGGGATGTCCATTAACAATAATGTGCCCACATGAGATTGAAGCATTATTGGTAAAACATAGAACACAGGCATTCTCGGATCAGAGAATTACAAGGTATGAAGTAACCTTATTAAATAGTGAAAATATTACCTTGAAACGCTGTTCAACTCTTAACCCTGCCACCTTGCTTCCAGATTTACCCACTTCAGGAGAACCACTACATAACTGTGAAACATTAGTGTCCATGGCAGAAAAGCCTCGAGATAATCTCTTGGACACTCCCTTAGACAATGCAGATCTGATTTTATTTACCGATGGTTCCTCTTTTATGAGGGATGGCATACGTTACACTGGAGCTGCTGTAGTCTCAGAATTTGCCACTGAGTGGTCAGCTTCATTACCCTCTAACATTAGCGCTCAAGGAACAGAGCTCATAGCTCTGAAACAT